>NC_134778.1:52202699-52210199 GCF_046742065.1 Oratosquilla oratoria | reverse complement strand
CCATTCACGTAACACATCTCCTGTTAGACATTCACGTACCATATCCCCTGCAAGACATTCACGTAACACAGGATACAAAGACTCAGTGCACACCCAGGACAGTTACTCCATACCAAGATATTCCATTTGAAACCTTACCGGCACACACCCTGGATATCCCAGACATGTCTTTCAATGCTAAGTCTAGTAACACCAAAATGAATATATTTCTCGACACGGGTTCCCCACTTAACATCATGACACTACACAGTTTTCACAGATTCCGCACTGAAACCAAACGTGTCACCAATTTGGAACCCCCCGAAGTCAGCCTTTGCAATGTAGATGGTGTACCCTTCCCAATCACTGGTAAATTCTCACTAGACATTAGCTTCAAAGATGAGTGCCCAGCCATTCCAGTTACCACCTACGTAGCTGACGTCCATTTCCCTGTTGGTATCCTCATAGGCTTAACATTAATGAAACAGCATAATATCATCATTTATCCTACTCATCATGGCATCATTTATACTAATCATTTCCTCCCTGCATTGCCATCAGCAAATTCCCACAAAGCCAACTACATCAACGCGGCCAAGTAGGCAAAACCTGATTTAACGCCAATTAATTCTAGCACAACTGTTTAAATTCACTCTGCTTTATCACACGAGGATGCACCAGCTCTTAACTCAGATGGCACTGAGACATACACGCACACACACACACACACACACACACACACACACACACACACACACACACACACACACACACACACACACACATTACCACGACTCTAACTCTTCCATTTCACTAGCAGCTGTAGACGTGCCTTCCAAGCGAAACAAATGCACTAATTCCTTACGCATGTCAAAATCAGCAAAACTCAGGACAAGATGCCCTGTAAATACCATTGATGTTTACATGATTTACATCTCTAACCACACCCCCACCTCGACGCTCTCCCCCAAACTCCCTGGAACCTATCGTATCTTTGGACATCAATCAAAGAACAAAGTTAAAGCACTCAGTTTGTAAAATCTTACGGAGACCGACTTGAAAATCCAGAATCACACTATTCCTGCAATAGAGGACCATCAACAATCCTCTCAACCAAAACCTGCAGTTCCCCTACCCCACTATAATCTTAGAAATCGAACAATAAGTTCATAGAAAGTATATTCTTGCCTAGGTAAATGGAAACAATATCTACTTTCCGCATGTTCATAGTAGTGTTCATACCGTTAAGCCTATTTCCTTATATTCATGAATGTTTTAGTTACCACCACTCCTTCGCCATTTTGTGTATATTTTTTCATGCCCAGGTCCTGCAATCAGGCCTGGATTGCCTTGTGTTTTGTTTTCTTCTATCTCTGTACCACCAATATCACTGGGGTCAGTGATAGATAGCAAACCGAGCCATATTATCATCTTATATCTTCGTAGCTCCATCTACTTTCGATGACTGGCGTGCACAGGCACGCACACATATGCTACGAGATGGTAGTGTCAACCAAGACTATCTTCTCCCAAGGGACTTCCATTGTTCGGTGACCAAGCTCACCGACCTTTCTTGACAACACCCTTTTGACAACAAAAGATTATGCGTGTGTGTGTGTGTGTGTGTGTGTGTGTGTGTGTGTGTGTGTGTGTGTGTGTGTGTGTGTGTGTGTGTGTGTGTGTGTGTGTGTGTGTGTGTGTGTGTGTATTCACCTCACCTCGGATCTGCTGCAGCCTCTTTTCGAGACAGCCAGACACCACCCTACGGCAGTGAGCTCAGAGCTCATTATTAGCAGATCTCTGGGTAGGTCTGAGACCACTCACACTCCACACACCGGGACAGCAAGGTCACAAATCCTTGACTAACGTCCCGTACCTACTCGCTGCTAGGTGAACAGGGGCTACACGTGAAAGGAGACAAACCCAACTTGTCTCCGCCCGCCCGGGGAATCGAACCCCGGTTCTCCGGCTTGTGAGGCCAGTGCTTTACCAATCCGCCACCGGGCCGTGTGTGTGTGTGTGTGTATTTACCTAGTTGTATTTTACGGGAAGGGGAGCTATGCTCGTGGGGTCCCGTCTTCATATCTCATTTTATCTAAACTATTTTTAAATTCATGTATTGTTTTTGCACACACCACTTTCTCATCTAACTTGTTCCAACTGTCTATTGCTCTGTGAGGAAAGCTGTTCTTTTTAAAATCTCTTCTATAGCTGTCTTTTTTTATTTTCTTTCCGTGTCCTCTTGTATTTCTGTCATCCCATTTTATCAGATTCTCTCTATCAGTAATTTCTATGCCTTTCATGATTCTGTAAATAGCTATCAAATCTCCTCTCTCTCTTCTTTGCTCTAGTGTCTGTAGTTTAAGTTTTTGTAGTCTCTCTTCATATGATAGTTTTGAGAGTGTTGGTGCCAGTTTTGTAATTGCTCTTTGTATTCTTTCAAGTTTTTTTATACATTTTTTTGTACTTGGTGACCATATCGTTGCTGCATATTCCAATCTTGGTCTTATCAGGGTGATTAGGATTTTCCTCACCATTTCTTCATCCAGGTATGTAAATGCCACTTTGATTGTTCTTATTAAATTATAAGTTTCTCCAAAAATCTTATTTATATGTTTCTCAGGTGACATATTATTCATAACAATGACTCCCAGGTCCTTCTCATTTTCTACTTTTTTTATTCCTTCTTTTCCCAAATTATATGATCCTGTTATTCTGTTTTTGCTTTTTCCAAATTCCATTATACTACACTTTTTTGTATTGAACTCCATCTCCCACTTCCTACTCCATTCCTGTACTTTATTTAGATCTCTCTGTAGTGATTCACAATCTTCTTCAGTTTTCACTCTTTTCAGTAATTTTGCATCATCTGCAAAGAAGCTCATATAGCTTTCAATTCCTTCATCCATATCATTAATATATATAGCAAACATTATTGGGGCCAGAACTGTTCCCTGCGGGACACCGCTTATTACTTCATTCCATTTTGAGTGCTGATCTCTTATCACTACTCTCATTTTTCTTTCTTGCAAAAAGTCTTCCATCCAATTTAGCAATTTACCTTGTATTCCTCCTTCATATTCTAATTTCTTAAGCAACTTCTTATGTGGTACTTTGTCAAAAGCTTTTTTTAGGTCTAGAAATGCACAATCAGCCCATCCATCTCTTTCTTGTATTATATCTATTAGCCTTGAATAGAAACATATTAAATTGGTGACGCATGATCGTCCTTGTCTGAATCCAAATTGCCTTGGATTTAGTACGTTGTTTTTTTCCAAGTATTTTACCCATCTACTTTTGATAATTCTTTCACATATTTTTGCTATTGTACTTGTTAGAGAGACTGGTCTATAGTTGGTAGGTTCTTCTTTATTTCCTCCTTTATATATAGGTACTATATTTGCTTTTTTCCAATCTTCTGGAACTTTTCCTTCTTTTAAGGAACTGCTTATTATGCTATGTATTTTGTCTGCCAGTTCATTCCTGCATTCTTTCAGAATCCAGTTTGCTATTTCATCTGGCCCATGCGATTTTCTGACATCAAAATTACCCAAGTGTGTCAATATTTCATTCTTTGTTACTTCTATTTCTTCCATAGGGGGGACTTTTTCCTTCCACTCAATCTCTTCAGGTTGTATATTTTCCCTTGTAAACACTGATTTAAAATGTTTGTTCATAATTTCTGCCATTTCCATTTCCTCAGTGTATTCAACTCCTCCTTGTCTTAATTTCTCTAAGTCTTGTTTGTTTTTCAGTTTATTGTTTACAAATCTGTAGAATAGTTTTGGTTGATCTTTACACTTTTCTATAACATCTTTTTCATATTTTCTTTTTTCCTCTCTGCACTTTTGTACATATTCATTTCTATAACCAGTATATATTTTCCATTTTTCAGGTCTTCTGTCTTTTTTCCATCTGTTCCAGGCTTTGTCTCTTTTGTCCTTTAACTCCCTACAACTTTTGTTGTACCAGCATTTTACATATTCTTTTTCTTGTTTTATTCTTGGGACATACTTTTCCACTCCTTTTTTGTAAATTTTTGTCAAAATATTCCATTTCTCTTCCACTGTTGCTTCTTCTTTGTATATTTCTTCCCAGTTTTCTTGTTGGAAGAATTCTCTTATTTTATCAAAGTTTGTTTTTTCATACATCATTCTTCCTTTTCTATATTGTTCATTTCTTTTCATATATTTTTCTTCATTAAGTTCCAGTTCAATCAATATGTGGTCACTTTTACCTATTGGTGTTTTATATTCAATCTTGTCCACTATTCTAGGTTCAGATGTAATTATTAAGTCTAGCCTCGATGGTTCTTCTTCATTTCTATACCTAGTGTTCTCTTGTATCCATTGTGTCATTGAATGGTCAGTAATCATCTCAAGTAGAGCATTTCCCCATGAGTCATCACCACTCTTTACTGTCATTTCTTCCCAGCAGATTTCTTTGCAATTAAAGTCGCCCATCATAACTATTCTTCCTCCGTCTTCCATTATTTTAGTTAATGCTATCTTTGTGTCCTCTAACATACTTTTATGTTCACTCTCCTCCCATGAGGCTGTTTTCGGAGGCACATAATTGATCACAAATTTTCTGCTCTTCTTATCTCGGTCTTCCACTTCTATCATAATCATCTCTACTGTATTCTTGCCATATATGACACCTTTCACGTTTATATCCTTCTTAGTCAGGAACATAACTCCACCCCCTTGTTTTTTCTCTCTGTTTCTAATCCAATAATTGTATGTATCATGTCCTACACTGTTGGGTGGTAGTGGGCCTTTTAATTTTGTTTCTACAATTCCCATTATGTCCGGTTCTTTTTCTTTCAAATAATCATTCAGTTCATTCAATCCTGTTATCAATCCATCTATATTTGTGTAAGACACTCTTAGTTTTCTGCCACTTCCATTGTATTCTCTGTTTCCCTTATGTTTATCTATAGTATGTCGAACTGCTTTATTTTCATGTTCACTACTCTCCAATAGAATCTCTCTTTCTCTGACTCCGTTCTTTCCTCGTTTTTTGCCTTAGCTTCAATTCTTTTCTGCTTTTCTGCCTCTCTTTCCTCCTTATTCATTTCTCTTTTTATCCATACCTTTTTATATTGATCATTTGTTGCTAGTTTCCCTGTCTTGGATAGAATTTTCTCTGCTGTTGTTTGTGAGCTGAATTTAATCTTAATTGGTCTGGTCTTATCTGTACTATATTTTCCGAGTCTGAATTTTTCCTCAATTTCCTTTATAATTTCTGGTTCATCTTCCTGGACTAATTTTAATAAACTGCTTACTCTTTCATTTTCCTCCTTGATTCTTGCAGTTCTATCTGGGTTATGTTTCTCTTCCATTCCTAATATAATTATACATTTCTTTTTGTCAGCTAATTCTCTTACTATATTCTCCTTCTGTCTCATCACTTTAATAACTGAGTCTTCATTATGTTCTTTCAATTGCTGTTTGACTATGTCAGTGAATGAAACCTTATTCCCTTCTTGAGTTATTCTCCAATTTTTAGCTTCTGTAGCTAGTTTCTCTCTGTTTTCATTACTATTCTTCTTCAATTTCTCATTCTCCTCCTTTACATTTCCTAACTGTCTTTTTAGGTCCTCTATTTCTTCAGTTAAGTTTCTGTTAGCCTTCTCTAGTTGTTCCAACCTTTCAATTCTTTGAAAAATGGAGTCTACGTTACCTAACTTGCGCTCCAAGTCCTCGATCACCTTATCAACTCTCTCCTCTAGTCTTATCAGTCGGGGGGGGGGGGGTTGTGTCCCCCCCACCCTCTTTAAATCCCTGGAACATATTCTCGTCACTTTCTTCTGTATTGCTCCTCTCTATACTTCTAATCTTTACATTTTTATTAGACATTTGATCCTCGCTAAGTCTTTTGTTTACCTTCCGCTTGTCTGGCTGGTCAAAGTCTACTCCCTCCTCATTTCCTTCCATTTCCCTCAGTAATCCCTCCCCTTTTCCTCTTTCCCTACGTTCCCACTACTCCACGAGCAATTTCCCCCCCACCCTGCAAAAACACTAGGCACTTCTCTTTGCGTTGGGATCCACAGACTTCACTTTTCTTCAGAACG
This sequence comes from Oratosquilla oratoria, assembly GCF_046742065.1. Classification (NCBI taxonomy): domain Eukaryota; kingdom Metazoa; phylum Arthropoda; class Malacostraca; order Stomatopoda; family Squillidae; genus Oratosquilla; species Oratosquilla oratoria. The sequence goes on along the minus strand of NC_134778.1, from coordinate 52,204,144 downwards.
TCTTCTAAGCCGTCCATTCGTTGAAGTGTGTGTGTGTGTGTGTGTGTGTGTGTGTGTGTGTGTGTGTGTGTGTGTGTGTGTGTGTGTGTGTGTGTGTGTGTGTGTGTGTGTGTGTGTGTGTGTGTGTGTGTGTGTGTGTGTGTGTTGTTATGCATTTGTGTTTCATGCGTATTAATAAAGACGAAAGATGATTACCGTACGTCTGAAAAATGTAAATTTGAGGAAACACCTTTCAAATCTCTACTTTAATTATATAAAATGCATTTCCTGGATCGTATACAAATGCATTTTTGAGCATGTGATGCATTTTTTTTTTTCAAAAAAGGAATAATAATGGTATTGGGTTCTCATAGAAGTATGTCAAAAGCTTACATAACAGATGTGTCGTGTTGGAACCTGGCAGGAGTTGTTCGAGAACTCAAGCATGCCTTCGTCTTAGAAAATAAGACGTTTATTTCATGCATAGCCGGTCACTATGATTATATATTTCTAACATCTTCTTTCTCTATCATTGGATGTTGTTTGCATATCAAAAACTTGCCTTTTGCTTTAATCGGTGTATACTATTTTACGTTAATGAACAACGACTCTCAGTTAGACTTGATTCAGCTCTTGAACGATACGGTTTACTCTAGGTGTCTAAAATTGATATCTGAGATTTTAGTCGTTCTAAGCCCTGAACAAATATCACTCTTTATAGATACCCAACTTGCTATCATAACCACGTACTCCACACACGAGTAGATAACCTTTTTGCTATTACAAACGAGTACAGTCCAGAATACTATTCAACATTCGGCTTGACTCCGGTTAAACCCTGAAGATTGAACAGCTACAATTAATGTTTTTTATAAAATTGTATTTTTTTCTTATAGAAGTAGTTCAGCGGTCAGAAGCCAAACACTTCACTTTTTTACAAAGGATTACAAAGGCGGAGCATACCGACAGGAGACCTTTTGATCCATATCTAGGTCGGATGTATTTATCTAAATGATTCTTAAAGCTTCGAACTGAACTACATTGCACTACCTGTGCAGGAAGTTTATTCCATTCATTAACTACACGGTTGGCAAAGTTGTTTCTACCCACTTCCAAATTGAATCTATTTCCGGACAGTTTGAGACCATTGTTTCTTGTCTGATTCTCATTCAATGTGAAAATTTTGTCACTTTTGATGTTGTCAATTCCCTTTAAAATCTTAAAGACCTGTATCAAGTCACCTCTGAGTCTACGCTTTTTTAGGGAAAACAGATTCATGTGTTTTAGTCGATTTTCGTATGATTTATTTTTGATATTTGGAATCAGTTTTGTGGCTCGCCATTGTACTTTTTCCAGTCTGTCAATGTCTTTAATGAGATTCGGTGACCATACGGAAACAGCATATTCCAAATGTGGACGAACTAACGATTTATATAGCTTGTTAATGAGTGATGGACTTTTGAAAT
>NC_134778.1:52180199-52187699 GCF_046742065.1 Oratosquilla oratoria | reverse complement strand
CATACTTCTCAGACACCTCATCTCAAACACATTCAAACTCCTTCTCTCTTCCTCTCTTATGTTCCATGTTTCTGCCCCATACAGTGCTGTTGGCACAATCACTCCTTCATACAGTCTCCTCTTCGCATCCATTCCCAAATGTCTATTCTCTTCAATCCACCAAGGCATTTACTCGCTTCTCTCAATCTACATTCTACCTCCACCTTCACTCCACCTTTTCCTGCCACATTTGCACCCAAGTATCTAAAACTATCCACTTCCTCCAGTCACTCTCCCTTAATGCTCACTTCCAGTCTACTGCCACTTTCACCTCTTGTACATCTCATCACCTTACTTTTACCCACATTTATCTTTAGCTTTCTTCTATCACATACTCTCCCAAACTCTGTCACCAACTTCCTCAATCCCTCCTCCCATCCTGCCACAAGCGCAGTGTCGTCCGCAAACAACAGCTGGCTCACCTCCCACTTTGCTCCATTTTCTTTAATCCCTGACCCACTACCCTTGCATTTACCTCTCGCACTACCCCATCTATGTACAAGTTGAACAGCCAGTGCAACATAACGCATCCTTGACGAAGTCCCACCTTTACCTCGAACCCCTCACTCTATCCATTTCTAATCCTGACACAAGCTCTACTACACTAATAAAAACTCTTGACAGCTTCTAGAAGCTTTCCTCCTATCCCGTATATCTGCATAACCTCCCACAGTGCCTTTCTGTCTACCCTATCGTAAGCCTTTTCCAGATGCATAAAAGCCCAAAAACATCCTTCCCCTTTCCTATAGCTTTCTCACATATTTGTCTTACCACAAAGATCTGATCTACACAACCTCTACCTGTCCTAAATCCACACTGTTCCTCACCAATTACTCCCTCTGTTCCTCTCCTAATCCTCTCAATCAAGATCCTCCCATAAGCCTTCCCAACTACACTTAACAAGCTAATCCCTCTGAAACTACTACATTCACACTTGTCCCCTTTTCCCTTGTAAAGTGGAACTATACAGGCACTCCTCCAGTCCTCCGGCACTCTACCCTCTCTCCAGCAAACATTAAATAACCTCACCAGCCAGTCCACCATCATTGTACCTCCTTTCTTTAGACATTCTGCATGGCATCCATCCAGACCAGGTGCCTCACCTGCTTTCATTATCTTAACAACTGCCTTCACTTCATCCTTCCTTATTTCTCCTCCATTTTCCTCACTCATCACTCTCATTTTCTTAGCATTTCCCACTGCAACTATCTTTCCCTCCCTATCCTCCTTCACATTTAGCAACTCCCTAAAATATTCTGCCCATCTTCCCCTTACTGCCTTCTCTTCCATTATCATCTCTCCATCTGCACCTTTTACCTTTTCTTCTCTACTTGATTCGCCTCCTCTTCCTCTCTTAATTTCTTTCTAAAATGTATTTTTATTACTTTTAATTTTTTTGGTCATACTCTTACCCCACTTCACATCTGCTCTCCTCTTTGCCTCCTTTACCTTTTGCTTTACTTCTCTTTTCTTTTCTTTGTACCTCTCATATGACTCCCTCATCCTATTTTGTAACCAATCTGTGAAAGCTCACTTCTTCTCTTCTACAACCTTCTTTGTTTCCTCATCCCACTATTCACTACCCTTCCTTCTATTTCTTCCTGTCCTTCTTGTTCCACACACCATCCTTGCACACTTTGTGACTCCCTCCTTGAACTATCCCCATTCCTCCTCCACACCTAGGTCCACTCTATCCTTCACTCCCTCCCACTCCTCCTTCAGCTTCTTCTTGTACTCCTTCTACTTTTCCTTTTCATTTAAAGAGTTCACTCTAAGCACCTCCCAACCTTTTGTCCCTTTCCTCTTTCTCCATCTATCCTCCACTCTCAACTTACCTTCCAACCCCCTTTTAGACAAATATTAGATACATTAAACAACCTCACCAGCCAGTACACCTTCACTGTACAGTACCTCCCCTTTTTAGACAATCCGCATGACACCCATCTAACATAGGTGTCTCACCTGCTCTCATCTTTTTAAAAACTGCTTTCACCTCATCTTTCCTTATTTCTCCTCCATCTTACTCATTCGTCACGGTCATTTTCTTAGTACTTCCCATTGCAACTATTTTCCCCTCCCTATCCTCCTTCACATTTAGCAGCTCCCTAAACCACTCTGCCCATCTTCCTCTTACTGTCGTCTCTTCCATTATCATCTCTCCATTTGCACCTTTTACTTTTCATTTCTACTTGATTCGCTTCCTCTTCCTCTCTTAATTTCTTTCTAAAACATCTTTTTAATACTTTCAGAAATTCTGTCATACTCTTACCCCGTTTAATATCTGCTCTCCTCTTTGCCTCCTTTATCTTATGCTTTACTTCTTTTCTCTTTTATTTTTACCTCTCATATGATTCTCTCATCCTATTTGGTAACCAATTTGTGAATGCTCATATATTCTCTTCTATAACCTTCTTTGCTTCAGCATTCCACCGGTCACTACCATTCCTTCTATTTCCTTCCGTCCTCCTTGTTCCACACGCCATCTTTGCACACTCTGTAACTCCCTCCTTGAAACATACCCATTCCTCCTCCACTCCTAGCTCTACTCTATTCTTCACTCCCTCCCACTTTTTTCTCAGCTTCTTATTTTGTTCCTTCTTTTCTTTCTTATGCAAGTAGTTTATTCTAATCACCTCCCTACTTTCAGTTCTTTTCCTCCTTCTCCATCTATCCTCCATTCTCAACTTATCTTCCACCAAAAAAAAACTATCTGATATTCTCCCACTCTCTCACCTTAGAACGTGTAATCTAAAACTCTTCCTACTCTTATCCTGGTTACTCCTATATACTCCACTGAAGCCCTATCTACCACCCTTCTATCCACCACCTTCTACCATGTGTATTTATGCTTGACTTTCTTACTAAACACTATATTTGCTATCATCAACTCTCTTGACACATCTCCACCATCATCTCACTATTACAATTTTTTTCCTGAAACCCCACTTTTCCCAACCACTCCATTTATTGGTTCATCCTCTACTCCAGCACTGAGATCTCCCAATACCACTACATTGACATTTCTCCCTAAACCCCCTATGCACTCATTTAAGTCTATCCAAGAACCCTCCCTTTAATCTACAGTCTTCTCACTACCAGGCACATATGCACTTACATCTCTCTTTCTAATTTCACCTTCATCCACATGAACCTTGAAGAAACCTCCTTCCACTCCACTACACGCTTACCTATCTCTTCACTTACTAGTATAGCCACCCCTTCTCTCCCTTGTCCTCTCTTCACTCCTGACACCCTCCCAACTACATTCCCATTTTTAAACTCACCTATCCCTTACAACTTGGTTTCACTCAGTGCCAACACGCAGGGGCGCCCGCAGGCGGACGCACCGGACGCACGTGCGTCCAGTTTGGACATTACAAGCATACAAGGTCCCCTATTCAAACATTATTCCCTTCTAAAACCCTCAACTTTCAATGAAAAATGTAGATGTTTTACATACATTAGATACACAATTACATTAGTTTTCCCTTCAATAAAAGGCTGCAATTCACTCCTAAAATCAATGGACCTAAGTATGTCAAAAAGGCAACCAAAAAGTGGCAAAAACTCAAAATATTTTCGAACCCCTCAGGTGGATAAGCTTCGCTTGGTTGTCTCCCTATAGCCCTTTATTCCTTGTGCGTCCACCACAAGAAAGTCTGTGGGCGCCCCTGCCAACACACCCATCTTTCTTCTGACAAACATAATACCTATCTCTTCCTTTTTACTCTCATCTGTACCACATTCATGCACATTAAAAGAACCTTAGGGTTCTGGCTGGAAAACTCCTCCAAGACCCTCTCATGCCTTTGCTTTTTTAAGAATGTCCCCTTTTGGGGTTACTGAGAGTAGGGTACCTAGTCCTTTCTTACGTCCTGTTTTTGTCGCCTTTTACGACTCATGTAGGAACACTCGGTGGTGGTATTCCTTCTCCCCTACCACAGGGTTCGGTGAAAAAGGAAATGAATATTCAGAGAAGTGGTACAGGACAGTATTAGGAGTGAGGGGACAGCATAACGGAGGGAAAGTCCCTCTATAATAAAGTAGCATAATTTAGAATAGAAATCTCCTCCATCACAGAGAAAACGATGTAAGGCTCTGGTCCACAGGGGCGCACCATATAAACTCTAAAGTATACGCCTCAGCATCATTTATCCCCACAATAACATGCAGTCAATACTCCAGACGGAGTATTATTGTTATTATTGTTATTATTATTATTATCATTATTATTATTATTATTATTATTATTATTATTATTATTATTATTATTATTATTATTATTATTATTATTATTATTATTATTATTATTATTATTATTATTATTATTATTATTATTATTATTATTATTATTATTATTATTATTATTATTATTATTATTATTATTATTATTATTATTATTATTATTATTATTATTATTATTATTATTATTATTATTATTATTATTATTATTTATTATTATTATTATTATTATTATTATTATTATTATTATTATTATTATTATTATTATTATTATTATTATCATTATTATTATTATTATTATTATTATTATTATTATTATTATTATTATTATTATTATTATTATTATTATTATTATTATTATTATTATTATTATTATTATTATTATTATTATTTATTATTATTATTATTATTATTATTATTATTATCATTATTATTATTATTATTATTATTATTAGTACTATTACTTTTGTTATTATTATTATTATTATCATTATTATTATCATTATTATTATCATTATTATTATTATTATTATTATTATTATTATTATTATTATTATTATTATTATTATTATTATTATTATTATTATTATTATTATTATTATTATTATTATCATTATTATTATTATTATTATTATTATTATTATTTATAATAATTGTTTGGAAGACCATGCCACGCCGTACATTTATTACCGCCAACTCTGCCAAAGTACGATGAAGGAAGGCTATCAAAGAGGTTTACACTTCTGTTTGCCATGAATGCATTTGTGACATGTCACCTGAAACCTTCAGTTATTCATCGTGCAAAACGACCACGTGCTTACAAACAACAAGATACGAACAATCTTGATGTTCACTGCATGACTTCCAAGAAACGCTACATATCAGCCAAACTTTCCCAGGATTGGCCGAAGGATGTATTTATCCCACAAGTTGAGCAATACTCTACGGACAATAACATCAGATTTAACATTATATTGATACTGGACAAAGCACCGAGACATTCACAACTTCTCAGGACTGCACACCCTAACGTGAAGGTGGAATTCCTGCCACCCAATACTACCTCATTGATCTAGCCTCTTGATCAAGAGGTAATATCTGTTGTAAAAGCTACATACTCCAGGCGACAGTTCAGGATGATGAGGGAAGCTACTAAAGATGCCAATATTATCCAACACTTAATTCATAGTGATGAAAGTGATAATGGTATTGATGAAGTGCAAGATGATAGTGAAAAAAAATAGAAAGTATTTCTTTACAGGAAAAAATACAATGTGAAACAAGCAATAGATTTAATGATGGACTGTTGGAATAATATTACCCAAAAGACAATTAGTTACGGTTGGCGTAAGGTTTTGGAGGGCTTGCGTGAGGACCGACGCGGGACTGTGTTATCTGGTGAGCCACAGTTAGTGCAAGCCGAGATTAAGACAGCTGTGGAAGAGGCACATTTCCCTGGTGGTGGTTTTGGTGACACAACTGAAGAATACATTTTAGAAATTATTAAACCAGCCCATGTTACTGCTACTGAAATCTTGGAAGAAGATAATCTGGCAGAAGAGGACAGCAGCGCTAAAGAGGAGGAGGGTGGAGATGTGAGGAGTGAGGGACTCATTATGACCAACATCAAGGAACACATTAGCTTGGGTAAAAGGATGCGCCACCTTCTTGAACAAGATGTTTCCATCAACAGTGAGCCAAGGTGTTCCTGAATTAAGAAAGCAATGGAAGGTTACGAGGAGCCGTATCATGCCCACATCAACTCCTTACAGCAATGCCGGATCATCGACTTCCTACAGCAGCGCACCGAGGTTAAGCCTGACCGTCAACCAGGACCATCCAATGAGTCTGGGGATGACGCTGAAAATTTTGAGAGTTTTGTGGGTCCCTTCCAGACTCCTGATGCAGCAGATGAATTCCTCAATGAGATACAACGTCGAGTTGGTGGACAGTAAGACTCCACCTCAACCTCGGAATCCGTACCTCAGGCTACCTGAGCATGTCGTCGTCCCCGCAAAGGTAAATGAAATTAGTTGATCACGTTATTATTATTCTTTTTTTATAAAAGTGATCACGTTAAAAAATCAAAATGGGGTACAGTAGGAGGAAATTTGAGGTCGTGGCACCAAAAAGAATTATCACCATAAGTTCTTCAATTCGACTATGCCGTTTTTGGCTATTGCGAGGCTATAGCGGCGCCAATTATGCGCAATAGCAGAGGGTTGAGTGCATATATATATATATATATATATATATATATATATATATATAAATATATATATATATATATATATATATTCATATATATATATATGTGTGTGTGTGTGTGTGTGTGTGTTTGTGTGTGTGTGTGTGTGTGTGTGTGTGTGTGTGTGTGTGTGTGTGTGTGTGTGTGTGTGTGTGTGTGTGTGTGTGTGTGTGTGTGTGTGTGTGTGTGTGTGTGTGTGTGTGTGTGTGTGTGTGTGTGTGTGTGTGTATAAAAAGGATTACAAAGGATGAGCATGCCGACAGGAGACCTTTCAACCCATAACTAGGTCATATGTCAAAAAAATAAAATAGAATAACGTAAAATAGAATAAAATGCAATAAATAAATAAAAAAAGTAAACAACTAGATAATGATAAATAATGAACAAACAGATAAATGATAAATGATAATAAATAAACATATAAATCATAATAATCTATAACAAATAATAAATGAACAAATGATAAAAACAAATAATAATATGTAATAATAGATAAATAGATAACAATGAATAAAAATGATAGAATTAATGGCAGACACCATAGTATATTGCTTCACTGTTTATCTAAATATTAAAACTTTGAACTGTACTACATTGCACTCCCTCTCCAGGAAGTCGATTTCACTCAGTGAATACACGGATGGTGACGTTATTTTTACCCACTTCAAATTCAATCTCCTTCCTGACAGTTTGAGACCATTATTTCTTGTCTGATTTGCATCCAGTGTAAAAATTTCGTAATTTTTTATGTTGTCAATTCCCATTAGAATCCTAAAGACCTGTATCAAATCACCTCTGAGTCTACGATTTTTAGGGAAAACATATTCATATCATTAATATGTTTTAGTCAACTTTTGTATGATTTATTTTTGATAATTGGAATCAGTTTTGTGGTTCACCGTTATACTTTTTCCAATCTGTCAATGTCTTTAATGATATTCGGTGACCATTCGCAAAACGCATATTCCAAA
>NC_134778.1:52172699-52175199 GCF_046742065.1 Oratosquilla oratoria | reverse complement strand
AAGAAAAATTATTGAATCCTCTTTGATGAAACATCTTCCAATTTTCAATACCTCGAAAGGTCAGTGGTCCCCCGACTACATAACTTGGATGGCTGCAAATAAATAAATCTCAACAGCGGCCGGACTTGACCTCACTATCGGTCAACCTATGCTCCGATCAAAGACATATAACCTGAGTCACCCCTTTCCCTGTCCCCTAAATTACCCCGTCTTGACTATTTTACTCGCGCACTCCACAATATGTATCAATCTGCCGAAGAGGACAACAGACAGTGGTTGAAATACACAAATCTTCTGTCTTTCTTATCTCATTCTCCAACAGTGGGTTAATAAGTTTCATACGAATATATATATATATATATATCTATATATTTATATATCTATATATATATATATCTATCTATATATATATATATCTATCTATATATATATATATATATATATATATATATATATATATATATATGCAAAGTAGACCACTTGGAAAAAAGAAACTATCGAAGCAGAGCGCTTTCGTATATTAAGTCTTCAGTGCAAAAATTACTCATTGCACTGAAGATGTAATATAAGAAAGCGCTCGGCTTCGTTAGTTTATTTTTTCCAAGTCTACTTTGCATAAATGAATACACGTACCCGTGTTCTTATTAGCGTATATATACATATATATATATATATATATATGTATATATATATATGTACATATACATATATATATATATATATATTTATATATATATATATATATATATATATATATCAAATCAGCCACCCTGAGTCCTCTACTGAACAGTCCTCCTTCATAGCATTCCATGATTCACACGGCCGCGCCCACCTCTGCCACGTCACTCCTGCAAACTTCTCTATATCGTCTCTCTACCTTGTCTGGTCTCCCTTTTCCACGCTCCCCATCTCGCGGCGTCCACTCAGTAACACACTTGCTCCATCGCCCAATTCCACTTCCTCTTTTACAACTTGCTCTCTTTCGGCCTCTCAGCGTTATTCCCATTATTGATCTTTCCATTTACCTCTGTGCCCACTACTTTCGCATTTACCTCCGGCACCACCACATCCATGTGCATATTGAACGGCCATGGAGATATGACATACCCTTGACGCAGCCCCACCTTTACCTTAAACCACTCGCTCGCACGATTCCCAATTCTAACACAGGCTCTCCTACTGTCGTAAAAAATCTTGATTGCTCTTAACAGCTTTCCCCCAGTCCCATATATATGCAAATCCTCCCACAGAGCCTTCCTGTCTACCCTGTCATAAGCCTTTTCCATATCCATAAAAGCCCAAAAACATCCTTACCTTTTTCTAAAGCTTTCTCACATATCTACCTTGCCACAAAAATCTGATCCATACAACCCCTACTTTTCCTAAACCCACACTGCTCCTCACCAATTACTATCTCTGGGGAAAATTAAATTAGATGGGTATAAAAAAACAACTAATTGGGATGATATTGAGTTATGAATTTTGATAGTTTCATTTGCTAAGGAACAAGAAAGGCAAATTACAATCAGATATGCTTATATGACGAAAAATAACATAAAGAATTTATACATAATAATGGGAAAACATTGAAAACGTCTTTTCAATTGTATAGAAATCATCAGTAAGCTATCTATTACATAAAACCTTATTATGCTCTGCGAAGTTTCAAACTAGCGTATTTCAAAGGTTATGGGAAACCATTTTTTTTTTTTTTTTTTTTTTTTTTTTTTTTTTTTTTTAACCTGTGAAGAACTGGCGTTACATACAAATGAATGCTAAATCAAGGTTATAACAGGAGGGCTAAAATTTATTTCTCATTCTCACTTTAGAAATGAAAGGTTCGAGCAATTATGGAATTCTCCAATGGCTGGAGATGTTTACATAACATTCATGTTTCAGTATCAACTGAAGATCATCAATAGACAGAGTTCAATAAACTAAACAAAGAAGCTGAAAAAGAATCTATCTACCAAGAGTTTTTTCCACCTTATAAGGGGAGGTAGCAAAGCCAAAAGGCACGTACCTACTCCCACCAATTCCACTCTCATCCACCACTCTTTCCTCCGTCTCATCTTAGCTCCTCATGGATGAATGGTCATCCCTGTATCCCGCCCCACTGCCCTGGGTCAGAAGCAATTTTAGTAGGGCACAGTACATCCACAACAAGGCCGCTTCACGTAATCGGCGATTCACCACTCTCCGTCCCTTCATGCAGAAAAAGAGAAGACGGGGAGAAATCCCTTCGGGCTGCATCAAAATATCATTCACATACAAGCACCCCTATCCCCCGCCCCTCCTTTCCTTGCATCATAGTATCATCTCTACACAGCCATTCTCTACTCATCCCTATCTCCTGTCTTCTCCCTTCCTTACTTCACAGTATCATCTATACATTCATTCTCTACTCATCCTTATCTCCTGTCTTCTCCCTTCCTAGCTCAACAGACATTCATCTCTTGCTTGAAGCCCCTTTCACACAATACATCTATCTCATCCTCGG
>NC_134778.1:52165199-52167699 GCF_046742065.1 Oratosquilla oratoria | reverse complement strand
GGAATTAGGAAGAAATGTCAATGTAGTTGTATTGGAAGACCTTAATGCTAGGGTAGGAAATGAACCAATTGACGGAGTGATTGGGAAGTATGGAGTTCCAGATAAAAATCGTAGTGGAGAATTTATGGTTGAGATGTGTCTTGAAAGAGAGCTGATGATAGCAAATACAGTGTTTCGGAAGAAAGTCAAGCATAAGTACACATGGGAGAGGGTGGAGGATGAAGGATGACAGAGAGAGCGCTAATGGACTATATAGTGGTGACCAGGAGTATGGTAGGAAGAGTTAAGGATGTACATGTTCTAAGGGGAAAGAGTGGGGGAATATCAGATCATTTCCTGGTGGAAGGTAAAATGATAGTGGAGAATAGGTGGAGAAAGAGGGAAAGGGCAGAAGGTAGGGAGGTACTTAGAGTGAACTGCTTAAATGAGGAAAAAAAGGAAAATGAGTATAAGAAGAAATTGAGAGAGGAGTGGGAGAGAGTAAAGGATGGATTAGAACTAGGAGTGGAGGAGGAATGGGGATGGTTCAAGAAGGGAGTCATAAGGTGTGCAAAGATGGTGAGTGAATAGTGGGATGAGGAAGCAAAGAAGGGTGTAAAAGAGAAGAAGCAGGCATTCATAGATTGGCTACAAATTAGGATGAGGGAATCGTATGAGAGGTACAAAGTAAAGAGAAAGGAAGTTAAGCATAAGATAAAGGAAGCAAAGAGGAGAGCAGATGTAAAATGGGGAAGAGTATGACAGAAAATTTTGAAAGTAATAAAAAGATGTTTTGGAAGGAAGTTAAAAGAGGAAGAGGATGCGAATCAAGTAGAGAAGAAAAGGTAAAAGGTGCAGATGGAGATATGATAATGGAAGAGAAGGCAGTGAGAGGAAGGTGGGCAGAGTATTTTAGGGAATTGCTAAATGTCAAGGAGGATAGGGAGGGAAAGGCAGTTGCAGTGGGAAGTGCTAAGAAAATGAGAGTGATGAGTGAGGAAAATGGAGGAGAAATAAGGAAGGATGAAGTGGAAGCACCTGTTAAGATGATGAAAGCAGGTAAGGCACCTGGGATGGATGGATGCCATGCAGAATGTCTGAAAAAAGGAGGTACAGCTATGTTGGACTGGCTGGTGAAGTTATTTAATGTTTGTTTAAGAGAGGGTAGAGTGCCGGAGGACTGGAGGAGTGTCTGTATAGTTCCGCTTTACAAAGGAAAGGGGGACAAGTGTGAGTGTAGTAGTTACAGAGGGATCAGCTTGTTGAGTGTAGTTGGGAAGGCTTATGGGAGGGTCTTAATTGAGAGAATTAGGAGAGGAACAGAGGGAGTAATTGGTGAGGGACACTGTGGTTTTAGGACAGGTAGGGGATGTGTAGATCAGACTTTTGTGGTAAGACAGATATGTGAGAAAGCTATAGGAAAAGGTAAGGATGTTTTTTTGGCTTTTATGGATCTGGAAAAGGCTTACGACAGGGTAGACAGGAAGGCACTGTGGGAGGTACTGCAGATATATGGGATAGGAGGAAAGATGTTAAGAGCAGTCAAGAGTTTTTATAAGAGTAGTAGAGCTTGCGTTACAATTAGAAATGGAGAGAGTGAATATTTTGAGGTAAAGGTTGGACTTCGTCAGGGGTGTGTTATGTCGTCCTGGCTGTTCAATCTTTACATGGATGGGGTTGGTGCGAGAGGTGAATGCAAGGGTAGTGGGTCAGGGGTTGGAAATGGTTAAAGAAAATGGAGAAAATGGGAGGTGAGCCAGCTGTTGTTTGCTGACGACACTGCGCTTGCAGTAGGATCAGAGGAGGGATTGAGGAAGTTAGTGACAGAGTTTGAGAAGGTGTGTGAAAGAAGGAAGCTGAAGATAAATGTGGGCAAAAGTAAGGTGATGAAATGTACAAGGGGAGAGAGTGACAGTAGGCTGGAAGTAAGCATTAAGGGTGAGAAACTGGAGGAAGTGGATAGTTTCAGATACTTGGGTGTGAATGTGGCAGGAAAGGGAGGAGTGAAGGTGGAGGTAGAATGTAGATTGAGAGAAGCGAGTAAATGCCTTGGTGGAGAAATCGACATCTGGGAATGGATGCTAAGAGGAGGTTATATGAAAGAGTGATTGTGCCAACAGCAATGTACGGGGCAGAAACATGGAACATGAGAGAGGAAGAGAGAAGGAGTTTAAATGTTTTTGAGATGAAATGTCTGAGAAGTATGATAGGGGTTACTAGACTAGATAGAGTGAGAAATGAGGAGGTAAGGAGGAGAACAGGGGTGGAAAGGGAACTGGGAGATAGGGTTGATGAAAGAGTATTAGGATGGTTTGGACACATGGAAAGAATGAGTGAAGAAAGATTAGTAAAAGAAATGTGGAAGGCGGAGGTGAAAGGAGTGAATATGAGGGGGCGTCCTAGGATGAGATGGATGGATGGGGTGAAAGGGGCATTACAAAAGAGAGGAATGTCTGTAGAGAAAGGACGGGAGAGGACAGAAGATAGGGGTGAATGGAGAAGGGTTGTGTATAGGTTGTGT
>NC_134778.1:51912699-52157699 GCF_046742065.1 Oratosquilla oratoria | reverse complement strand
AGGGATATAATTTTTTCCATTTCAAGCGCCTTAAAATGAGCTTGGACAGATGCTTTTGAAATTCCCATGCCTAGGGTTGCTCGCTGCATAGAGTTTCTCTAGTACCCTTAGTTGCTTTCTGGGTTTGGTTGATGCGGGTGGTCTTCCAGAACGGTTCTTGTGTACATTCAGCACTGTTCCATCAGATTCAAACTTATTAATGATTCGAGAGATGATTACGTGTGTAGGTGCTTGTCGCATAGAGTTTTTCAGATTTCTTTGACATTTTTCTAGTACCCTTAGTTGCTTTCTGGGTCTGGTTGATGTGGGTGGTCTTGCAGAACGGTTATGATTACGTGTGTAGGTGCTTGTCGCATAGAGTTTTTCAGATTTCTTTGACATTTTTCTAGTACCCTTAGTTGCTTTCTGGGTCTGGTTGATGTGGGTGGTCTTGCAGAACGGTTCTTGTGTACATTCTGCACTGTTCCATCAGATTTAAACTTATTAATGATTCGAGAGATGATTGGAGAGTTGACTCCATACATCTCCGCAACTTATAGCCAGAACTCAGCAATTTACTTCCTGGACATTCTTAAGGCAAACAATGCTATAGGAACCATAGCTTCTCATGATGTAGAATCGTTATTCACAAGTATCCCAATTCAATGTACCATCAACTACATCATTGATCGTGCCTACCACAACATCAGTACTCCTAATCTTCCAATCCCTGAGTCCACGCTCGGCAGCCTTCTCTAGTGCTGCACCACAGAAGCACCTTTCAACTGCCCCCGCGGAGTGCAATATCAACAAATAGATGCTGTCGCTATGGATTCATATTTCCAAATTTCTTTGTTGGTTGTATTGAAGAGGAAGTGTTCAGTAAATTTTAAAAACCGGAAATCTATTGCCGCTACATCGATGATATATTTATAGAGACTACACGCAATGAAGATATAACATAACTTACGAACTGTCTTCAAGATGCCTCCGGTTTGACCTTCACAATTGAAAATAGCGTGGAAGGAACCATGCTATTCCTTGACATTTTCGTAATGAAAAAAAAATCAACATAAACACTTATGTAAAACCTACAAACACTGGCCAATGCATGAACGGAAAAAGTTAATGTCCACAAAGGTACAAAAATTCTACTATTAGTGCATATATACGGAGAGCTTTTACTGCAGCACGTGTATACAAGTTCACATGGAAATAGAATGGTCAACACAAATACTATAAAATAACAGATTCAACAAAAAATATATTGACATACTAAGAAAATTATAGACCGTTGGTATCATACCCAGCAAGATACCACAGAGGAAAAAAAAATCAAGATATACTATCGATTCTATTTCTCTAGGGCATATAAAAAAGAAGAGAAAATACAAAAGCAAATTACAAAAAGAAATATCAGAACTACAAATCCCGTTAAAATAATAAACTTAGTAATATATTATAAAAGCCAGAAGACCAGTCATATGCCACCACGAAATAATCCAAGCATAAAGAAAGAACCAACTCAACATTCATATGTCACCTGTAGGTTTATTTGTAAACGAGGGAACTCTGCAACCCTCCCATCCACCTATGTTGGTGTGATGACTATGAAGTTGATCAAACGTCTCAGTTACCATCTTTCGTCTGGAACCTCAAGAACCCACTTACACCAGGAACACCAGGAGACCCTAACAAGACAAACCCTCACGGAGAATACTATCATCACATGCCCGGACGCACGCCATCTCCCTATTCTTAAAGCCCTAAACCTTAAAGAAATATAACCTAATATTAACACACTGTCATCAGACTATGAGAAGGAACACGGACCTTGGAACCAGCCAATCAGCGACAAAGACGAACGACATAGATGACGTAAATACACCTTAGATACCGGCCAGGCCCCCAAAAAGACAGCGTTCCCATCTCTTCTATCTAGAAATCATCTCACACCTTGCAGGAGAGACTAAGATGAGCATACAAAATGAATAAAATGTCTTTAAGAAAGTACAAAATGCTGAATTATCCATCACTTTTAATGACACATGTTTAAGAGAAAACCTCCTGTCCATTTATACCTTTACATATATATGTAAATGAATATACATATATATATACATATGCATGTATATATATATATATATATATATATATATATATATATATATATATATATATATACATACATATACCAACGGCTTTTTTTCCCTTACAAGAGAGGTAGCTAAAATCAAAGGCGTAAAATTCACTTCCACTCATTCCATCCCCACATACTCCACTCCCACTCACCCACCCTCCTCCTCTTTTATCTTGGTTCCTCCTGGATGATGGGTCATCCCTACATCTCACCCATTACCCTGGTTCAGAAGTAATGTAGCAAGACACAGTACATCCACAGCAAAGCCGCTTCACTTAATCGGCGACACTCCCCTCCCCCAATATCCGTCCCCTCATGCAGAAAAAGAGAGGGCAGGGAGAAATCCCTTCGGGCTGCGTCAAAATATCATTCACACATATTCCCTCACCCCCATCCCCCATCCCCCACCCACTCCCTTTATACCCAATCCATCCATCTCATCCTTTGTCACCCCCTCATGTTCACTCCTTCCACCTCTGCATTCCACACATCTTTTACTAATCTTTCTTCATTCTTTCTTTCCATGTGTCCAAACCATCCCAATAATCTTTCATCAACCCTGTCTCCCAGCTCCCTTTCCACCCCCGCTCTCCTCCTTGCCTCCTCGTTTCTCACTCTATCCAGCCTAGTAACCCCTATCATACTTCCATCTTAGACACATTCACTCTCTTCCTCTCTTATTTTCCATGTGTCTTCCCCATACAGTGCTGTCAGCACAATCACTCTTTCAAACAATTTCCTCTTAGTATTCATTCCCAAATGTCTATTTCTCATTTCACTTTTTTATCCCCCAAGGCATTTACTTGCTTCTCCCAATCTACATTCTACCTCTAACTCCACTCCTGCCTTTCCCAACACATTCGCACCCAAGTATCTAAAGCTATCCACTTCCTCCAGTCTCTTTCCCTTAATACTCACTTCCAATTTGCTGCCACATTTTCCTCTTGTACATCTCATCACCTTACTTTTACCCACATTTATCTTCAACTTCCTTCTTTCGCATACCTTTCCAAGCCCTGTCACCAACTTCCTTGATATCTCCTTTGATCCTGCTACAAGCGCAATGTCGTCAGCAAACAACAACTGGATTATCTCCCATTTCCTCTATTTTCTTTAACCATCTCCAATCCCTGGCCCATTACCCTTGCATTTACCTCTCGCACCACCGCATCCATGTGTAAAGTAAGCACCCAAGGCGACATAACACATCCATGGCAAAGTTTCACCTTTAACTCAAACCACTCGCTCTCTCCATTTCTAATTGTGACACAGCCTCTACTACATACATACATACATACATACATACATACATACATACATACATATATACATACATACATACATATATACATACATACATACATACATATATACATACATACATACATATACCAATGGCTTTTCCCCCTTGTAAGGGAGGTAGCCAAAAAACGAAGGCATAGAAAACATTCCCACCCATTCCATCTCTATCACACTCCACTCCCCTCCACCCTCTTCCCTCACCCCTTATCTTGGCACCTCCTGGAGTCATCTCTGCATCTTGTCCACTGCTCTGGGTCAGAAGCAGTGTCGCAAGACACAGCACATCCACATCAAGGCCGCTTCATTAAATCGCCGACCCCCCTCTCCATCCCCTTATGCAGAAATGGAGAAGACGGGGAGAAATCCCTTCGGGCTGCGTATAAATTTTCTCACACATACCTCACCCTCCATCCCACCTCATGCATCACAACATCATCCATATACAACCATTCTCCATTCATCCCTGTCTTCTGTCCTCTCCCGCCCTTCCTCAACAGGCATTCCCTTCTTCCCCAAAACCCCTTTTACCCAATCCATCCATCTCATCCCCGGTCGCCCCCTTATGTTCAATTCCTCCACATCTGCCTTCCACACCTCTTTTACTAGTCTTTCTTCACTCATTCTTTCCATGTGTCCAAAACGATCCTAATACTCTTTCATCCACCCCATCTCCCAACTCCCTTTCCACCCCCGCTCTCCTCCTCACCTCCCCATTTCTCACTCTATATAGTCTAGTAACCCTTATCATACTTCTCGGACACCTCATCTGAAACACATTCAAACTCCTTCTCTCTTCCTCTCTTATGTTCCATGTTTCTGTCCCATATAATGCTGTCAGCACAATCACTCCTTCATACAATCTCCTCTTGGCATCCATTCCCAAATGTCTATTTCTCATTACACTTTTTAATCCCCCAAGGCATTTACTCGCTTCCCTCAATCAACATCCTACCTCCACTTCATCCTGTCTCTCTCCCCTTTAGTACTCACTTCCAGTCTGCTGCCAATTTCTCCCCTTGTACATCTCATCACCTTACTTTTACCCACATTTATCTTCAACTTCCTTCTTTCACACATTTTTCCAAACTCTGTCACTAATTTCCTCAATACCTCCTCTGATTCTGCTACAAGCATAGTGTGGTCCGCAAACAACAGCTGACTTATCTCCCATTTTCTCAATTTTCTTGAACCGTCTCCAATCCCTGACCCTCCATCCTTGCATTTACCTCTCGCACCACCCCATCCATGTATAAATTGAACAGCCAGGGTGACATAACACATCCCTGACGAAGTCCCACCTTTACCTCAAACCATTCACTCTCTCCATTTCTAATCCTGACACACGCTCTACTACTCTCGTAAAAAATCTTGACAGCTCCTAAAAGCTTTCCTCCTATCCCATATATCTGCTACTCTCGTAAAAATTCCTCCTATCCCGTATATCTACTACTCTCGTATAAATTCTTGATTGCTCTTGACAGCTCTCCTCGTATCCCATACGAGTATATCTGAAATACCTCCCACAGTGCCTTTCTCTCTACCTTATCATAAGCCTTTTTCAAAATCATAAAGGCCAAAAAAAAAAAAAAATCCGTACATTTTACTAAACCTTTCTCACATATCTGCTTTACCACAAAAATCTGATCCATACAACCCCTACCTGTCCTAAACCCACACTGTTCCTCGCCAATTACTTCCTTTGTTGCTCTCCTAACCATCTCAATCAAAACCCCTCCCAACTACACTTAACAAAATTATTCTTCTGAAACTACTTCTCTCACACCTGTCCCCTTTTCCTTTGTAAAGCGGAACTGTACAGGCTCTCATACAGTCCTCTGGCAATCCACCTTCTTTTAGACAAACATTAAAAAACCTCACCAACCATTCCACCATCACTGTACCTCCCTTTTTAGACACTCCGCATGACACCCATCCAACTCAGGTGCCTTACTTGCTCTCATCACTTTGATAAGTCCTTTTACCTCATCTTTCCTTATTCCTCTTTCTTTCTCCCTGTCACTGTCGTTTTCTTAGCGCTTCTCACTGCAACTACCTTTCCCTCCCTATCCTCCTTCACATTTAGCAACTCCCTAAAGTACTCTGCCCGTCTTCCTCTCGCTGCCTTCTCTTCCATTATCATCTCTCCACCTGCACCTTTTACCTTCTCTTGACTACATGATTCGTCTCCTCTTTTTCTCTTGATTTCCTTCCAAAATATCTTTTTATTACTTTAAATAAAATATGTCATACTCTTACCCCGTTTCATATCTGTTCTCCTCTTTACCTCCTTTGTTTTATGCTTTACTTCTCTTTTCTTTGTACATCTCATATGATTCCCTCATCCTATTCTGTAACCAATCTGTGAATGCTCGTTTCTTCTCCTCTACAACTTTCTTTACTTCATCCCACCACTCACTATCCTTCCTTCTATTTCGTCCCGTCCTCCTTGTTCCACACACCAACTTTACACACCTTGTGACTCCCTCCTGAAACATCCGCATTCCTCCTCCACTCCTAGTTCTACACTACTCTTCAATCCCTCCCACTCTTCTCTCCGCTTCTCTTTGTACTCCTTCTCCTTTTATTTCTCATTTAAGCAGTTTACTGTAAGCACCTCCCTATCTTCTGTCCTTTTCCTCTTTCTCCATCTATCCTCCACTATCAACTTACCTTCCACCAAAAAAGCATTTGATATTCAACCACTCTCTCCCCTTATAACATGTACATCAAAAAATCTTCCTATTCTTCTCTTGGTTACCAATATATAGTCTATTAAAACTCTATCTACCGCCCTTTCATCCATCACCCTCTCCCATGTGTACTTATGCTTAACTTTCTTGCTAAAAACTGTGTTTGCTATCATCAACTTTCTTTCTCCACCATCATCTCTCCACTACGATTTTTCCTGGAACTCCACATTTCCCAACCACTCCGTTTATTAGTTCATTTCCTACCCTAGCATTAAAATCTCCCAATGCCACTACATTGACATTTCTCCCTAAACCCTCTAGGTACTCATTTAAATCTATCCAAAAACCCTCCCTTTCCTCTACACTCTTCTCACTAGCAGGCCCATATACTCTTACAAAAACCCACATCTCCTTTCCCAGTTTCACCTTCATCCACATGAACCTTGAAGAAACCTCCTTCCACTCCACCACACGTTTACCTATCTTTTCGCTTACTAGTTTAGGCACCCCTTCTCTTCATTCCTGGTACCCTCCCAACTACACTCCCAAACTCAAATTCGCCCCTCCCTTTCATCTTAAATTCACTCAATGCCAATACATCCATCTTCCTTCTCACAAACATATTGTCTATCTCTTTCCTTTTACTCTCATCTGTACCACATCCACGCATATTAAAACTCCTCCCAGACCCTCTTATGCCTTTGACTTTTTTAGGAGCGACCCCTTTGGGGCTACAGAGAGTAGGGTACTTAGTCCTATCCTCGTCCCGTCTTTGTCTCCCTTTACGACTCAAATAGGAACACTCGATGGTAGTATTATTACCTCCATTCTTATCCCCTACCACAGGGTTCGGTGAAAAAGTTGAATGAATATTCAGAGAAGTGGTACAGGACAATATGAAGAGTGAGAGGACAGCATGACGGAGGGACAGTCGTAGTATCATAAAGTATCACCATTTCTCTATGAATAGAGATTTCTTCTCCCACAGACAAAATGTTGTTTGGCTCTGGCTACAAAGTAAACGGGGATATATATATATATATATATATATATATATATATATATATATACAAGCACCCGGCTTCGCCGGCCATGGCTTCGCCATGGGTGCTTCGCGCCCCTCCTTAACTAAACATGGTTATTCATTTTTCTCCTGCTCTTCTTTGCTCCTTTTTCTGGGTGGTGACGTTTCTCCTTCGTCGTCACTACATCTCTTGACAGCCTTGACAACGACATCTTCGAAAGCCTCTAACAGTTTTTCCTTGTCTAGTTGCTTCTCCTTCAGTTCTTCTTGCTTCTCCTTCAGTTCTTCTTGCTTCTCCTTCAGTTCTTCTAATAGGTTCTTAATTTCATCCATTCTGTCCTCAATATCTTCTCTTGGGGGAGAGACATTTTCCTTTTCATCGTGAGGATAGACAGGCATAATCATGGCGATGGCTTCCTCTTCAGTGATCGTGTACGCCTCCTTTGGGATAACAATCCTTCCTTGATCTGGTTCCTCTTCAGCCAAAACGGGTTCTATGCTTTCAGAGGCTGGTGTGAATTTAGGGATTGTTTCTTGATTTGTGAGAGGTTTTCTGTTGAAGAGTTCTTTATATACACAGTTACGGGGAAGCTTCAATTGATCATTTTCATTCACCTTCTCCCAACCCGGATAAACAATCAGAGAATTCCAGTTAGTGACTCTTGAGCAGGCAACATATTGAGCCGAATCCAAAAGAAGTCCACAACGATCAAACGTTTGCCCTTGAGATTTGTTTATAGTCATAGCATAGCACAATTTAACGGGAAATTGCTTACGCTTGAAACGTGCTGGAGTGTCCGTAGCTTCAAGAGTAATTCGTGGGAGTAAAACTTGTTCACCCCTATATGAGCCTCCTAAAATTTTCCCCACTACAATATTTTTCTGAAGATTAGTCACCATTACTCGAGTGCCGTTACACAATTTAGGTGGACATATGTTTCTCATAACCATGACAACGCTCCCGATTTTCACTTTCAATTCGTGAGGGGGAATAGATGGACTCGTTAACGCATTGAAAACAGATGTCTGAATGTCCACCCCCTCTTCAGCAGCGACATCCATACTCATATAGACCTTCTCCCGTTCTTTAGATTTTTCATAAACTATCGAATTTATTCTGTCAACGTCATCGTTAGTAGGAGAAATTATATCTCTCTTCTCAAAATACAGAGAATTCAAGTGGTTTTCTTCCAAATTGTCGTAAACTTTTTCAACCAATTCATTACGGGTTTGAACGGTGATTCCAAATTTTTCAGGGAGCTCTGTGGGGCCACTTTCCCCTGTACCTAAAGCTAATAGATTCTTTGCAAATGTCTTGTTTTCGATATCGTTAGCGTTGAGTCTCACGTTGTGTGTGAGTTCCAGCTTTATCAAATCATCCCAGAAATAACTGGACTTTATACAATATTCGAGTTCGTCATTCTTTCCCCCTCCTCGTATCACAGGGAGAATTTGACGGAAATCACCTGCGCAGACAAAAACAATTCCTCCCATGAACTTTTCTTCTTCTAATATGTCTCGCAGAGTTATGTCAAGGGCTGTTAGCGTATTCTTGTTTGCCATTACCACTTCATCCCACACTATTAAAGACGTCATCTTTAAGAGTTTTGCCAATTCTGAATTTTTCCTAACACCACAGGCACGAACCTCGTTATATTCCATTAGCGGAATCTTAAACATGTTATGTGCCGTTCTTCCTCCATGTAAAACTGTTGCTGCAATACCTGAAGAAGCAACAGCCAAGGCAATTTTTCCATGTGAACGAACAGTGTCCAGTAAAGTATTCAGAACAAAAGACGTCCCGGTTCCTCCGGACGCATCGATAAAAATTCCATTATTCGCATACTTTTTAGAGTTTTCAATTCGTGCCAACACAGTATCGTAACAATGTCTCTGTTTATTATTTAGGAGAGCAGACTTTTCTTTAACTTCCTCTGCTAATTTCTCTTTATTGTAGGATCTTTCCCTTCGTATGATATTTGTTGTCTTTTCACCGCCTCTGGAAGCTGGGAGCCCGTACTGATCAATATTGCCACCTCCACAATTCCAGACATGTTCCTGTATATCATCTAGAGCATCGAGATAAATTTCGTCGTTATACTCTGTCAATTTGTAGTGATGCAAAAAGTCACTGGCGAACAAATATTTAGTTTCTTCCCAAATGGTTGATTGATCTTCGAGATCCGAGAAGACTAACATACTCGCATACGTGGCTCTTAATTGTCTGCGATCGTTTGTGTGGTTGATAATTTCCATTATGGTTGTCTTCCAAGTTTCTTCGTCGTTTAGAAGACCCATTGCTTTGACAGCTTCTCTGTATGAAGAATAACTTTGCCCTTCGATGGTTCGAAGATCTTTAAAGGACTTAGGACCTTTCTTGTGTGTTAAAAGAAGCCTCATATAGAAAAGTTCAACAGTTTTATTTGTAACAGCTCTTATCCTTCCTAGAGCAGACGAACGCGTTTTTCGCTCTACCCAAACTGAGTTCTTATTATCATATAGGAAGTGGTTAGGCAACTGGTGGTAACACAAATCTGCTGCGAATTCGTTGTGTGCACACAATTTGAAGAAGGCCGTTAAGTGGGTATCCTTGGAAATCTTCTTCTTAATTTCTGCCTCTGAAAGGTGTTAATTGAAAAACACTTCGTTTTCACCTTCTAGGTGTAAGTCCAGAGTGAATACAGCAGGGTAACTCTTATGGATAGGGAATTTAAATATCTTCCAAGTTGCCTCGTTTGCATTAACAAATCTTGCCTCCTG
The DNA here is from genome assembly GCF_046742065.1 of Oratosquilla oratoria. Lineage (NCBI taxonomy): Eukaryota > Metazoa > Arthropoda > Malacostraca > Stomatopoda > Squillidae > Oratosquilla > Oratosquilla oratoria. The sequence goes on along the minus strand of NC_134778.1, from coordinate 52,147,804 downwards.
ATAATTTTTTACTTCATTTACGGTATCGCTGTCGCCAGTTTTCGTAAAGAGTATACGATCGCAACCTTTGTTTACATACTTTGTGACATAAGCGATACACTTAATAGAATTTGAGCACTCAACATTTATGTGAGCATTGTACTTCAAGCATAGATACGGGTTATAGGGAACAACCCACGAATTATCCTCTGTAACTGCCTGCCCTTTAACTTTTTTAACGAATGAATGTCCTCCCTCTCCCACAGATCTTTTGTACAATGGATAACCGTTATTTCCAAAGAAAGTAGTATCTCTGCACACCTAAGGGAAGTCTTTTCCACACTTTTGTCTGGATCCGTGTTTTCCTTGGCAACACGCGTTTGATTCATCGTAGCCCTTGCAGGGACCGTGTATCATATTCGTTGTTACAATTTCGTGTAATCTTGGTTCTTTAGTTTTATCAGGTATTTCGGCTGAAATTAGTTTTTCTATTAAATCATTGGTTACGCGGTGTTCCATCCACAAAAGAATATGGACGTGAGGGAGACCTCTTTTTTGCCACTCAGTGCTATAGAGATGTGCTTTTACGCGGCCAAAGATATGTTTCTTAGTTAAATCGTCCATCAGAGCATCAACTTTCAGCTTGAAAATCCGACTAACCAAATCTGGACGATCGCAGGGTTGAACGGAACCTTTACTTGTACATGCGATTGCTTCTTGAAGCTCCTTCCAGTGTGGATTCATCGTGAATGTGATAAAAAAAGTCTGGAGATCCATACGAAGTAACAAATGCTAAAGCATCTTCTTGCCGCTCCTTCATGTATCTTGGTCATCCGACAAATGATGCAGGTATGATTACCCGCTGTCCGGAACTTTGGCTGTCTTCTCCTCGTAAAATATCGGCACGTTCCTTTCGTATTTCTTTTTGGTTCATTTCAATGAATGACAACCTATTAGCCTCTGCTTTTACGTAATTATCAACAACGAATTGTTGGAATAAACGTCTCCCTTTGGTCAAATAATTAAATTGCCCTTCCCTCTCCATATAAAGAGAGGAATAGTACATGCAAGGAGTAAGAACGTTGTACGTCTTAGTGGTACGTCTACTCTCACTACATTCTACTTTATCGAGCTTAGTCATTTTGTAAGAATGGCCGAGGTCACCATTCAGAAACAAAAGAGGATATTGAAAACTGTCATAAAAATAATTGTTGTACTTCACAAATCTAAGGTTATATTTGGAACCTTCTTTAGGAGAGCTTATCATTATCTGCAAATGATCTTTGGAAGGATCAAGATTGACAATGGCACCAACTTGTGAGGAAGAAGAGGGAAGATGATAAACTCCTTTGTGTTCACGGGTGCTGAACTTTTCAGCAGCATGTAAAGTGATGGACATTTTAGGAACATCGCCATATTTTTTGATGTGAGCTTCCATTAATTGTTTTGCCGATTCAAGTTCTTTCAACATACCTGAAAGGCACGCATTATTTTGTAACATGTAATCGTACAAACATGTGATTATTTCTTCATTCTCTTCGTAAACTTTCTCTTCACGGGCACGCCGTTTCTCTGTTTCCTTACCTGTTTTGTTAGCGTTACCGTAAAAATTGTTGAAATTCAAAGAACGCAGTTTAATTTGTTGATCTCTGTCATGATAAAAATATAGGTCCAGGAAAGAACTATCTTTTTTCCAAAATGGCTTCGCTTTTGATCTGTTATTAGTTTCGAATACTTCTTCTGTTATCCCGTTTCGTAATATTTCAGGTTTCAATGAACCTATCTTGTGGTATATTTTTCCTTGTATCTTGTAACACATTGCCGATTCAGCTGCATTTTCAAATCTACTTGAAGTCGAAAAAGACGTAAAGGAAAATATTAAATTGAAGCCAGCCAAATGTTTCAAAAAACGCTCAGATAAAGAGGAACTCCCATCATAAAATCCTCTAATGTATCGTTTTTGATTTCTGAAGGAACCAATGAGGGGGTCTGACCTACATTGGAACAGATTGTTTTAATTTCTCCTTTCCACAGCAAAGCTTTACAAATTTTGCACTTGAAATCTCCCAACTGACCAATGTAATGTTGAACGGTTTTCCTTTCAGCGCTTTCCAGTAAAGATCCAATAAGTTTCTCCTTGACAATTTCATGCGAATCCAGCTCCGGAACTTTCAAGTAGCGTTCAATGCGTTCTTTCCTCATCTTGCTTAAAAGGTCTTTTTCTTCATTGGATAATTTCTGAATTTCTGTTTCGTCTCTTAAAGAAGCTTTAACTTTCTTAAGCACCAAAAGCTTGATTGCTTTTTCTTTTTTTAATTTTTCTCTTTCCTCAAGTTTTAGAAGCCTTTCTCGTACCTGTTCTTCGTGCTTTAGTTTCTTTTCTAATCTTTTTTCTTCTCGCGATTTTTTTGCCTCTAAATTTTTAGAAAGCGTTGCGTCAACACAGTTTTGAATCTCGCTAGGAATTTCAGGTACGGTTTCTACAACTGTTACTGTGGGCGCATCTCCCTCTTCATTATCTTTTTTTTTCTTGAGCTTTCTTGTTTATAATTTGCTCTTTCACCTTTTTAACTGCATACTTGTTCTTGCGCTTAGCGCGCTGATATGCCCTATATGAAACATCCAGGTAATGCATCTGATAATCTCTGTGGTTACTTTTACCGCCGTGTTTAGTGAAACTTTTATAACCGGTAAAATAGTGCTTCATGAAACCCTTTGCTGTCTCTTCTGTTATTTCACCATCGAAAAGTTCTAATTCATTAAATTTTCCATCATTGTATTCAAAATCTTTACAATTCCTCATAGATGCATTAAAGTTTATAACTTTCCGATGAAACTCCTTAATCGATTCGGTCACTGAGAAAGTCTTTGTGTTGTTGTAAAGATCGGGAAATGTTTTCGCATCTTCTGATCGTAAGATGTTTAGTAACTTCATATTCTTGCGCAAACTAACCCTGGGAATTCTCTTACAATCAGTCACCCATTTCCAAAAGTGGCGTTGCCGCCTTTTCTTCAACACTGAATCTTCTGCCATTTGTTCAAAATTGAACCTTCTGCAAACACACCCTTACACCCACCCGATGTCCCCAAAATACCACGGATTGAAAAACTGGAAAAACTGGAAAGACTTTATTTTTTAAGTTACATTGATATATGAGGCGTCTAGAATAGAAAGGGGTAAATGCCACATCTCATAAAATATATATATATATATTACAGAAAATGGGAAACTGTCACGATAAGAATTAAGTACCATTTATGAAAGTACAATTTTCGGTACGGAAATATGCTTCTTAGATATTTTGATGTTAAGAGGGAACATGATTTACGTATGATGCCAGCTCAGTGGAGGTACTATTTTAGGATGGAAAGGGGAAAACACTACTAAATGCGGGACGCTACATTCAGACAATCAGCGCGCAGCAGCCGCCATATGACGCTACTCTCTGCCAATCAGTGAGCCACACACCATCGCCCCGTCGCTATGGTAACGTAGACATGCGGGCTCTGCCAGTTCCTTTGTTTTCGTCGCCGCTGTAACAGATAGAATACGTCTCTCGTCATATATTGGTCATTATTCCGTTATTTGTAAAGTTGTGCTGTTCTATTATATTGCAACAATGTCAGGAAGTGATTGTTAGCGCCTGTTGCACTAATCTCTAAATAAGTTCTTATTCTTCTGTAATAATATAATTCTTCATTCACCACTGTTCGCTTCGCTGGTTCTAACACTTAGTAATTTTCATTCTTCTGTAGGCCCCATGCCTTGTCCTTCACTCAAAGCTTGAGGGGGTGAATTAAGTTAGATTGATTTTTCTTATCTTCTTTCTTCTAAAAATACACTTGGTTTTTTTATCTACACCAAGGGACTCCCTCTCGGGATCCCTACACAATACGTCAACCCACCTTCGTTCTGACGTCACTATTCTATTCATCCAATATCCTTTTACTTCTCAAACAAGTGCCACTCCTTAAGGGCGTGACTTTACCTCCATGCGCCAATTAAAAAAAAATTCTCCTCCACCTTTTCTCCAATCAGAGAGGCTGTTATACTGTTTCAAGCAATATTATTTACGTAAGCATCATGTCGCAACGGAAATGGCTTATGCGTTTACAATTTTGGCACATCAGCATTGTTTACAATATACAAGGCGCCAGCGAGCGCGAGTATGACTAAGCCATTTCTGTCGGCCGTTGTTTTTTAACTTTTAGTCATAAAATCTACATTCGTTTCCACCTACCCCTCTATCTACCCAAATGTCTACCTCTATCTACCGGCCTCTTACAGTGATAGGAAAAGTAAAGATCGTGTTCAGGAGTGTGGATTAGTAATAGAAATAAGAAATGTTCATCGTTGTGCTAGGAACAAAGGCAAACCAAGGTGGCTAACTGCCTTGGAAACAAAGGATCTAAAGTACGAGTACAACGACTCGGACAAAAATTTCGACGAAAGTGACGTTGATAAAGTTTATCATACTGGTAAAGACAATGACAGTGATAGCGATACGGATGTTGTAATAAGAAAACCTAAAAAAAAAGGAAGAGTGAAGAGCGTAGTGGTGATTGTGGTGACGATGATGGTGGTGATGCGCCAATTGGTGAGGCTGTTGGTGATGACGGTGATGTGTCGAGTGATGGTCGGGGTGGGGCTGGTGGTGATGTTGGTGGTGATGATGTCGATGTTGCTGGACCTAGTGTGGTCAGGCGACAAGGGAGAAAGAAGACCAAGCGAGTGTGTGGGGGCTTACTAAGAAAAAAAATAGGACAGCAATATATGTTATAAAACCAAGAAAATTATACCAACGAGGAAGATAGGGTCACCGCGTTATGATGAGTGTTTCACGAAGATAGGACTCGAGAAGATAGGAGAATTTTTTTTTATAATATATGGGCATTGGTTGATGTTAACCGTAGTAACAGCTACCTTGTTGGATGTGTGAAAGTGAAAAAGTATAAGAGAAAGTATAAGAAAAAAGAAACTTCACAGAAAAGCGTTAACCTTGGCTTCAATGTAACAAATTCTAATAAGGAGTTCAAGGTGTGTCGTAATGGTTTTATTATTACCCATGGCATTGGCGCAAAGAAGATGAAGATGATGGTTGAGAAAAAGAAAATGGCATCCGAAATTGACACTGGCACCATTCGACTTGATCAGTAAGGGAAGCAAGTATCAGAGAAAAAAAATATCCACCTATTGACTTTGCACATGAGTATATACGTAAGCTGCCTCTAGTTACTAGTCACTACACTAGGGCAAAGTCTGACAATAGGATGTACTTGCCTTCAGGTGGTTCTATAACGAAGGTATATCATGAATAAGAGGTACATGGAGGTCAACCTTTGTTACAGAGTCAAAAATTCAGGAATTGTTTACTACAGTGTATAAAATTAGCTTCTTACTACCAAAAGTTGACCTCTGCAACACCTGTGAACGGCTGGCATTGGAGATTGAGGGTCTAACTGTCGCAGGTCATGACGCCTACCACCTGGAAGCTAAAAAAGCTCGCAAGGAGTCAGCCCGTATAGCTCAGAATCTCCTCAGCAACCAATTTAGGGATACCGGTGGCGATAAAAATATCAGGGTTATTTCCAATGACCTCTAGCAAACCTTGCCAATGCCAAGGCTACCAGTGAATGTAGCTAGTCATAAACAGAAGCCCTGGCTTTACAACTTCTGCGTTTGCGAAAACAAAAACAAGCCCTTCATATTCCTCTGGGAAGAAATGGTTGCTGGACGCAGCCCAAATTAAACTAGGAGCTGCCTCATCAAGTGGTTTCAAATGGTTCGAGAGAAAGAGGGGGAGGGGAGACTTCAAAATCCTTCAATTTTTTTGCTGACAATTGTGCTGCCCCCCCCAAAAAAAATCTACTTGATATGGCAATGCTACAGCAGGTTCAACAAAACCGGTTTGTCAGTGTGAAGTTTATTTACCTGGTTGGTGGCAACACCTACCTACCGTGTGACAGGGCCTTGCGGTCCTTGAAAAGTACTTGAAGACCTTCGATTACATCTGCAATGGCCCCCGTTATATTGAATTGATAGGAGAGATATGCAAGAGCGATAATTTCAATGTTGTTCCTAAGGTCTGCAATGACTTTAAGGATATCAAGGTCCTTAAAAAGGCCATAACTAACAGGTCTAATGGTCTGTCACGAGCACGGGTGTTTGTAGTAATACTTGCCAGCAACACTGGCTTCTTCATGAAAAATGCCTATGATCGTCTATTGCTACTGTAAGCTATTGTTCCTGAGGATATAAAGGGTTTGAAGCAAAGATCATGGTCTGGTAAGGATGGGTCAATACTACATGACAATATAGGATTTTTGGGTTTGTCCTGAATAGGGGATTTTGCATCATCTGGTTTCATATTATTTACAAGAGTAGGTGTCTTAGATGGGAAAAAATGGAGGGTGATAGTTTTTTTCTCGAGCTGAAATGTGATGGCCAACATTTTTGCAATAAGAACATGATACAGGGGAACCTTCCCATCTTTTGCGAGGGTTGGTTTGGAGGACTTTAATTGAAATCAGGCCTGCAATTGGGGTAATAAGATGGGTTAGGTAGATACTCAAAGGTTTCTTTGGAGACTAAGAATCAGGATTGTAATTGGAATAAGATGGATTACGTGAATATTCGGAGGGTTTCTTTGGAGACCAATAATCAGGGTATTTAGCTGAACCTGAGATGAATGTTTTGAACTTTTGGGACTCCATTTGTCTTGATTTCGGTCTGTGAGTTAATATGAACTCATCAGCTAAAATAACAGCTTTAGTCAAAGTATTGGGAAAGTGGCCATCTAGAAAAATTCTAAGATCTATCTTTAAACTGTTTTTTAATTGTTCCAACAATCCTTTTTTATTTATATTATCTGTTTTGCCAACTAAAGAAACACCTATTGAATAGACGTTCCTGTTGAGACACATTCTACGTAAGGCGTCTTCTTATAATTTCTGAGTCTCTGTCTGTCATCCTCTGGTATTAGTTCATAAAATTTGATACTATATTTTACATCATCACACCCATTTTGTTTCTGAAAGAAAAGTATAAATTTGCTGAGCCCTCCCTAGTAAACTGAGTTTGAATAATCAAGGGCAATTATCTTCTGGATTTGTAATTGTCGAGCTAGTTTTTCCTACTGAAGAAAAAATATTTCAGGTTCTTGTTCTGAAAAATGAGGTAAAAATTTTATATATTTAGAAATGTCTAACTATTCTTCTAAAACCATGGGCTTTTCATTAGCAATCTTAGTTTTTAATTCCTTTAACTTTCTTTAACTTTAACTCCGTTAGTTTCACTTTAGCTTTATTTCTAACCTACGTAAAGAATTTGGAATATCTTCTATTGCTTCCACAGTTAAGATTTCTTCATCTATCAGAGCTTCTACAAGTTCGTGAAGTAATTCCTTTTTTCAGACTTGAATCTAAAGCTATTTGAAAATGTTCGCCGATGGCTATAATTTTTTTTAACCGACATTGGGGTTTTCAGCGAATTCTTTCAGTCTTCCATCTCTGAAAAATAATGTTATTAAATGTACTTTATATATATATATATACATATATATATATATATATATATATATATATACATATATATATGTATATATATATATATATATATATATATATATATGTATCCATATATATGTATATGTACATATATATGTATATAGAAGACTGAAGGTGGAGGAAGTAGACGAGGAGTAATGGGAGAATTTTATGCTTTAATGTTTCGACCCGCAGGGTCTTGATCACAACTCAAACATAACATGGGATTTTATACATAGACGGGTCATCTCATGGGACGCTTCGGAGAGCTTGTAATTTTATTTGCGTATTCTTTTATTATAATTATCAATTCCTCGCTGCATATCCTGCGTGCCTACAGGATATGCAGCAAGGAATTCCTGGAGGAGGAAATCGAATACATCATCGCGGCCTTCTTGAAGCTTGGCTACCCCAAGGGCTTAGTCCTGAGCCTAAGACGAAGAGCGGAAGAAATAATCCACACAAGCAGGTTAAGAGAAGGCAACGCCACCACAAAAACATCGTACATGGCGCTTCCTAACTCTGAGAAGGTAGGAGATATTATTAGAATGCTCAGGAGCACGGAAGTAAAAGCAGCCGTAACATCGGGAACGAAGATTGGTGACATAATAAAAAGCGGGACTAAGATGAGGGGGAGAAAAGACAGCTTCGTTTATAAGATCCCATGCACATCATGCGATAAAGCATATTATGGAGAGACTAAGAGGGCCTTGACACTAGAATCAGGGAGCATAAGGCCGACCTCCGTCACCATAGACTCACCAACGCAATGGTGGTGCATGTTGACGAATCTGGGCACCTCCCACAATGGAACCGAGCCGAGATTCTACACGAAGGTATGGATAAGAAGACCAGAAAATCTATAGAAGCTGCGTACATCACCACTCGTCCGAATATCAACAATAAGGCTGGGAGCTTCACCTGGGCCAAATCTTCAGCGAATATAGCGCTTCGTGATTGGCTGTCTCAGCGGGCCAATCAGAACACAGCGCTATACGCTCGCACACCCCCTTGAGCCATAAGGCGTGTTTATAAACTCTGTATGTATCTAGTATGCTCATTCCTTTGAGAAAGTCGTTAGACGAAACGTCAGGAATAAAAGCTTCACCTCCAGTCCATGTTTCCTTTACCGTGTCTATACAACTTATTATCAATAAGCTTGTGGCTTTTGCTAGACATATAAAGCCTTCTCTTTGGTCAATGTTGTCATTAGTGTTAATGAATGCTGCCTCAATTGTCTTCCTCAGTTTCTTGGATGATCCTTTATTTAATATGGTTGTGTTGTTCCAGTCTGGAAGGTGGCGAATGTGGCAGGAAAGGGAGGAGTGGAGTTAGAGGTAGAATGTAGACTGAGAAAAGCAAGTAAATGCCTTAGGGGATTAAAAAGTGTAATGAGAAATAGACATTTGGTAATGGATGTTAAAATATTGTATGAAAGAGTGATTGTGCGGACAGTACTGTATGTGACAGAAACATGAAGCATAAGAGAGGAAGAAAGAAGGAGTTTGAATATGTTTGAGATGAGGAGGCTGAGAAGTATGATAGAGGTTACTAGGCTGGATAGAGTGAGAAACGAGGAGGTAAGGAGGAGAGCGGGGATGGAAAGGGAGTTGGGAGATAGGGTTGATGAAAGAGTATTAGGATGGTTTGGACACATGGAAAAATGAGTGAAGAAAGAGTAGTAAAAGATGCGTGGAAGGCAGATGTGAAAAGAGTGAACATGTGGAGGCGACCTAGAATGAGATGGATAGATGAGGTAAAAGGGACATTGGGAAATAGGGGAATGTCTGTTGAGGAAGAAAGGGAGAAGACGGAATATAGGGGTGAGTGGAGAATCGTTGTGTACGAGTGATGCTGTGATGTATGGGAGTGGGTGGGGATGGAGGTGAGGGAGCATGTGTGAATGATATTTTGATGCAGACCAAAGGGATTTCTCCCTATCTTCTTTTTTCTTTTTCTTTTTCTGCATGAGAGAACGGAGAAGGGGTGGGGTCGCCGATTAAATGAAGCTGCCTTGGTGTGGATGTACTGTGTCTTGCTACATTGACTCTGATCCAGGACACTGGACAAGATGCAGGGATGACCCGTTATCCAGGAGGAGCTAAGAGGGAGATAGGGGTGAATGGGAGTTGAGTATATGGGGATGGAATAGGTGGGAATGGACTTTATGCCTTTGTTGTTGTTGTTTTTTGGCTACCTCATTTGTAAAGGGAGAAAAGCCGTTGTTGTATATATATATATATATGTGTGTGTGTGTGTGTGTGTGTGTGTGTGTGTGTGTGTGTGTGTGTGTGTGTGTGTGTGTGTGTGTGTGTGTGTGTGTGTGTGTGTGTGTGTGTGTGTGTGTGTGTGTGTGTGTGTGTTTACCTAGTTGTATTTACCTAGTTGTATCTTACGGGAAGGCTCGTGGTATCCCGCCTTTGTATCTCGCAGTGCCTAGTTTGCTCTTAAATTCGTATATGGTTTTTGCACACACTATTGTTTCGTCCAGTTTGTTCCAAATGTCCACCACTCTGTGTGGAAAATGTTCTTCTTCAGATCTCTGCTACAACTATCTTTATTTAGTTTCTTTCCATGTCCTCTTGTGTTTCTTTTGTCCCAATTTAACAAATCCTCTCTATCAAGTATTTCCGTGCCCTTCATGATTCTATAGATGGTCAGTAGGTCGCCTATCTCTCTTTGCTCCAGAGTCGGTAACTCCAATTTAGCCAGTCTCTCTTCATATGACAAGTTTGAAAGTGTTCGTCTCTGGATTCTTTCAATTTTCTTTATATTCTTTTTGGCACTGGGTAACCACAATGTCGCCACATTCTAGTCTAGGCCTTATCATTGTGACTAATATTTTTTTTAATCATTTCTTTATCCAAATAGGTAAGTGCCACTTTTATTGATCTTAGCAAGTTATAAGATTCTGTGACAGTTTTGTTTATTTGTTTATCAGATAATTACTCCCAGATCTTTTTCAGATCCCACTTTCTTTACCTCCTTAGTTCCAATTTTATATTGTCCTGATATTCTATTTTTACTTTTTCCGAACTCCATTATGCTACACTTCTTAATGTTGAAGTCCACTTCCCATTTCTGACTCCATTTCCAAACCTTGTTCAGGTCTCCCTGTAGTGATTCGCAATCCGTTTCGGTTTTTACTTTCCTCAACAATTTAGCATCGTCTGCAAAGAAGCTCATGTAACATTCCACATCATCATCCATGTCATTCACATAAATAGCGAACATTATTGGAGCCAATACAGATCCTTGCGGAACTCCACTAATCACCTCCTTCCAACCTGAATATTTTTCTCTGAGTACTACTCTCATCTTTCTACCATTCAGGAAGTCCTCCATCCAGTTTAGTAGGTTGCCTTGTATCCCTAGGAAACCACAATCAGCCCATCCATCCCTTTCTTGTATTATATCTATTAGTCTTGAGTAAAAACAGATTAAATTTGTGGTACATGATCTTCCCTGTCTGAACCCAAATTGTCTTGGGTTTATTATATTATTTTCTTCCAGGTGTTTTACCCATCTATTCTTGATCATTTTCTCACAAATTTTGGCTACAGTGCTTGTTAGTGAGACCGGTCTGTAATTAGTTGGTTCTTCCTTGTTTCCTCCTTTATATATTGGTACAATGTTGGCATTTTTCCAGTCTTTTGGTATTTTTCCTTCTTTAAGTGAGCAACTTATTATGTTATATATTTTGTCCATTAGTTCTTCTTTGCATTCTTTTAGTATCCAGTTTGCAATTCCGTCCGGGCCGTGCGATTTCCTAACATCAAGGTTTGTTAATTTCTCTTTTTTTTTTTTTTTTTTTTTTTTTTTTTTTTTTTTTTTTTTTTTTTTTTTTTTTTTTTTTTTTTTTTTTTTTTTTTTTTTTTTTTTTTTTTGTATTGTTAATTCGCTCATGGTGGGAGATCGCATTTCGCTTCCTTCATCCTAATGCTGCACCTTCTCTCTAGTGAAAACCGATTTGAAGTGATTATTCATGACTTCGGCTATTTCTAGATTTTCTGTGTATTCTGTATTTCCTTGGCGTAGTTTCACCATTTCCTGTTCAACCAGCATTTAATGTACACCCTCTCTTGTTTTTGTCTTGGTAAGTACCTATTTACTCCTTCATTATAGATACCCATCAAGATCTTCCATTTCTCTTCCATTTTTGTCTCTTCCATGTAGAATTTTTCCCAATTTGCATCTTGAAAGAATTTCTTTAGTTTTCCAAAGTCCGTTTTGTTGTACATCAATCTTCCTTTTCATTTTTCTCCATATATATATTTCTTCCTTTAGCTCAGTCTCTATAAGTATATGGTCACTCTTTCCAAATGGTATCTTATATTCAATGCTATCCACAATTTCAGGTTCTGTTGTAAATATCAAATCCAGTCTCGACGGTTCTTCATCACTTCTGTATCTGGTGTTTTCATTGACCCATTCTGTCATTTTATATTCCATGGTCATGTCCAGTAATATATTACCCCACAGATCCTCTCTGCCCTTCAGTCATTTCCTCCCAATAAATTTCTTTGCAGTTAAAATCCCCCATAGTTACCAGGTTACCTCCGCCCTTTAGTATTTCGTTTAATGAATGCCTTGTATCTTCCAACATTTTTTAATGTTCGTTCTCTTTCCAAGAGTTTGTTTTTGGGGGGCACATAAATCACCACAAATTTTTACTTTTCATGTCCCTGTCTTCCAATTTTATCGTGATCATTTCTACATTATTCTTACACTCAGTAATCGTTGTCACGTTCAAATTTTTCTTGGCCAAGAACATGAGTTTCTGTTTTTAATCCAATAATTGTATAACCCGTGTCCACCATATTGGGTGGTATTGGACTCCTTAATTTCGTCTCCACAATTCCGATTATGTCTGGTTTTTTTCATCTAACAGGTAATCATTTAGCTCATTCAGTCCTAGAATTAATCCGTCGATGTTAGTATAGGCCACTTTTCTTTTTTTCTTTTCTTTCTCCATTTTTTCGCCCATTCTGATGTGTGTGTGTGTGTGTGTGTGCGTGCGTGTGTGTGTGTGTGTGTGTGTGTGTGTGTGTGTGTGTGTGTGTGTGTGTGTGTGTGTGTGTGTGTGTGTTTACCTAGTTGTATTCACCTAGTTGTATTTTACGGGAAGAGAGCTATGCTTGTAGTGACCCGCTATTGTATCTTTCCACATCCATTTTTTTTTAAGTCATGTATATTTTTAGCATTCATTGTTTCATCATTTAATTTTTCTAGATATCTATCACTCTGTGTGGGAAGCTATTCTTTTTCAGATCTCCTCTGTAACTGTCTTTCTTAAGTTTCTTCTCGTGTCCTCTTGTATTTCTTCTGTCCCGTATTAGTAGGTCATCCCTATCAAAAATTTCCATCCCTTTCATAATTCTGTAAATGGTCAGCAAATCACCTCTCTTCTTTGTTCCAGGATTGGTAAATTTAGTTTGTCCAATCTTTAGTCGTATGTCAAATTGCAAAGTGTTGGTGCCATCTCTGTCGTTGCTCTCGAATACTTTCCTTTTTTTTTTTTTTTTCTTTTTTTACTAGATGTCCATAGCGACGCTGCGTATTCCAATTTTTGTCTTATCAGTGTAACTAGCATTTTCTTTACCATTTCTTCATCCATGTAGTCAAAGGCTACTTTCATTTATATTAATAAGTTAAAAGTTTCTCCGACTAATTTGTTGACATGTTTGTCTGGTGTCATGTCATTTGAGATAGTTACTCCTAGGTCCCTTTCCGAGTTTACTTTTTAAACTTCCTTTGTACCAATTTTATATTGACCCGATACTCTATTTTTGCTTTTTTCAAATTTTATTATGCTACATTTCTTAATGTTGAAGTTCACTTCACTCCTCTGACTCCATTTCCAGACATTGTCCAGGTCTTCTTGAAAAGATTTGCACTCTTCCTCTGTACTTACTCTCTTTAATAGTTTCGCATCATCTGCAAAGAAGTTCATATAACATTCCACGCCTTCGTCCATATCATTTACATAAATAGCAAACATTACCGGAGCCAATACAGATCCTTAGGGGACTCCGCTTATCATATCTTCCCAATTTGAGTTCTTGTCTCCAAGTACCACCCTCATTTTTCTCCCGTTCAAGAAATCTTTCATCCATTCCAATAATTTTCTTTGTATTACACCTATTATTTCAATTTTCTTAGAAGCTTTTTGCGTGGTACTTTGTCAACCTCTGATGCACGCCTTCACGAAACAACAGGACGCCTGGTCTGCTAGGCAGAGCCGCCACCTCTCCGCCATCGCCGAGTTCAATTGCACCATCAGGCAAGCTCCCGGTACAAAGAACCCTGTCGTAGACGCCCTCTCCCGAATAGCCTCCAACGCAGTTCAACTCGGCCTCGACTGCAAAGCCATCGCCAGAGACCAACGGGAAGATCCTGAAACATTTGCCTATATGACGTCCATCACATCCCCTAAGTGGCAGGACGTTCCTTTTCACGACAATCACACCATCCTCTGCGACATCAGTATCGACTGTCCACGACCCCTCATCCCAGCCGCCTTCCTATGTCAAGTGTTCAATTCAATACACGGCCTGTCTCACCTTTCAGAGCGCGTCACTGCGAAGCTCCTGAAAAAGAAATTCATCTGGCACGGCATTTCCAAGGACGCAAAGGAGTGGGCCAGACCCCGTATCGCCTGCCAGCAAAGCAAAATTCATTGTCACATTGAAGGATTACAAAGGCGGAGCATGCCAACAGGAGACCTTTTGGTCCATAACTAGGTCGGATGCGAAAATATATATATAATAATGATAAATGAATAAGAAAATAAATAAAAATTATAAATAATAATAAATTATACAAATAAATGCATAGGTATAGTTAAATGATAAACAAACAGGTAAATAGTAAATAGTAATAAAATGACAGATAAATAATAATAAATGAAAATCAAGCAAATAATAATAAACAAACAGACAAATAATAACAAACAAATAAACAAATAATATAAAATAAATGACAGTCATTACACCATCTTGCTTAGATGTTTTTCTAAACGAATCTTAAAGCTTCGAACTGAACCACATTGCACTGCCTCTGCAGGAAGTTTATTCCATTCATTAACTACACGGTTGGCGAAGTTGTTTCTACCCATTTCCAAATTCAATCTATTTCGTGACAGTTTGAGACCATTATTTCTTGTCGATTCTCATTCATCGTGAAAATTTCGTCACTTTTGATGGTGTCAATCTCCTTTAGAATCTTGGTGTCAATCTCCTTTAGAATCTTAAAGACCTGTATCAGGTCACCTCAGAATCTATGCTTTTTTAGGGAGAACAGATTCATATGTTTTAGTTGATTTTCGTGTGGTTTATTTTTTATATTTGGAATCAGTTTTGTGTCTCGCCGTTGTGCTTTCCAACCTGTCAATGTCTTTAATGAGATTCGGTGACCATACGGAAACAGCATATTCCAAATGTGGACGAACTAACGATTTATATAGCTTGTTAGTGAGAGATGGACTTTTGAAGTCAAAAGACCGCGCAATCAGTCCTAGAATCTTATTTGCTTTCTCAGAGGCTGAAATACAGTTTAGATGATTTGAGATCGCTACTGATAAGTACGCCAAGATCATTTTCACTATCCCACTTTTGTTAACGAATTTCCAAATAACTTGTAATCGTACTTACTGTTATTATTACCTTTGTGTATAACCTTGTATTTACTTGTGTTAAATTTCACTAGCCACTTTTACGAACATTGCTGCAATCTATCTAAATCTTCTTGAATATCTAATTCATTTAAGTGATCATTTGCCATTCTGCACAATTTTGTATCATCATCAAATTTGGAGACAATAGATTTTAGTCCCTGGTCTATATCATTTATATATACTATGAATAGAAGTGGCCCAAGAACGGATCCCTAAGGAACTCCACTCGTAACATTTTTCCATCTAGAAGTTTTGCAATTTAGAACAGCTCTGTTTTCGATCATTCAACCAATTTCTAGTCCAACTTAATAGGCCAGCACTTACTCCCCTTTCGTGGGGGACAGTATCAAAAGCTTTTGCAAAGTCTAGATATATAAGATCTATATTGTTTCTTTTGTCATAATTCGAGATGAATGTGTTGTAGAATTCGAGTTAGTCACGCAAGAACGTTTCCGTCTGAATCCATGCTGGCTATCATTTATCAAACAGTTACTTTCTAAATGATGTTCGATAGCATCTCTGATGATAGTTTCCAGCATTTTTCCTATGACTGAAGTCAAGCTTATAGGTTTGTAGTTATTTGGCTTCTGTTTGTCACCTTTTTTGAATATGGGGGTAACGTTAACTAGCTTCCATTCTCTTGGGACATCTCCGGATATGATGGATTTCTTGAAAATAATTTCTAATGGAACAACAATCCTATTTTTCACTTCCTTTAAGATTCTTGGATGCCAACCGTCAGGTCCTGGTGTTTTATTAACTTTGAGTTTCTCTATACACCTTTTAATTTTTTTTTTTTTTTTTTTTTTTTCAGTAGTAAGTTCACCCTAGACTTTCCACAGGTTTTAGTTTGGAGTTCACTCTGAGGTGTTTCGTTTACGAATACTGAGCTAAAATAGTTGTTTAGAATATCACACATTCCTTCGTTTGAATACTCAAGTTGACCGTCAGCAGATAATAGTGGGCTAATATGATTTCTAATAACCTTTTCATCTCTAATGTAACTATAGAATTCTTTGGGATTCTCTTTGGATTTATCAGCGATAGCGATATTCATTTCGTATTGTCGTTTTCGTTTTTTTTTTTTTTTTATCTCTCTGTATCATTACATAAATTTTATAGTCATTAGGTGCACCTGAACACTTGTATTTCTTATAAGCCTTTCTCTTTTTAGCAATACTTTTTTCAGTTTCTTTGTCGAGCCATTATGGGCGAGCTTGATTTGGGGGGCGTCTGTCCTTAAACGGGATGTAAGTATGAATCATCTTAGTAAGTGTATATTGAAATATTTCCCACGTCTGATTTGCAGGTCTTTCGCTTGATTTTGCCTCACAATCTGTAAGATGAAGCTCCTGACGTAGTCCTATGAACTGAGATTTACTAAAATCGGGTGTTTTAGATACACAAGTGTCTATTCTAAAAAAAATTAGCATTTTGAATCTAAGTTGTGATAGCTATTTGTAATAGTTTCACCAACTTCTACATCGGTTATCATGCTTCCACGGCTAGTGATCAATAGATTGAGTAAGTTTCCATGTCTTGTGGGCTCTTTTACATGTTGAACTAAGTAATTGTCACCGAGAAGATATATCAAGCGACTACCTATACGGCCATGTTCAAGGGTCATCCAATCAATGTCAGTAAAAGTGAAATCACCCATTATCAATAAGTCTCAGTTGCAAAAACTAGACAGTTCTTGAAACAACAGTTTATCGTCTGCTAATGATAAGTTTTTGGGCCTATATATTACACCTACATTCACTTTTTGTCCATTTGTTTAGGTTAATTCTACCCACAAACTATCATATGCATCCTGTTTTACTTTCTCTAAAACACAGGCATGGACATTGTTTTTAACGTACAACAGAACACCCCCATCTTTCTTGGGGTTTCTATCCTGATGAAAGTATTTAAATCCCGTAATGTTAAATTCAGCTTCAAACTCTCCACCATTTAACCATATCTCGGTTATTCCTATGATATCGAGATTTTCGCTTTTGACATACGCCTGTATTTCTTGGAATTTATTCTTAATACTACGAGTATTAAAGCACATGGTAATAAGAAACTCATGATTATTTCTTTTTGACACGTTTTGTATTTCAATACCATGCCTTACATTATAATGCTGTTCCTTATTGACACCTTGCTCTATATTGATATTTAGTCCTTCATTGACATTCTATGTCTCATGGACATTTGCCCCATCACGGACATCTGGTCCCTCATGGTCATCCGATCTCTTATATATATACATACCTTGCCCCCCTTCGTCACCGCGTTCCACACCGGCCACCCGTCGTTCGCTGACATTCTGTCCGACATCCCTTCCTAAAAT
The DNA here is from genome assembly GCF_046742065.1 of Oratosquilla oratoria. Lineage (NCBI taxonomy): Eukaryota > Metazoa > Arthropoda > Malacostraca > Stomatopoda > Squillidae > Oratosquilla > Oratosquilla oratoria. Next base: position 52,130,267 of record NC_134778.1, on the reverse strand, counting down.
GATATTTTGTCCTCCACTATCATTGCATACCATCGTGATATTTTGTCCTCCACTATCATTATATCCCATCTTGATATTTTGTCCTCCACTATTATTACATCCCATAATGATAATTTGTCCTTTGACATTACATCCTAATGTAATATTTCGTCCTCTACCGACATTATATCCTAAAATTATATTTTGTCCTACACTGACATATTGCTTTATATAATTATTGCTTTACCCTACTCTGTTTTCGCCAATACATTATATTTCCCCTCCCCTTTGAGTTTCTACCCCCAGAAAAGGAACTAGTTCATTACAAACTCCCACAATGAGGTTTGTAAGAACATCTTTGCCTCTGCGAGTAAGGAGGATCCCATCAGAAGAAGGTCATGACGCCTGGAAAAGAGACAATAAGGATCAAGAAAGTGGTGTCCCTATGGCTCTACTGTTCCAACACGTGCCAGCATAGAACCTCGGGAGGATCCCACAGACTACGTGACGGCTCCCACGCTCTTTCACCTCCCGAAGAAGGCCCTTATAATTCCGAACAAGTTCCTTTGATCTCACCCTGCCCACATCGTTACTTCCGGTATGAACAATCGTAACCGTGTTCGTCCGCCTTTGCTCCCTGATGGTCTGGGTACAATTGGCAATCCCACGGCCCGGTTGACATACAAGCTTGCAACGTCGTTTAGTCTTCCGTTGCAGGATGTTGTCATAGCCTCGCACCATGGAGTCCCCCACCATCAAGAACTGCTGATTTTCAGCCACCTCATCCTCCAGCAGAGCAAAACGATTGGCTAGAGCCAGCGATAGTTCCGCAGGGCACCCGCTTACCGAACGCGGGCTTGACAAACGGAACCCCACGGAGCACCATTTGCTCACGGCAGTGGCAGAAGTAGAAGAGGTGGTATGCTCTTTGGGTTATGGAGAGGATTCGCTCTTCTCACAGAGCGCGCTCCTGAGAAGACGAATTTCCCCCTCACATTTCCTGAGACGGTCCTCCAGGTTCACACAACCCTCACAAGCCATTTTGCTCCTCCCTCATAATACAAACGGCAAAGAGAAGATATAAAACAACAAAAGAAAACAAAAGCGGTCACTTTCTCACCTTTCTCACCCTACGCCTGGTAGGAATAATCCTGTCAGCGGCAGCTCTTCACTAGACTTCTCCATGCGTCTCTATCCTCGTAGGTCTCTTTTTCTTTCACTTCTGGTAAGTTTGTGTCTCTTCTTTCTAATGCTTCTTCAACACCTTTAATCCATCTGGTCCTGGGTCTCCCTACAGGTCTTCTACCTGTGGGTACCCATTCCAGCATTTGTCTTGGGTACCTCCAATCTTCCATTCTCATAACGTGTCCAAGCCACCTCATCTTCCACTCTTCTATTAAATCCAACACTGACATCACTCCTATTTCCTATCTTATCCGCTCATTCCTTAATCTACCGCGTCTTGTCACTCCTCTTATTATCCTAAGGGCTCTCATTTCGGCTACTTGAATGCAACATTTTAATTTGGTGTTTAGGGACCAGGCTTCACTGCCGTATGTTAACACCGGTCTTAACACTGAGACATAAATTGTCTTCTTGCATTGAAGTGGGATGCTTTTTTCTTTTAATAGTGGGTACAAAATATTTAGGGTGTTGTTATATTTTGTAATCCTGCTGTTTATTTCAGTCTCCTGCTGGTTATTATCACTGAATTCCACTCCCAAATACTTAAAATGTTCGACCTGTTTTAATTGTTGTCCATCAACTTCGATTCTTCCCTCAACTCGCCTTCTGTCGACACACATTACTTCCGTTTTTGTAACATTCATCTGCATCCTGTATTGTTTTAGCACATCATTCCATTTATCCAGTTCAATTTGTAGATCTTCCCAACTGTTTGCAGCTATAGCTACAGTATATCGTCAGCATACGCAAGCACCAGTGGGTTCATATTTCTCTCTCCTTCAATATCCTTAATTATCCTATCCATGAACATTATAAACAATAATGGAGATAGCATTCCGCCTTGTCTTACTCCACACTTGACCCTAAACCACTTTCCGTCTCTTTTCTCAGTCTTTACTCTACTTTCACTATTTTCATATAAACTCTTAATAGCTTTTATTAGACTCACTGGTACCTCGTATTCATCGTGTTCAATAGCTTGCCATAACTGATCTCTTGGTACTCTATCGAAAGCCTTTTGAAGGTCAATAAACCCAAGGCATTTATGTCTGTCCCACTCCCAACATTTTTCCATTAAGATTTTTAGAGTAAAGATATTGTCGATTGTTCCTCGTCCTGGTCTAAAACCACTCTGAGATTCTTTTATTCTATGTTCAACTATGCTTCTTAATCGTTTTTCCAAAATTCTTTCATAGATCTTTCCTGTGTGTGATAGTAGAGAGATGCCTCTATAGTTTCCACAATTTGTTTTGTCACCTTTTTTGTGTATTGGACATATCACCGCTTTTGTCCAATCATCTGGGACTTGTTTATTTCTCCATGCTATATTTATCACTTCTAACATCCACTCTAGTCCGGTGTTTCCCATTTTCTTTATAATTTCTGTTGAAATTTCATCCTCTCCTGGTGCTTTCCCATTTTTCATCCTTTCTACGGCTACTCTCAATTCTGCTTTTGTTATTTTCCATTCATTTCTTCCTGTGTCTTCCACTTCGCTTTCCACTTCTCTTTCCCTCATATATTCTGGGTTGTACTCTCTTTCATCTTCATCTTGTCCTGTGAAGTTCAACAGATCCTCAAAATACTGTCCATCTTTGACTAATTTCTTGTGATTCTATTAATAGATTATCATCCTTGTCTCTTATAGAATGGGTTGGTACCGTATTTCCTTTCCTATACGACTTTGCAAGACTAAATATTAGTTTCCTTGTCCCATTCATATCTCTTTCAAGATCTTCTCCAATCTTTAACCAGCTGTTTTCCTTTGCTTTTCTTTTTATAGTCTCTGCTTCATTTCTCCTTAAGACATATTCTTGCCTATCCTGAGGCCTTCTTGTCTTCATCCAAATTCTAAAGGCTTTATTTTTCCGTCTTACCGCCTCTTTTACTTCTTCATTCCACCAAGGGGTATTCTTTTTCTTTCTTCTTCCTGTTGTTTTCGTTTGTAAAACATCTTCACATGCTTTCTTTATGCCATCTCTAAACTTATTCCATTCAACTTTTATATCCCGTGTATCAGGATCTATGTAATTCTCTTCCACTTTTTGGGCAAGTTGTAATGCAACTTCTGGGTCGCTTAACTTTTCAGTTGCAAAACGTTTTCGTATTGGTCCTTTGACACTTTTAGGTTGTATGAAGTTTATTTTTCCTATTACCATTCTGTGATCGGAGTCACATGAAAGTGAAGGTATCGACTTGACATCGTTGAAGATAGTTTTATTATTGGTTATTATCATATCAATCATTGATCTATAGGTATATTCCTGTCTCTCATAATTCCAGCGATACCATGTCCACTTGTGCTCGTCTTTGTGTTTAAAATATGTGTTCATTATAGCGAGATTGTTCAAAACACAGAAATCAAGTAGTCTTTCCCCTTCTCTGTTTCTATCTCCAATCCCAAAAGCGCCCACAACATTGTTATATCCGTCTCTGTCCACCCCGACGTGGCCATTTAAGTCACCCATGATAACGGTGTCTCCGTTTGTTAAGTCCATCTCATCTTGTAATGTCTGGTAGAACTCCTCTTTCTCCAGAGCTGTCCTTCCTTGTTGGGGTGCGTATACTTGTATTATTTTCAGAACTCCTTTGTCCATTTTCAAGGAGACGCTTACAATGCGTTCATTGATTTGATTTGTGCCTTTTATTCTATCTACGATGTTTGGTGAGATGAGGATTGCCACACCATGTTTATTTACATTACCTCCACTATAAATTAATTGAAAATCATGATGGAGCACTCTTCTTCCAGATCCACTCCAACAGGTTTCACAAAGTCCAAGTATTGTTATTTTCCTTTCCTCCATTAAAGTTACTAATTCTTCTTCTTTCCCGCGTAGTGTAGAAACGTTGATTGTTGCGATTTTGAGAGTATTCCGTGTCCTTTGTCCATTTTCTTTCTGGGTCCTCAACTTGTGTATCCGTCTGTTCCGAGGCTGCCTATGCGTTTCTCGAGCAAAAGAAATTTTTACACTGCCGGTTTGCTAGATGTGACGGCGACGAGTTGAATCGTCGCGAGGCTCGGATAGACACAGTGGGAGGAGAATGAAAGAATACTAGGTCATTATAGACCCACTGGAGCAATTTAGGGTAACAAGTAAAATTCACAATAATATGTATTTTTAGAGTTCTGGGCGCCAGTTCTGTCATGATCGAGGACCACCTGGTCGCAATATGGATGAGGTACAAAGTATAGAAAGGAGGAACAAGAAAATAGCATGTATGAACAAAAAATATATATATAATTCTTAATGGTGTTAACAAGAGATTTCATAAAAGATTGAAAATTGTCTTGTAACGAGGTGACGGAGAAAGCAGGCTAGAGATCCCCGGAAGGTGGATTCGTCGGATAAGACCGGAATCCCGTGGCTCCAAGCTGGAAATCGAAATTAGCGTAAACGTTCAGGCCTAATAATAGAAAAACAATCGGCAAGAACATGAACCAAAGATTGAAATCACTAAGTGGGTTAGACTGAGATCGAGAGGAGAACGCGACGTGAAACTGACGTGTCGTGATGTGATGTGATGTGACGACGGTGTGACGTGACGACGGTGTGACGTGACGTATGACGTGACGTGTGACGTGACGTGTGACGTGACGTGCGACGTGACGTGCGACGTAGCGTGTGGCGTGGCGTGTGGCGTAGCGTGTGGCGTAGCGTGTGGCGTAGCGTGTGGCGTAGCGTGTGACGTAAAATTTAACAAAAGGGGATTCAAATGTTAAACCGAGAATGAAAAGAAAAAATTGAAATGCCTGGCTAGGTCTAGGTTTGAAATTATACATCAACTCACTGACTTTAGTAGTAATCGGCCTATAGGTCCCAAAGTGTCTAGACCGAAGAACATTTGGATTGCACAGATAACAAAAGATAACACCGATTATACAATTATTCCGGTTATTGCACTGCAAAGGATTTTATGTTCAAAATTAGTCTATTACAACAAAGGCAGGACTTAATCGAGGAACAAAGAAGGTAGGGTGCTTACCGCAGGATAGATCCAATCCCGGTATGGGACTAGGTTGCGAGAATTCCGGACGACAGAGAAGTGGCTTCGATGACCTACTTTTTCTCCGGTTCCGTTTTAGGCAGATTTTCTAGAACTAATAAAAGTAATCTGGTTGATGAATACTTACGTCAGCTTGTGACGTTACACTGAGGATTGCGCCAGCTTGTGGCGATAATTCCAACTGCTGACGTGATTAATATTCACGCCAGCTTCTAACGTAATACTAAGGGTTGCGCCAGCTTGTGGCGATAGCTCCAGCTGGTGGAAGCGATGAATACTCACGTCAGCTTGTAACGTAATACTAAGGGTTGCGCCAGCTTGTGGCGATAGCTCCAGCTGGTGGAAGCGATGAATACTCACGTCAACTTGTAACGTAATACTAAGGGTGGCGCCAGCTTGTGGCGATAGCTCCAGCTGGTGGAAGCGATGACTACTCACGTCAACTTTTAACGTAATACTAAGGGTTGTGCCGGCTCGAGGCGATAACTCCAGCTGGTGGAGGATATGGTCACTCGTAGACATCTTTGTCTTTTGAAAGTTTGTCTCTGACTGTCTCCTTTCTGGCTCCAGTCACCCCTGTCAGGTTACACCCTGCCCCGTGGTTCCTCTTAAAAAAAAAGGTGGCCAAGACAAAAAAAATTAACACAAAATCCTGTGCAGTACAACAAAAACAAAGGAAAATTGAAAATTATTATTACTTGTGAAAGACAAAGGGAGGAAGGAGTTGGTTGAAAAAAGAAGAAGAGATAAATGATTTCTTAGACCGATACAGTAAGCTTACGGACGAGTATAAACAAACAAAGGCCTGAGCGAACAGAAAATTTTCGTTCACAAAGAAAAGGGGAGAAGACACGTTTAGAGGAAAAGTGGTCTCCCAATGGGAACAAACGAAAAATTGTGGAACAAATCGTTCTGAATACGAAGGCATGAATAAATACATATAGGTACGTAATCATACACGCGCACACATATATAGGCTCATCTTCCAATTCTCAGTAGATCGTCGCTACACTAGACCTGTCACAGCAACCCTCCTCTTTTGTCCGGGCTTGGGACCGGCATAGTACTGGTTAACATCATTCCTATGGCAGAGTTAAAGCGGTCACTAAATAAACTAAATACACAAAGCTTACTCTGCTTACCTTATACTACTACTCCTACCTTTGGAGTACGGTAACAGACTATTGTTTTGATTCTAAATTACTAGAACACTACACTTTATCTTATACCTGTAACTGTATAGTGCCATACGTATACAAGTACAAAAACGCAACACAATCACTTGTCACTATTCGAAGATATAAACTTCACAAGAAGTAATAAACTTAACAAGAGGTATTCGCTAGCTGGTGTCTCGGCAGAAGACAAGTTCTCAAGCTGAGGTCACTGAGCAGACTGAGATCATGCATCGGATCATTCCATCAGCCCCGACGACGCTTCGCACATATTAATGTCGACGTCGTCGGCCCAGTCGCCCCGTCGGAAGGCCACCGCTACCTCTTCACCCCCATTGGTAATTCGACCCGCTAGTTGGAAGCCATCCCCATGAAGGATAGTACCGCCTCGTTCTGCACTACAGCCTTCCGTAGTGGACGGATCGCCAGATTTGGCCTCCCGGAGCACGTCACATCCGACCGAGGAACCTGCTTCACGTCGCGGCTGTGGCATTCCTTCGCTGAACTCCTGGGTACTACAGTCCACCACACTACTTCCTACAACATTGCAGTCAAAGGCATGGTCGAACAAACCTACCGCTAACTTAAAGTATCTTTTATGGCACGTTGCAACAACGGCTCCTGGCTACTTCAACTATCATGGATAGTCCTTGGCCTCTGGATAGCAATCAAGGACAGCCTCAGCGTGTCTCAAGCAGAGATGGTCCTCGGCCAAACCCTCATCGTGCCCGCCGAGTTCTTCCCTCCACAGGATTCTCCCGAGAACCTGCAGTAGCTGCGACGCACTGTCGGAAAATTCGCCCCATGCGTGCCGACACATCACCGGGAGGTCAAGGAATACCTCCCAAAACACCTCCACACCTCAACGCACGTCTTCCTGAAGACGGATGCTCACACACCACCACTCACTCATCCCTACACTGGTCCCCATCTTGTCTTTGAACGGAAGGACAAGACCTTTCGTATCTCTATACCGGGAGTCCAGAATGGGTCTCCATCGACCGCCTAAAACCGGCACACCTCGACATTTCACCCACCAAATTCTCACGTGTAGGACGCCCTCTGAATCCAACGCAATTTTAAGAGGGGACTATTGTACAAACCACGATAACCACATGGCATGGAACGCGCGTTACGTCGCCCACAAGGCTAGACCTGACGCGCCTATGGCAGTGCGACTCTGCTTGATCCGACCTAACTTAATCCAGTGCAATTATGTAATTACGCACTAACGCGATATACATATCGGCTTTTGGCCCCATGTAAAATCAGTTCAGTTTTAACTTACAAATAAAAGAGACGAACTCGCCATACCTCTTTCTTTTTCCACAGTAGCATCACTACGGTACCATATCCAGGCATTCATTGATAAGGCATCGGGACGGTTCACGTAGGCATTTTGTTCTGTAAACAAGCCATCCCGGCTGATGTAGTGGTTTAGTTCAGAAAAATAAGAAAATAAGAGGCGCATGGGTGCGAAATTGGAGCTTCAATCATAAGGAAATATTGACCAATTTATAGGAAAATAGGATCAGGAGGACTGCCAAAATGGCAGTGCTCTCACCAATCAATTCTGTAGAGCACGTTACCATGTTATGTTTTCATTAACCTTGCCATTACCCAATGGTGCCACAGAGTGATAGCCTGGCGACAAATAGAATAATTAGTAAAAGTGCATTATAACCCCCGCCCCCCAAAAAAAAAAACGAGACCAGTACACACTTTTTGTGATATAGCCTTCATTCATTCACTAATCACTCTTATTTTGCAAGACATGGCAGAAGTAACGCTTGTGAACACAACTAGATCCCAATGGGAGCTCTAGCAAAGAATGTACAGCATCACACTTTACTATAAGACAAGCTCATTCAAGAAACTGCAGGTCACTTTCGTGCATCAGTTCGAATGTGAAAAAGCCCCCCTCCAAAAGAAGAATTCAGGACTGAGTGGACTACTTCGAGAATTATGGGACAGTAGAGAACCCCAATGCAACCAGTGACAACCGTCCAAGTATTTCCGAATGCCCCAGGAAGCGTACAGCTGAGCTGGTCAAAAACGTTAGAGAGTTCAACAGAGTCCGAAACGCTCTTTGCACAAGTGAAGTCAGTCCCTCGGTATACCCCGTGAGACTTGCAGGAGAGTGCTAGTAACGAAAGTGAAGGCCTACCCATACAGAATACCGACGAAGCAGACCCTTACAGCCTCAGACAAGGAGCGGAGAAAGGCTATGTCAGTCGAGATACTGGAGAAGATCCAGGAGATCCCAACTTTCCTTAACCTCCTTTAGACCTCAGATGAAATTCATTTCTATCTTGAAGGAAAGGTAAACTCGAAGATAAGTTTCCTCTGGGAGACCTCCAGGCCCAATAAGGTAGCCACCAAGCTCCTACACTCCCCTAAGTGCATGGCATGGACAGCAATCTCAGCCAGAGGTATCATTGGACCAATCTTCATGGAAGAATCTGACGCAACAGTGACGGTCACCAAGAAGCGGCATGTTGAGGTCCTCAAAACCTTCAAGAGTGAACTGCAGATCCTATACCCATCGCTTATGGAGTAGTTCTGGTTCCAGCAAGACGGAGTAAGCTCCTGAACCTCAAACCTGTCCCGAGATCGGTTGAAAGAGAACTTTGGTGGCCGTATGATGTCTCAAACTGATTTTGAGTGGGCACTCTACAGTCCAGATCTTAGCCCCCCCCAAAAAAAAAAATTATGGGATAGCAATGGGATCCCCCCTAGGAGTCCTCTTTGCTCAAGCCTTCATGGCTTCTGTCAAGGAATCACTGTTCCAAGACGAGAACATAAAACTGCAACTCTACCTCAGATACATCGACGACATCTTTGTATAAGGTATGTTCAATAAGTGATGAGAAAATTTCAGGAGAGACATTTATTATTTTCATAAACTTATAAGACTGTCCCCTTCAAAACAATGGCCTCTTGCATCTACACACTTCTGCAGACGTCTCTTCCAACCCTGAAAGATCTCCTCAAAATCCTTCTTCAGTAGTCCCTTCAGTTAATTTTCCAATGCTTCTTTCATCTCCTGTATTGATTGGAGTCTGACTCACCTGAGACTGTCTTTCATGCATGAGAAAAGGAAGAAGTCACAAGGGCTGTAGGCTGGGTGCTGTAACACTTTCATTCCCTTGCTGGCCATCCAAGTGGTCACTAGAGTTGACCTGTGGCATGAGGCATTGTCCTAGTGGAACCACCACTTACCACTGCACCAATGCTGCGGCCTCTTTTATCTAATCTTCTCCCTGAAACTTTGCAGAACTTTTAAGGTAATAATCTTTATTGACACTTTGAACCCTCAGGAATCCATTTAATCTGAATAAGCCCCTTCGAATCAAAGAAAGGAATGACTATGGCCTTCTCTTGCGACCTGCTCTTCTTTGCCCTCTTGGGCCTGGAGGATGACGTGTGCTTCCACTGGGCACTCTGATGTTTGCTCTCAGGGTCATAGGTGAACACCCAATTCTTGTTGAAAGTCACTACTTTATTCAGGAAACCTGAATCAGCCGATATCATATCCAGAATGCCAGTGCAACATTCCATACGAAACTGCCTTTGGTCGTCGGAGAGACTCTTTGGCACAAACTTGGTACAGACTTTGTGGAGCCTCATATCTTCGGTCAAAACTGTATCCACCGTGCCAATACTAATACCAACAGCTTCAGATAATATCCTTACAGTTTATTCAACGGTCTTGCATTATTAACCCTCGCACTTCCTCAATGTTTTCCTCCTTACGTTCCTTACGTATGCTGTTCGGTGCTCCAGATCTAGGTTCATCCTCATCCTCTTCATTACCTTCAGAAAATCTTTTAAACCATCTATAGAAGCTTCCTTTACTTATCAGTTCATCTCCATAGACCTCCTTTAACATTCCATAAGCTTTTTGTTTGCTTTTCAAAAATTTAACACACAATTTTATGGCATAACGTTGCTCCATGGTTTCCTGCATCTTGCCAAGTGTTGACAGACCCACAAGCTGGATCAAACTGGTTCCACAACATACACCGCTGCACTCAAACCTGAAAAATGCCAATTAGTCATTTTATAGACATGTATGTGTGCTTCACAATGAAGTGGATTTTTGATCAAATTATATTTAATGCCTTCCCTGTAATGTTGCCATTACTTATTGAACATTCCTTGTATGTACGTGGTCTGATGCCCTACTTAAGAAATTTAGACTTCGCCTTCAGAAAATATCAGGCTTAAGTTTCATGATTGAATTGAATGAGGATGGCAAATTCCCATTCCTGGATGTTTTAGTGGATTCTTCTTTAAGGGAAATTGCCACCAGTATTTATAGAACACCTACTAACACAGACAAATGCCTTCATGGTAAAAATGAATTCACAGACAGTTACATAGCGTTATCAGAGCTTATGCTCATAGAGCTACCAAAGTGTGCTCTACATGAGTCCGTACACTCAGAATTGAAACGTGCGCCAAATTTTAGTGAATAATGGATTTTCCAACAATGGTTTTGATCCAGTGTGTAATAAATTATTATGTGACCATCTTTCTCCCCAAAAATCTCCAAGCCTCGATACATTAACATCTGTTACCATAACATCTTCAGAGGCACATAAAAAGATGAAAAAGTAATAAAAGACATTACTAAGAATTACCACCCCACAATTAAAGAAAAACAAAACCGCGTGGTGGTATACTATTCTAGCCCTAAATCTAGATATGTGATAATGAAAAATAATCTGACGTGCAACACTTAGCCTACATTTAAAACTAATGCAGTATACGAGTTTCAGTGTTTAATCGAGAACTGTACACCTAGCATCTCTAGCTACATTGGACATATCAGATGCAGTCTTAATAGGTGAATTTCCATGCACTTGCAAAACAGGGCTATTAAATAACAATTACAAAATTACCATTACCTGGTTGCCAACTGAGAGAGCTCAGCTAATGACACAAAATTATTGCTCCTAGTGAAGACATTAATAATAGTAATAATAATAATAGTAATAATAATAATAATAATAATAATAATAATAATAATAATAATAATAATAATAATAATAATAATAGTAATAATAACAATAACAATAATAATAATGATGATAACAATAATGATAGTAACAACGATATTAATAATGATAGTAATAATAATAATAATGATAATAATAATAATAATGATAATAACACCGTCGCCTGCGCTAACGGAGGCAGAGTTCCCTGGGCTCCCTCAGCGGCCCCAGTTCCATAACGGAACCAAGAACCACAGCCCCCCAGCAGAACCTCCTGTCCAAAGGGAGCAGCAGCCGGCGCAAGCCCTTCCGCGGCTACTCACCTTCCAGGATGACGAACTGATGCAGTTCGTCATGGTCGCCGCGGCTGCGCTGGCCCGCCACCTGGGGAGCTCGGAAGACCAGGTCAGGGAAGCTACGAGCTTCCTCAAGGACATGGCGCAGGCGATGGTCTCCATCAAAAAGTGCTCACCTGCCACCAAGCCCTCCATGTCTCCATCCGCTGCACCAGGTACCACCCAGGTGACCGAAAGCTCTCCAACGATCCCATCTCCTGCGCAGCCTCCCGCAGTGCCCTCGACCAGTGTCCGAACACCCGAGGAGGATCCAGCGCCCTCCCCAGTACGCGCAGAGCCGCCAACGTCTGACGAGCCGGCCCGAAAAGGCAAAGCAGGAGCCGCGGTCAAGGCTACACTGCCTGAGGGCCCAGTTCGAGTCCAGCGGTACCAGACGAGGCGAGAGGTTACCCTCTCTAAGTCAGGTGGCGCAGCGTTTGTGGCTGGATTCCCTGACGTACCTAGGGGAAACGAAGGGGCGGATACGGACACTGATGGTAGCAGCGAGGGCTCTTCTTCTTCGCCGTCAAGCCCGTCATCGTCATCAGAAGACAACGAGCACCATGGATAGAGTGTCCACAGTGCGCTCGACCACCCAGACTGTTCGCTTCCTCCAATGGAATATCCTTGGATTCAGAGCGAAACAGTCACTTCTGCAAGCCATCATACGGCAGGAGGAAAAACAGGTCATCCTCTTGCAAGAGACCCTGGTGGGAGAGGAAGAGATCAGGATCTCTGGATACCACGTGTTCGTGTCGCCCCAAACGGACACAAGCAGAGGTTGTATGACCCTTGTCCATGCGTCCATCCCATGTTCAAGAGTAGACCCACCAATAGAGTGTGGGGAAGATGTGGAGGTGCTCGCAGTTCGACTGCACTTCCCCCATGAAACGGTCCATGTGTATAACATTTACAAGGCCCCTGTGCGTGGACACTTGGACCTGGGGGAAGTATGCACCGTCGCGGAGGACGAGCAGTACATCATCGCAGGTGACTTTAATGCGCACCACCCCATTCTTCACTCTGTGTCGCCTACAAACTCGTCCGGGCGACACATTGATGAAATCCTGAACACCAGCCCGGGTGTGGTCCTACTGAACGACGGGTCGCCGACGCATGTACGACATGGCAGGCTCGATCTCTCATTTGTCTCCTCCTCATTGCTGCATCGGATGTCGTGGAGCATCAACGACACGGCTACGAGTGATCATTTTGGAATAGACATGTCGCTCACCGTAGCCCCGCCACCCCCAGTGGTCCAGAGAATAGGAAGGTGGAACCCGCGCAAGGCCAATTGGACGTTGTTCAAGGACAGAGTGGCTCGCGAGGTCGTCACCGACGCTCTGGCCATGGGTGAGTTGGACGATGCGGAGGCCTCACTGGTCTCTGCTATTCATGCAGCGGCAGAGGAGGCAATACCTAAGAAGGGCCTCAACAGGAGGAGACATCGAGATGGTTGGTACTACAACCAAGAGATCAAGGATGCCAACCACAGGGTCAACCGTCTACGAAAGATCCTGCGTAGACACCACAACCCTGCTAACCTGGCCAACCTCCGGAGTGCCGTCGAAGAGGCCAAGGAGACAGCTCGACGTGTGCGTAGCGAGAAGTGGCTAGAATGGTGCCAAAGCTTTAGTGAGTCCACCACGCTAAAGGAACTTTGGGGGAAACTCCACATAACGACCAGCCGTACCCCACCACGGCGCGCTCCCCGTGCACCACAGTGCGAGGCAGAAAATCTGGCGCAAGAATTTGCCAGACGCACGCACACAGCCACGCTACCCGTCGAGCTGCAACAGAGGCAGGCCATGCTCCGTGAACCAAGAGAGACCAGGATACAAGCTGCCATGGGGTCTCCGGGTGACACGGACACGCCATTCACCATCCATGAGCTGCAAGCCTCACGTAAGAGATCCTCCGACACTGCTCCAGGGAGCGACCTAGTGACGTACTCCATGGTTGCACACCTGGGGGATGCTGGAGAAGAAGCACTCCTCCAGGTGGTAAACAGCAGTTGGTCCTGTGGAAGACTTCCGTCCAACTGGAAGAGGGCCGACATCGTGCCTATCCCCAAGCCCAGGGAGCCCGGAAAGTATCGTCCTATCTCCCTGACGAGCTGCCTGGGGAAGACCATGGAAAAGATGGTTCTCCAAAGACTTTTGTGGAAACTGGGACCACCACAAGAGAACCTCTATGGCTTCACCAAAGGGGTGGACACGGCTCAATGCATTACAACGCTTCTGAGCCATGTGGAGCAACGTCACGCCATGGTCGTCTTCTTTGACCTGGAGAAGGCATTCGAGCTTGCCAGTCCCGCTGCAATTCTGGACAGTCTGGCTGCCAGAGGAGTACAGGGGAAACTGTTACAGTGGATAGCGGACTACCTCTCCAATAGAACTGCCAGAGTCCGTCTACAGGGAGTGGAGTCCTGCTATCACCCCCTGGAAAATGGTACACCCCAGGGTGGGGTTCTCAGTCCCACCCTGTTTAACGTGCTGATGAGTGAATTAATAGCCATCCCTCTACCCACAGGATGCCGCCTCCTATCATACGCAGACGATGTCGCGCTGGTGGTAGCAGGCAGAAGGACCAAGGCCAGAAGGACGCAAATGTGCCTCGACCGCATTTCCTCCAAATGCGAAGAGCTTGGCCTCAAGATCTCGCCACCAAAGACCAAAGCCATGTGTTTTGGCACTAGCGTGACACCGAGGGACAGGCTTCTGCTGCAGGGACATGAGGTAGAGTGGGTCAGCACGCACATGTACCTAGGTGTCTGGCTCGACTCCAGGCTGTCCTTCCGGACTGAAGTGGCATACATCCGGGGAAGGGTCATCAGCCGGATTAACGTTTTGAAGTCCTTGGCGACCAGAGAGGCAGGTGCCAACTGCGCTGTCCTCCGGACATTCTACGTCAGCGCAATTCGACCGGTGATAGACTATGCCAGCAGTGCTCTGGCTGGTCTATCCGCAACACGGTTGGCTGACTTGGAGACAGTACAGAACCAGGCGCTGCGCGTAATATTGGGCGCGCCGCGCTGGACTCTGGTCGCCAATATGCAGCAAGAGGCGGGACTGGTGCCTATCAGTGTGAGGATCTCAGGATTGGTGGTAGCCTTCGCCATAAGAGTCATTCAGAGAGAACATGACTCGTTCCTGCGGCGAAGGCTAATCAGCGCCCTCCAGCAAGATCCGGATCTCTTCCCGCAGAAGAGGTGGTCAGCGAGGGTTGCACACCGCATAAGGGACCTTCACCTGCATGACCTTATCCTTCAGAAGAGGAGGGATGTGCCGGTGGAAGGTTATGTGCAGTCTCCCCCCTGGGAGAATCCACCGGCCTGAATCAGTGTGATGGCGTCACGACGCGGTACGCCGCTGCCGCGCCTGCGGGCGGATGCGGAGGCCACAATGAGATCTGTCGCCCAGGAAAACTGCGTCGTCTATTTTACAGACGGCTCCGTGGATCCCGTACACAACGTGGCAGGTGCAGCGTTTGTCACGAAGGACGAGGAACAGGGAGTAAGGGTGTTGGGCACTCGCTGCTCGACGCAAGCAGAGGGTGTTGCAGTGGGTCTAGCATTGACCCATGCTCTCAACACCCACCAACGTAATGTAGTTGTGCACACAGATAGTTTAGCTCTGTTGCAATTAATATCCAAACATTATCACAATGACCAGAAAAAACTAATGACCTCACTGTTGTTTCAGCTCAAGGCCCTCCGTCAGCAAGGGAGATCAGTCGTCCTCAACTGGGTGCCGGGACACATCGGCATCCAGGGAAATGAAGCGGCAGACAGGGTGGCCAGAAGAGCGGCCACAGGGGACATGGAAGGCGGAATCGGTGTCCTCCCGAGCCGAACTGAGATCTTGGCCATTGCAACGAGAGCGATGGCCAAGAGGGAACTACAAAGCCATAGGAACCTAACAGCCCAGAGGCCGTCAGCACGCTGGTATCAAGTTGCCACAGCGTATGAGCGACTGACCCCTGGAGTCCGTCTCTCCAGGATAGAGGAAGTCACCCTTCATCGACTCCGTCTCGGGTATCGATGCTTCTCGGAGGTGACGGGACAGCCGGAGGCCTGCATCCACGGTGGAGAGGCCGGCGCAAACGGGCTAGATCATTATGTGGCCCTTTGCCCGGCGACCAGATTTCTACGTGCGGGCCCCAGGACCTCGGCTGGGGGACTCATCCGTCGACTGACGGTGTCCCTTAACTCGTATCAGCTGGGACGCCTCCTTCAAGTGCCGCCCCCCAGATGATACGGATGGGTTCTGTTCGACTGTACTCTCTTGCTGATTTTTTTTTGACTTATGACACATTTCAATTTAAGCCAAGGACTAATGCTTTCTTTTCTTCACCTAGGTAACTGCGCATGATGCCTTAGACTGGACCGGATGGGACGCGACGGGTGCAGGAACTACGTCGGCTGGACCGGATGGGACGCGACGGACTCATAGGACACTAACCACGTCGGCTAGATCGTGGAGACCGTACAGCGCAACATATATTGACATATTTTAACAAATGTACATGTAACTTATTGTAAAAGGCATACTTGTATGCCTTCTAGGAATATGGGTAGAGACCCAAACAAGATGTATTTCTTGTAAATCAATAAATCTAAAAAAAAAAAACTATATTCTGTCCTCTCCCGTCCTTCCTCCAGACATTCCTCTCTTTTGTAATGCCCCTTTCACCCCATCCATCCATCTCATCCTAGGACGCACCCTCATATTCACTCCTTCCACCTCCGCCTTCCATACTTCTTTTACTAATATTTCTTCACTCATTCTTCCCATGTGTCCAAACCATCCTAATACTCTTTCATCAACCCTATCTCCCAGCTCCTTTTCCACCCCTGTTCTCCTCCTCACCTCCTCATTTCTCACTCTATCTAGCCTAGTAACCCCTATCATACTTCTCAGACATTTCATCTCAAACACATTCAAAATCCGTCTCTCTTCCTCTCTCATGTTCCATGTTTCTGCTCCGTACATTGCTGTTGGCACAATCACTCCTTCATATAACCTCCTCTTAGCATCCATTCCCAGATGTCTATTTCTCATTACACTTTTTAATCCACCAAGGCATTTACTCGCTTCTCTCAATCTACATTCTACCTCCACCCACACTCCTCCCTTTCCTGCCACATTCGCACCCAAGTATCTAAAACTATCCACTTCCTCCAGTCTCTCTCCCTTAATGCTCACTTCCAGCCTACTGTCACTCTCTCCCCTTGTACATCTCATCACCTTACTTTTGCCCACATTTATCTTCAGCTTCCTTCTTTCACACACATTCTCAAACTCTGTCACTAACTTCCTCAATTCCTCCTCTGATCCTGCTACAAGCGCAGTGTCGTCGGCAAACAACAACTGGCTCACCTCCCATTTTTCTCAATTTTCTTTAATCATCTCCAACCCCTGACCCACTACCCTTGCATTCACCTCTCGCACCACTCCATCCATGTATAAATTGAACAGCCAGGGTGACAAAACACACCCCTGACGAAGTCCCACCTTTACCTCAAACCATTCACTCTCTCCATTTCCAATCCTAACGCAAGCTCTACTACTCTCATAAAAACTCTTGACTGCTCTTCACAGCTTTCCTCCTATCCCATACATCTGCAGTACCTCCCACAGTGCCTTCCTGTCTACCCTGTCGTAAGCCTTTTCCAGATACATAAAAGCCCAAAAAACATCCTTATCTTTTCCTATAGCTTTCTCACATATCTGTCTTACCACAAAGATCTGATCTACACATCCCCTACCTGTCCTAAAACCACACTGTTCCTCACCAATTACTCCCTCTGTTCCTCTCCTAATCCTCTCAATCAAGACCCTCCCATAAGCCTTCCAAACTACACTCAACAAGCTGATCCCTCTGTAACTACTACACTCACACTTGTCCCCCTTTCCTTTGTAAAGCGAAACTATACAGGCACTCCTCCAGTCTTCTGGCACTCTACCCTCTCTTAAACAAACATTAAATAACCTCACCAGCCAGTCCACCATCACTCTACCTCCTTTCTTCAGACATTCTGCATGGCATCCATCCAACCCAGGTGTCTTACCTGCTCTCATCATCTTAACAGCTGCTTTCACTTCATCCTTCCCTATTTCTCCTCCATTTTCCTCACTCATCACTCATTTTCTTAGCGCTTCCCACTGCAACTACCTTTCCCTCCCTATCCTCCTTCACATTTAGCAACTCCCTAAAATACTCTGCCCACCTTCCTCTCGCTGCCCTCTCTTCCATTATCATCTCTCCATCTGCACCTTTTACCTTTTCTTCTCTACTTGATTCGCCTCCTCTTCTTCTTTTAACTTCCTTCCAAAACATCTTTTTATTACTTTCAAAATTTTCTGTCATACTCTTTCCCCATTTCACATCTGCTCTCCTCTTTGCTTCCTTTATCTTATGCTTAACTTCCTTTCTCTTTACTTTGTACCTCTCATACGATTCCCTCGTCCTAATTTGTATCCAATCTATGAATGAATGCTTCTTCTCTTCTACACCCTTCTTTGCTTCCTCATCTCACCACTCACTACCCTTCTTTCTATTTCCTCCCGCCCTCCTTGTTCTACACACCATCTTTGCACTCGTATTAAATTAAATCAATAACATCACAATAAATTAAACTACGATTAAAACCTAAAGTCAAATCAGAAATGTACAACGAAAAACGAGTCCTTCCTTCATATCATATATATATATACTGTATATGATTAGCTAGCTAGAGGGAACTTTTGATTAGAGCATAGATAGGATGACCGTCATAACGTTATAATAACACCATGCACGTGGGTCCGCCCCACACTATCGCACTCACACTTCCTTCACTTTTTAAACTTTACCTTCACCTATCACACCCCCCCCCCTCTTGCTCCCACACCTTCTCACTTCCCTATCGCCATTTATTATTATTATGGTGACGGCCAGTCTGGTTTTGACCAGCAACGCGTCACTACACCTGTCTGTACCACATTCACCACATTAATTAAGCAGGATACATTTACTTTTCCTTGTTACCTCCACTGCGCAAAGAAGGAAAAATTAAAGAATAAAAGAAAGAAATATTAGAAAGGAAATTAAAGAAGAAAAAATAGAAAGAATAAAAAGAAATAGGAAATTATGAAAATCACCTTGGTATTGATAGAGTATTAGATTTTTTAAGATTGTCTTAGCTATAGTATATATGTTAAATGTATACGCAAGGAGAGCCTTCCTGGATTATTATATGATGTTATAAGTATCCTACTCTACAAGAAAAAATTATATAATTGTCAGTTATTTGGTTTGTTATCAGCATATAATTTTTTCATGAGTCAAAGACTAAGATTTTTTTTTAGATAAAAACAGCAAGAGAACAGACTTCGGAACCTGATACTAAATCATAGACCATTTGTAAACAACTAATTGATTGAGAGAATGAGAACATATGATAATAATAATAACAACAGCAATAATAATAGTAGTAGCAACAACAACGACAATAATAATAGTAATAGCAATAACAATGATACCCTAATAATAATAATAATTTCATTTGGCAATAAATCAAGTACATCAAATACAGATAAAGAAAAAACACAGTTCGAAATTACAATTATAATTGCCGAGGATGACAAAAAAATTATTTCCATTATGATACTCAATGTACTGCTATTTTACACCAACATACGTAGGGGTAAGGGAATAGAATGTCGCGAGTAATACCAATCAGTACACATATTGCACATAAACATTATTATCGATTTGCTAATAATACAAAAATGTTCATAACATAGGATTGAGACCAAAATTTGAGCACCAACATATTGAAGGAACATAGTATTATTATTATACATCCGGAACAACAGAATAGTACTAAAAGGTACGAAAACAGTATGAATGTGTACCAGACCAGTGTAGTACTATTAGTGATATACTACATTATTCTACTGCCGTAGCAGCAAGTGTAGAACAATAAAAGGGGGGGGGGGTCCATCCCAGGATATGAGTAAATATCAAGTATCATCATTATGAGATTAAAGGGTGCAGACCATCAACATGTAGTTATAGTGAATGCTACATGACAGCTTGGGTCACATATTAAGTACAAATTAATTACAAAAAAATTACCTATATTTCAGGACGGAGTGGGCAATTACATATTAGAGCACCAGAAAGAAAAGTAGGGTACAGGGGACCAGTACTGGTATGAATAAAACAACAAGGAGCTGGAGGGAAAGGTCCAATTACCCTGGGCTTGTTGCCTGGTACCCTAATTCATCAGACTAGTATTATGATCAGATCATAACTATTCTCAGACCATACCTGAAACATATATCAAACTATGACAAGCAAAACAAAGGTGGAAACCAGTTTTGAGCATCATTGTTATACTATGCTAAACCTCTGAAGGACAAAAAGGGAAGGTCAGAACAGTTATGAGTGAACACAGAATCATGAAAGGCATGGAAGTCCATGACAGAGAAGACGGTAAAAATTTAGTTGTGAACATGCGATATAATAGAAAATTATCAATTTTGTAAATTATAATAGATCAATGTTAATATGCGATTTTCTTGGCAGAAATCAATAACAAAAAAAGTTGCTAAAACGTACTTTCTAACACAAAGTCGTGGCAGTAGAATGATACACCATGTTTGTGTTGATAGGTGCTGAGGTCGAAGAAATGAAGGATGATAAATTAGTCTATTCTAACCTAACCTACCTAACCTAACTAATGTTTAGTAATTCGGTACCTTAAATTCTAAAGATTATCCAAGTTGTCATCATCATCACGGATGCTGATGACCTGATTATTATTATACCTCAGGCAATTAACAGATGACGGCAGAACCCTGTGTTCTCTCATAAAGTCCAAGGAAGCCTTATTGTCTTTGTAACAGTGCTTATTAACATCACCTAGAGTTGGAGAACACCCAGTCCACAACGTGAAAGCTGTCGTCTGATAGTGACTGGACTGGCATGGCGTCTGTACTGTATCCTTGCAGTGTCATTCATTAGTAAATTTGCTTGTAGCAAGGTTTTTTTGTTTTTTATTTCCACCAAGAAAACCGCACATTATATTCATGTATTATAATTTACAAAATTAATATTTAATTTTCTAAAGCTATATTGCTTAGGTGTGCACAACTAAAATAATACTGAGAAGACTTATTAAAGTGGGATAAAAGAAAAACAAGGGGACATAAAAAGAAACAAAAAAAGATAGTTATAGATAGGTATGCGCAAATCCGTAGGCAGCGCCACCATCATGGATGTAATGTTTACACTGCCATCTTCTCCGGCCCCCACAAATGGGTATGCATCAGTTTGAATGCTTGTAGCATTCAGCGCATGCACAGGATTATCAAATTGTCTTGCTGTTCTGCAAGTGTGTGCCCAGTTCTTCAAAAAAAACAAAAAAAATGGCTATTAACTGTTACAAATTAGTTTTGAGTAAAAATCTAAAGATAAAGCACCTGTATATGAATATTTTAATGTAATATTCATATTTTTGAGCCTATTTTCTCCCAGAAATGAGCAACTTTAAGATCATTGGTAAAGCAACAGCTGTGCCTTAATGCAGAACATGTAGGCATGTTCTCCGATACTTAGTCATGTTTGTTAATGCATGACATGTCAGAGATACTACTCATAGTAGTCGTAGAGGGTGTTGTTCACAAATAATACTTACATTGTTATGGTATGAATTTTAAGATGTTGGACAGGCTATGCTGTGCCTATTACATAGCTGGCAATGGCTATGATAGGAAGTATAAGAAATAACTATTAATAATATGGTCTGTATTCCATGTCATGGACCATCTCCATGACCATGAGGAGTCTCAAGACTAATGGAGGTCTAGAGACAAAACTTAGATTTTCTTCTGGGTTTCATGATGATGATAGATATGAGCTGTTGAAATAAGGCTGTTTATTCAGATTATCATGGTTATAGATAGCATGATTAAACAAAATAACTCCTTTGAAAGTAAAAGTTCTTTATTCATTTTTCTATTTCAGTAAATTGGTGTAAAAAATAATTCACCGATTTCAACATAAATTTAAGTTAGGTCTTAGGATAGTTGCAGTACGGACTGGTTAGTGTACCAAGAGGCAATCTAAGGGTAAGGGCTATGGCACCTATATGTGCACTTTTTAATGTGCTAGTAGACTTCTTTTAGCTGCACATACATTATGTTGCATGTACATTACATTGATGGAACATGTTACATGATAGGTGTTAGTAAGAATAGTATAAAAGGAAGGTCCTACATTGTTTTTTGACATGCTCAAGTGATTTGTTAACCCATAAAACCTTCACATGCCAAATTGTATGTCAGTTGGGCCAGGGATTTGGATTTTATGGATGATTATCTCTAAATTGACAATAGTAGCCATGGCAACATGATAGGTGTTAGTAAGAATAATATAAAAGGAAGGTTCTGCATTGTTTTCGACATGCTCAGGTGATTTGTTGCCCCATAAAACCTTCACATGCCAAATTGCATGTCAATTGGGGCAGCGGTTTGGATTCTTGACATGAAAATGCAAATTTGGTATGATGCAGATGTTTCGCATTGTTTTTTACATGCTCAGGTGATTTGTTGACCCATAAAAGTTTCACATACCTAATTGCATGTCAGTTGGGGCAGCGGTTTGGATTTATGGATGATTATTTCTAAATTGACAATAGTTTCCATGGCAACATGAAAGGTGTTAATAAGAATAGAGAGACGACCTATGAGGAAATGTACTACTTGATATTATTATAGAACATACAATGATACAATGGATACAAGAGAATACTAGGTATAGAAATGAGGAAGAGCCGTCAAGACTAGACCTGATTATCACATGAGAACCTGATATAGTGGACAAGATTGAATATAAGACACCACTAAGTAAAAGTGACCACATAGGCCTATTAGTTCAACTGGAACTAAATGAAGAGAAATATATGGAAAAAAACGAACAATATAGAAAGGGAAGAATGTATGGAAAAACAAATTTTGATAAAATTAATTTTTTTTTCTTTTTTTCTCTTTTTCTTTTCAAAAAGCAGACTGGGAAAGGATATACAAAGAGGAAACAACAGTAGAAGAGAAACTGAAAATCTTGACAAAAATTTATAAGGAAGGAGTGGAAAAGTATGTTCTAAGACAAAAACAAGAAAAAGGATATGTAGAATGTTGGTACAACAAAAGATGTAGCAAGTTAAAAGATGATAGGGATAAAGCTTGGATAAAATGGAAGAAGGAAAAAAAAAATGGAAAATATACTGGTTATAGAAAAGAATATGTACAAGTGCACAGAGAAGAAAGGAGAAAATATGAAAAGGATGCCATAGAAAAATGTAAAGATCAACCAAAGTTATTTTAAAGATTTGTAAGCAACAAACTGAGAAACAAACAAAAATTAGTGAATCTACAACAAGGAGGAATAGAATACACAGAGGAAATAGAAATGGCAGAAGTTATGAACAAGCATTTGAAGTCAGTGTTTACAAGGGAGAACATACAACTTAGAGATGTCGAGTGGGAGGGGAAAGTCCCCCCTATGAAAGAGATAGAAGTAACACAGAATGAAATAATGAAACACTTGAGTAATCGCGATGTTAGAAAATCGCATGGTCCAGATGAAATGGCAAACTGGATTTTGAGAGAATGCATGAATGAATTAACAGACAAAATACATAGTCTAATAAGCAGTTCATTGAAGGAAGGAAAAGTTCCAGAAGATCGGAAAAAAAAATATATATAGTACCAATATATAAGGGGGGAAACAAAGAAGATCCTACAAACTATAGACCAGTCTCTCTTACAAGTACAGTAGCTAAAATTTGTGATAGAATTTTCAAAATTAGCTGGGGAAGGCATTTGGAAAAAAACAATGTACTAAATCTGAGGCAGTTTGGATTTAGACAAGGAAGATCATGTGTCACAAACTTGATGTGTTTCTATTCAAGACTAATAGATATAATACAAGAAAGATGGATGAGCTGATTGTGCATTTCTAGACCTGAAAAAAGCTTTTGATAAGGTGCCACATAAGAAATTGCTATAGAAATTAGAAACTACAGGAGGAATACAGGGCAAACTACCTAAGTAGATGGAAGACTTCTTGCATGAAAGGAAAATGAGAGTGGTGATATGAGACAAACATTCCAATTGGGATGAGATGATTAGTGGAGTTCCACTCGGAACAGTTTTGTCCCCAATAATGTTTGCTATTAATATTAATAATATGGATGAAGTGAATGAAAATTATGTGAGCTTCTTTGCAGATGATGCAAAAATTTTGAAAAAAGTGAGCACTGAAAAAGATTGTGAGTCACTGCAGAGTGATCTCAATAAAGTATGGGAATGGAGTAGGAAGTGGGAGATGGAATCCAACATTAAGAAGTGTAGTATAATGGAATTTGAAAGAAGCAAAAAAAGAATAGTGGGATCATATACATTGGGAGAGGAAGAAATTTAAAAAGTTGAAAAAGAGAAGGACCTAGGAGTCATTATTATGAATATGTCCCCTGAGAAACATATAAACAAAATTTATGGAGAAACTTATAATTTGATAAGATCAATGAAAGTGGCATTTACATACCTTGACAAAGAAATGGTGAAGAAAATACTAGTCACTTTGATAAGACCATAATTGGAGTATGCAGCAACGACGTGGTCACCAAGTACAAAAAAATGTATAACAAAACTTGAAAGAATACAAAGAGCAATTACGAAATTGGCACCAACACTCTCAGAACTATCATATGAGGAGAGGCTGGCAAAACTTGAACTACAAACATTGGAGTAAAGAAAGAGAGGAGACTTGATAACTAATTATAGAATCACGAAAGGCATGGAAATGATTGATAGGATCTAATAAAATGGGATGGTAGAGATACAAGAGGACATGGAAAGAAAATCAAGAAAGACAATTATAGAAGAGACCTGAAAAAGAACAGCTTTCCCCTCAGGATAATAGACATTTGGAACAAGTTAGATGAAAATGTGGTGTGTGCAAAAACAATACACGAATTTAAAAACAGGCTCGATAAAATGAGATATGAAGATGAGACACCATGAGCATAGCTCCCCTTCCCGTAAAATACAACTAGGTAAATACACGTATGCCATATGCCATTGTAGAGGAAGGTGCTAACATCAAGCTCCACACTAGCGCTCTGTTGCTGATTCAGGAAAAATGCCTTGTTGTCATTTTCGGGATATAACAATATGTTTTTGGGTGACCATTAATGTGTCCAGTCCAGTTCTTGGAAATCATAGTTTTAGCACAGAATGGAGAGTAGCAATGATGAAATAAGGATCAATGAACCAACCAAGAGGGGATTGGATATATCCAGAGTTGAGTCCCCATTGGGAGTAATCCCTAAGAAAACATGTTTAAACGTTACTCTGAGAACAACTTACAGGTACAACACTGATTTATTTTTGGGATTTAGGAGGGAAGGGGGAGCAATGGATAAAACTATGGACACGGATAGAGATATTAGGATTAGCAGAGCAATAAGGAATCGAGACATCAACAACTTAGCAGAAGAATTGATTGATTTAAAATTAGACCATAAAGCTTTACAATTAGAGGTATCAAACTTACGCACAACTAACGAGGTGATACTAAGACAAACGATCTAAAAAGTGAACCGAGTGCGATTATAAAAGAAAATGAAAGAAAGGAAAATGAGGTTAGAAATAAAAACGAACTGAAGAAAGAGGTAAAAGAACAATTACAAGCAGTAACTGAAAAGATGGAAGAATCAATCAAAGAGACCAATCTGAACAAAATAAAAAATCAGTGGAAACAGGAACGTGAAAATCAAAAACTCTCATTCAAAGAAATAGTACAACAGCAGGTAAAAGAGAATGCAAAGGAAACAGTGATCAAGGTGATAAATGAAAAGGAAAACTAGGTGAGAGACACAGTGGACAAAAAGAAATGCATTCTGGTTTATGGTATCAATGAAAAACACAATGTACACAAATACCAAAGAGAAAAAGAGAAAGAAATTGTAAAGGAGATACTGAAAGCAGTTCAGGACGAGGGACAGAATTTGGAAAAGGAAATCGATGACGTGCATAGGATGGGTACATACTCAAAAGAAAAAACTACAGGCCAATGAAAATCAATTTAAGAACTCAAATGATAGCAGAAGTAATACTATCCAAAGCAGCAAAACTAGCAAACAGTAAAAAATACAAAAATGTGTGGATAAAAAAGGAAATAAATGAAGAGGAAATAAAGAAAGATAGGGCACTGAAAAGTGAGGCCAAGGGAAAAAAAAAACATGAAAAGAACAGACGGATTTTTTTTTTTTTTTTTTTTTACCTTGGCTTCCCTTCTCAGTACCCTATCTTTCTTTATTTCCTCTTCATTCATTTCCTTTTTTATCCACACATTTTTGTATTTTTCACTGTTTGCTAGTTTTGCCGCTTTTGGTAGTGTTTCTTCTGTTATCATTTGAGTTCTTAGTTTGATTTTCATTGGTCTGTAGTTTTTTCTTTTGCGTTTGTACCCATCCTATGCATGTCATCAATTTCCTTTCCAAATTCTGTCCCTTGTCTTGAACCGCTTTTAGTATCTCTTTCACAATTTCTTTCTCTTCTTTTTCTCTTTGGTATTTGTGTACATTGTGTTTTTCATTGATACCGTAAACTACAATGTATTTCTTTTTGTCCACTGTGTCTCTCACCCAATTTTCCTTTTCTTTGATCACCTTGATCACTGTTTCCTTTGCATACTCTTATACCTGCTGTTGTACTATTTCTTTGAATGGGAGTTTTTGATTTTCACATTCCTGTTTCCACTGATTTTTTTTTTTTTTTTCAGATTGGTCTCTTTGATTCTTCCATCTTTTCAGTTACTGCTTATAATCATTCTTTAACCTCTTTCTTCAATTCTTCGTTTGTATTTCTAATCTTATTTTCCTTTCTTTCAATGTCTGTTTTGTGCTACTATTTCACATTCACTGTTACTTTTACAAGAGTAATACATAATGTGATGGCTTCCAAGTAGCCTGCAACAACTACTAATGGTGAGATAAAACCCAAAAGACAGAAAATGTTTATCATTGGAGAAAAAACTTGAAATTGTTAAGCACCATGAGGGAGGTGAAGGGGCTAACTCCATTGTCAGAATCATGGAGTTGCCCCAATCAACTGTCTCCACAATAATCATACAAGGAGACAGTGTAAAGAAAGCTGGTGAAACAGCTTCTACATTAATGGCAAAGATGCTAACAAGTCAAAAGGAACCAATAATGGAGAGACTCTTAAGGCTGTGGATTGATGGCCTGTCTCGCTGCAGCCATTCTCTTTCTACCTCCCTTGTGACAACAAAGGCCCTCTCAATTTATAATGATCTACATAAGAAGGGATGTGAAGTTAAGGATGGGTCAACTTTCAGTGCCGTTAAGGGTTAGTTTGACCAATATAAAGTCGAAGCTGCCCAACACAGTATCAAGATGACTGATGAGGTGGCAAGTTCTGATGAGCCTGACACTGCAGCATTCATACCAACACTGAAAAAAACACATTGAAGAGCATGGCTACAGTGCCAAACAGGTGATAAACAATGATGAGACAGGCCTGTATTGGAAGAAAATATCCAGAACATTTATTGCTAAGGAGGAGAAAATAATGCCAGGATTTAAAGCATCCAAAGACAGATTAACCCTGGTGTTGGATAGTAATGCAGCTGGGGACTTGAAGCTGAAGCCTTTACTGATCTACTGCTGTGAAAACCCAATGGCACTTAAGGGCTATATGAAAGAATATTTCCCAGATATATATAGATCCAACAAGAAGGCCTGGATGACATCTTCTATGAACCAGCATTATGTTGCAAATTATTTGTCCTCTGCACTGCATGACTATGCTGCCAAAGAAAATGTTGCCAACCATTTCCTCCTGCTGGTTGACAATGCCCCAAGCCACCCAACAACCATGGAAGATTGGGTAGACAACATAGAGGTGATGTTTGTGCCCAAAAACACGTCACTCATCCAGCCCATGGACCAAGGTATGATTGCCACTTTCAAGGTGTATTACCAGCTTTGCACAATGAGTCATCTGATTAACATGACTGACAGCCCAGCCAAGCCCACAATCACTAAACAACCTTTCCAAGACAGACCAACAAAGTCAATACTGTACCAAGACCCCTAGATATCAGCCCCACAGAAAAATCCCTGTCTAGAGAAGTACATACTACACTAGCATTCAGGACACCATCCAGCATTAAAATTGAATCAATGCAGACTGACCCAGAATCAATCTTCCTTAGATGCATGTACCACACAGAAAACAGAGGACCTTGTTCTACAATGGCCCTGTTATTTTCTGTGGCATTTCCCTAGACAACAAGACAATATTTCTTCCCTGAGTGACTTATGGGCCCATGCAGTGGCCATTGCTGGTTACATGGGAGCTACGGTTCTCCTACAAGATAAAATGTGGTTTAATAGATTGATTGATCCATTAAAACCCTCTCAACCATTCTTTCCCCCATGTACGTATACTTATCTCTCTTTTTAAACACTATATTTGCTATTATCAGCTTCCTTTTTAAACACATCTCCAACATCCTCTTTCCCCACTATTCCATGTATTGGCTCTACTCCTACTCTAGCATTGTTGCCTCAGCTTTCACTAAGTGGAAAACCTGCAGCCCCACAGCAGCTGGCAACAGTCCTCAGGACCTCCCATAGATCTCTCTGGGAAGAAAATTTGGACTTATGGGTGTTGTAATGGTGTGACTGCTTCTGTATCACTGGTTGAAAGTGGTAGGAAGAGAGCAGTCACAATTGTCAACTCTCTATTTATGAAAAGATGTAAGAAATACACTTGATGTTGACAGAAATTTTAGATTCAGTCTACAGACTAGCTGAGGAGGTTGATGGGTTTACAAAATGAGCAACTTCACTGTCTTTCTTGCAGGACCGCCATGTGCAGATATACATCATTGGTCCTAGCCAGAATTTTAACAAAATAAAAATGTCCATGAGTGTTAGAAAGTTCAGGAATGTATAAACTAAAATGACATGTTCCATGAAATCACTGCACTAGTGCTCTGTCAACTTTATTTTGTTGTACAGATTTAGAACTTCATTGTTTGAAATAGTTTTATGTGAACTATAAATCCAGCTCTGAAAAAAAAAATTAAATCACCTTTATTGGTTCATAACAACAATTTTTTTTCTTCTTCTTTCTTTCAAGGCAGCTAAATCACTATTCCCTTTTTGATTCTGAAGTCCAGGACCACAGAATGTCAGCAGAAACAACATCTTTGAACCACAGTTTTCATTTTGATGCCCAAGACCAGGGTCATAGAATGCCAGCAAAATCCCAGGTTCTGCATCACCTAACAAATGTGCGTGGGGTTTTGACGGAAGTCTTGATTGTTCGATCCCATGAAGAAAGCAGAAATATTGTATTCATCATTCCTGGTGAGTGGTACATGTTCTTACTTATATACAAACATTGTATGACCATGAGGCATATGAGAGGTACAGGAAGAAGAGAGGAGAAACAAAATACAAGATGAGGGAGGTTGAGAAGAGCAGATGTAAAATGATGTAGGAGTCTGAAAGAAATTTTAAAAAATATTTTGGAAAGAATTGAAAAGAGTGAAAGGGTTGTGAGTCAGGTAGAGAAGAAAAGGTAAAGGGTACAGATGGGCAGATATTAATAGAAACGAAGGCTGTAAGGGGAAGATGAGTAGAATATTTCAGAATCGCTGAATGAGGAATAGGTTAAGGAGTGATTGATTATGGCAGTGGGAGGTGCAAGGAAAATTATTGTGATGGGATAAGAAAATGTCAGAGCAACAGAAGATCACATATAGATATCTCTGAAAGTGATGAAAGTTGGTAAGGCTTCTTAATACTGTAATCATATCACCTCTTTCTCTTCAGTTTTTCACTGTTGGCAGATCCAGTTCTTTTAGTTTCTCTTCATTTGGTTTATCTGCGAGGCAGTGAACCAGTTTTGTTGCTGCCTTTTGTATTTACTCAATCTTGCCTATACCATTTACTCAATGTGTTTACCTAATCAACAATATTTGGAGGAAGTGGATAGCTTTAGGTAATTGGGGTCATGTGTGTTGGGAAAGAGAGGAGTGGAAGTACAGGTAGATTGTAGATTGATAGAAGCAAGTAAGTGCAGGTATTAAAAAGTGTAATGAGAAATAGACATTTTGGAATGGATGCTAAGAGGAGATTGCATGAATGGGTGATTGTGCTGACAGTACTGTACGGGGCAGAGACATGGAACATAAGAGAGGAAGAGTTTAAATGTTAGAGATGAAATGTCTGAGATATATGATAGGGGTTCCAAGGTTGGATAGAGTGAGAAATGAGGTGAGGAGGAGAGTGGGGCTGGAAAAGGAGATGGGAGGTAGGTTTGATGAAGGAATATTGGGAAGGTTTGGACACATGGAAAGAATGAGTGAAGAAAGATTGGTAAAAAGAGTGTTGAAGGTAGAGGTGGATGGATTGAACATGAGAGGACAACCAAGGATGAGATGAATGGATGGGGGTAAAAGGGGCATTGAGCAAGAGTGGGATGTCTGTTGAGGAAGGGAAAAGATAGAAGATAGGGGTGAGTGGAGAATGGCTGTGTATGGATGATACTGTGATGCATGGAAGGAAATGGGTGGGGGATAGGGGGTTTAGGAAATGGTTATGTGTGAATGATATTTTAAAGCAGCCTGAAGGGATTTCTCTTCATCTTCAATGTTACTGTATGAGGTGAGAGAGAGGGGGGGTCGCTGATTAAATGAAGCGGCCTTGCTATGGATGTGTTGTGTGTTGCTGTATTCCTTCTGACCTTGGGTGATGGGCAAGATGCAGGGATGACCCATCATTCAGGAGGAACCAAGATGAGAGGGAGGGGTGGGGATGAAATAGGTGGTAGTGGAATTATGCCTTTTGACTTTGGCTACCTCCCTTGTAAGGAGGGAAAACCCCTTGGTGTATGTATGTAGGCCTATTTACTTAATTGTAGTATACAGGAAAGGAGTAACACTCATCGGGTCTCATCTATTCTCTAATTTTTTAATCATACCTAACCTCAAATTCATGTACTGTTCCAATTCAGTCTATATCCTTGATTTCCAATTATCATATTTAGATTTGAACTCAAATATTGTTTGAGCTTGGGCTTTGTCACCTAAGGTATTCCACATGACAGTCGAATGAATCGGATGTGCCTGAGAATGCTCCGTGAGCTAGCGCCAAGTTTAGTGATTCTTCGACGAAAAATTGGCAATTTACCTAGTTGTAAATAGATCAGAAGGGGGCAATGACGAGTGGTACCGAGATGTAGCAAAATGATTCAAGTTTAACAAGAATAGAAAAAAGAAGGAAATGAATGATAAACCGACATACGCAGAGACAACCAAAAGAAGATTAATTATGAGTAAGTATGAAATGCCTTTGGGAGTGGTTAGAAAGAAAATATGCAACATAGAAAGTCCCAGATTTGAAGACAAATCATTCCATGGATTCAGAACAGAGTTATCGACCTCAAAAACATACTAATAAACCAAGAAATATTTGAAATGAAAAGGGATATTGTTGAATGGAAAAGGGAACATAACCAATTATACAAAGAAGTGAGTGAATTAAAGAAGGAAAATGCACTATTAGGGAATTGGAAGAAATGAACAAGGAACTGGCTAAAGTAAAGAATTATCATGAAAAGATGAAAAATAAAGACACAAATATAAATGAAACTTTGTTGAGGGAAGTTAATGAAAAGATATTAATTGAGGCAGGCAAAGTTGGTGAAAATATAGAAAATTCAAACATGATGGAAATCAAAAACCAAATGAAAGACAAAGAAAACCAAAAAATACTATTTAAAGACATTGTCAAAGAACAAATGAATGAAAGTACAAAGGACACAGTGATAGAAGTAATAAAGCAAAAAAGAGATTGGGTAAGAGACACAATAGAAAATAAAATGTATTGTAATCTATGGTATCAAAGAAAAACATGGACTAATAAGATTCCAAAGGGAAAAAGAGGAGAAGAATTTAGTGACAGAAATACTAAAAGAAATACAGGAGGGGCAAGGACTCAAAAAGGCAATAGAAGAGATCTATAGGATGGGCAAATACTCTAAAGAGAAGAATAGACCTCTCAAAGTAAAACTTAATTCTCAGAGAATAGCAGAAGAAATATTAATACACATAGGAAAACTAGCAAAAAGTAAAAACTACAAAAATCTATGGATAAAAAAGGAACTGAGTGATAAGGAAACAGAAAAGAAAAAACTCTTAAAGAGGAAGCTAAGAAAAAGAACGAGAAAAGAACAAAAAACAAAAGAAGTTTTTTTTGGAGAGTGATGGACTTGAGACTGAGGAAATGGTACATAAGGGAAAAGGAAATGCAGGAGCAAGAAGAAAAGGAAGAAAAGGAAAAAAATTAAAGATAACATATACCAACATAGACGGATTGATATCAGGAATAGATGAATTGAATGACTATCTGGAACAAGAAAAACCAGATATAATGGGGATTGTGGAGACAAAATTGAAAGGATCATTACCACCAAATAGTATAGGCCAAGGATTATATAATTGTTGGTACAGAAATAGAGAAACAAAGCAGGGTGGAGGAGTGATGTTGCTAACCAAGAAAGGCCTAAATGTGACAAAAATCACAGAAGGAGAGAACAATGTGGAGTTGATTATGATAAGAGTTGAGGATAGAGATATGAAAAATAGAAAGTATGCAGTGATTTATGTCCCACCTAAAACTCACACATGGAATGAAAGTGAACACTCCAAAATGCTGGAAGACACAAGAAAAACACTAAATGAAATACTAAAGAAAGAAGGAAATCTGGTAATTATGGGTGATTTTAACTCAAAAGAAATATGTTGGGAAGAAATGACTGTGAAAGGTGGAGAAGATTCCTGGGGAAACATATTACTGGAAATGACCATGGATTACATATTGACATAATGGGTCAAGGAAAACACCAGATATAGAAATAACAATAAACCCTCAAGATTGGACTTGATATTCACATCAAAACCCAAATTGCGGATAAAATCAAATACAAGACACCAATTGGAAAAAGTGATCACATACTAACAGAACTAGAATTAAATGAAGAAACATAAAAATTAACAAAAAATACAGAAAAGGAAGACTAATGTACAACAAACAGATTTTGAGAAACTTAGAAAATTCTTTCAATAAGCAAATTGGGAAAAATTCAATTATGAAGCAACAAAGGTGGAAGAGAAATGGACAATTTTAAGGAAATCTATAATAAAGGAGTGGATAAGTATTTACCTTGACAAAAACAGGAAAGGGTATATATATAAAATCCTGGTATAATAAAAAGTGCAGTGAGGCAAAATACAGAAGAGATAAAGCCTGGAAAAGGTGGAAAAGAAAAAAAATGAGAAATGGGAAATATACACCAAAATAAGAAATGAATATGTAAAAATGCAGAGAAGAAAAGACAAATTATGAAAAGGACATAATAGACAAATGCAAAGATCAACCCAAATTATTTTATAGATATGTAAATGGTAAGCTAAAAAATAAACAGGAAATACTGAACTCATGTCAAGGTAACAGAAAATACACAGAAGATATAGAAATGGCAGATATTATAAACAAACATTTCAAATCTGTATTCAACAGAGAGGAAAAAAATCTACAAAACTGTGACAAAGAAATGAAGTAAGATTTCCTCCATTGAAGAAATTAAATATTACTTGGCATAAAATAAGGAATCAAATATTAAAGCTTGATGTTAACAAGTCACATGGCCCAGACAGAGCTGGAAACTGGATACTGAAGGAATGTATAAACAAACTACCAGGAAAAATATACAAAATAATTGAATGCTCACTCAAAGAAGGAAAACTACCAGGAGACTGGAAAAATGCCAATATAGTGCCAATATATTAAGGGGGAAATAAGGAAGACCCAACAAATTATAGACCGGTGTCCCTAATGAGTACAATAGTTAAAATTTGTGAGAGAATCATCAAAGATAGATGGACAAAATATCTGGAGGAGAATAGTATACTGAACCAGAGGCAATTTGGATTCAGACAAGGAAGATCATGTACCACTAATTTCATTTGTTTCTATTCAGGATTGATGGATATATTGCAAGAAAGGGATGGCTGGGCAGACTGTACCTTCCTGGACATACAAAAGGCACTTAATAAGGTACCACACAGAAAATTGCTATATAAACTGGAAACAATAGGAGGCATACATGGAAAACTATTGACTTGGATGGAGGACTTCCCACATGGAAGAAAAATGAGAGTGATGCTCAGAGACAGATATTCAAAATGGGAAGAAATGAGTAGTGGTGTCCCGCAGGGGTCAGTACTAGCTCTGATAATGTTTACTATATATGTAAATGACATGGACAAAGGCATTGAAAGTTACATGAACTGCTTTGCAGATGATGCAAAATTATTAAAGAGAATGAACTCCGAAATAGAATGAGACTTATTACAGAGTGATCTGAACAAAGCCTCAGAGTGGAGCAAGAGATGGGAGGTAGAATTCAACATCAAGAAGTGCAGTATAATTGAATTTGGAAAAAGCAAGAAGAGAATATCAGGACAGTATAAAATTGATGGAAAAGAAGTAAAGAAAGTAAATTCTGAAAGGGACCTAGGAGTAATCATCACCAAAGACATGTTGCCAGATAAACATATAAATAAAATAGTCGGAGAAACATACAATTTGTTGAGATCAATAAATGTGGCCTAAGCAGAAACAAAAAAGGGTTTACATAAAGTGTTGGTATAACAAAAAGTATAGTGATGCTAAATATAGAAGAGACAAAGCCTGGATAAAATGGAAAAAAGACAAAAAGTGACTAAATGGCAAACATACATCAAACTGAGAAATGAATATGTACATATATGTAGAGAGAAAAAAAGAAACTATGAAAAAGATATAATAGATAAATGCAAAGACCAACCTAAACTATTTTACATGTATGTAAATGATAAACTAAAAGACAAACATGAAATAGTGAAACTGCGTGAAGGAAACAAAGAATATATAGAAGATGTAGAAATGGCTGAAATAATGACCAGACACTTTAGCTCTGTATTTACAATTGAAATCTCACAAATGTGGGATGAAGGACAGCAAGAAGGATTCACCAAAATGAAGGAAATAGTGCTGACACAGAAAGAAATAAGGGACCAAATATAGAACCTTGATTTCAAAAAGTCCTATAGGCCTAATGGAATAGCAAACTGGATACTGAAAGAATGTATAGATGAACTTACAGATAAAATACACAAGATACTTGACTTCTCACTCAAAGAAGGAAAAGTACCACAAGATTGGAAAAATGCAAATATTGTACCAATGTACTAAGGAGAAGATAAAGTAAATCCAACAAACTATAGACTGGTATCTCTTACAACCACAATTGCAAAAATATGCGAAAGAGTTATTAAAAATAAATGGATTAAACACTTGGAAGAGAACAATATACTAAACCCCAAACAATTTGGATTTAGAAGATCTTGTACTACAAACTTAATATGCTTTCACTCAAGATTTATAGAAATGATACAAGAAAGAGATGGTTGGGCAGATTGTGCCTTCTTGGACTTACAAAAGGCTTTTGACAAAGTACCACATAAAAAGCTACTAAGAAAAATTGAAACAATAGGTGGAATACAAGGAAAATTATTGGAATGGATGAAAGATTTCTTGAATGGAAGAAAAATGAGGGTGCTACCTAGAAAAAAAAAAACTCAAATCGGCTAGATATGATAAGCAGAGTCCCCCAAGGCTCTGTATTGGCTCCAATAATGTTTTGTTGTTTATATAAATGACAGGGATGAAGGCATGAAATGTTATATGAACTTCTTTGCAGATGATGCGAAATAATTGAAGAGAATAAGTAAAAAAGAAGATTGCAAATCTTTTCAAGAAGTCTGGAAATGGAGTAAAAAGAATGAAGTGAATTTCAACATCAAGAAATGTAGTATAATGGAATTTGGAAAAAGCCAAAATAGAATCTTGGGTCAATATAAAATTGGTACAAAGGAAGTTATAAAAATGAACTCAGAAAGGGACCTAGGAGTAATTATCTCAAATAACATGACACCAGACAAACATGTTAACAAAATAGTTACACTAGTTACACTAGTAAGACCAAAATTGGAATACACAGCTTCTCTATGGACTCCTAGTACCAAAAAAAAATAAAGAAGCTGGAAAAAATTCAAATAGCAATGCCAAAGATAGCACCAACACTTTGCAATTTGACATACAAAGTTTGGACTAACTAATCAACCCTAGAACAAAGAAGAGAAAGAGGTGATTTGATAACCATCTACAGAATTATGAAAGGGATGGAAATTCTTGATAGGGATGACCTACTAATATGGGACAGAAGAGATACAAGAGGACACAAGAAGAAACTTAAGAACGACACTTACAGTAGAGATTTGAAAAAAAAAACTGTCCACACAGAGTAATAGATACATGAAACAAACTGAAAGAGGAAACAGTGAGTGCTAAAACTATACAGTACATGATTTTAAGAAAGAACTGGATGCAGAGAGATATAATTGTGGATCACTACAAGCATAGCTCTCCTCCTCTGGGAGGAAAATGAGAGTTGTAATTAGAGAAAAATTCTCCAACTGGGAAGAAGTAAAAAGCGGGGTCCCGCAAGGATCAGTACTGGCACCGATCATGTTCGCTGTATACGTTAATGACATGAATGAAGGCGTGGAGTGCTATATAATTTTTTTTGCAGATGATGCAAAATTACTTAAGAAGGTAAAAACGGAAGAGGACTGCAACTCATTGCAACAAGATCTGGACACAATATGGAATTGGACTCAAAAAATGGGAAGTAAAATTCAATATTAAGAAATGCAGCATAATGGAATTTGGAAAGAGTAAAAATAGAATATCAAAAGATTACAGAATTGAGGAAGAAAAAATAAATAAAACAAACTATGAAAAAGATCTTGGAGTGATGATTGGAAAGGACATGAAACCAGATAAGCATATAAACAAGATGTTCGGAGAAACCTACAACTTATTGAGAGCAATCAAAGTGGCATTTACCTATATGGACGAAGAAATGATAAGGAAAATACTTACTACACTAATAAGACCAAAACTTGAGTACGCAGCATCACTTTGGACACCCAGTACCAAAAAGAATATTAAGAAACTAGAAAGATTACAAAGAGCGACAACAAAACTAGCACCGACACTCGCCGAACTAACATATGAGCAAAGACTATCCAAATTGAACCTACCAACTCTGGAACAAAGAAGAGAAAGAGGAGATTTGCTAACTATCTACAGAATAATGAAAGGAATGGAAGTTTTAGACAGGAACGACCTATTAATGTGGGACAAGGGTAAAACAAGAGGACACGGAAAAAAATTGAAAAAGGATAGTTATAGAAAAAACTTGAAAAGGAACAGTTTCCCACACAGAGCGATAAATACATGGAACAAATTAGACAACAAAACAGTATGTGCTAACACTATACAAGATTTTAAGATAAAACTTGATGCGGAGAGATACAAAGACGGGTCACCACGAGCATAGCTCCCCTCCCGTATATTACAACTAGGTAAATACAAAATACAACTAGGTAAATACAACCACTGACCAAGAGGCACCCAAAATGACACATTGGAGGCTAGTTGAGCATGCTCGTCCAAATTCAGACTTGATGCATAAAAGGCTAAGACATGGGACAGTCTTTAACACCCCAAAGAGCTAAGTTAATACTGCTACTGGCATGTATATTACTCCACCCCAAACAGTTGCAGAGACACCTAAAATTAGAAGGATTTGCCAAAAGGAACAGAAAAAGGTTAAGTGATTTTCATTTGTACATTTAGTGAAATTAATTTCCCTAGAAAAAGTAGATGAAAGACATGAATGTCAGTGTATCATGACATGATGCATGAATGATATGATAATAGTATCCCATGGAAATACATAGGCCTAGGTCTACCTCCTTGGATTTAGTGCTTTTTTGCTGTGGGCTTGTAAGCCCAGGGCTATGTTTCAAATAGCCTGACATGAATTTTAATGGCCAGTGCACTTCATATTGATAATGTACTGAAACCTCTTGGACATATCAGGGTTTTGATTATTTTTTTCATCTCTTCAATCATATAGTAAAACACCACTTTAACCTTTAGTAGTCTGTATGTCTTTCCCACAATCCTGCTGATATATCTGTCAGGTAACAGGTTGTCTTTTATCAAGACTCAATCTTTCTCCTCTTTTGCTTTTGTAATGGGTTCATTTCCCAAGGAATAGTTTTAGGATGGTCTTTTGCCACTATTGCCCATTTCCAGTACCTTGCATTTTTTTGGTATTGAAGTTCATTTCCCATTCTTGGCTCTATGCAAAAATAGTGGTACCTTATGCATAAATCTTTTTTAGAATCCTTACAATCTGTTCATTTGCATAGCAAGTTTAGCCACTTCAATATGATGACCCCTACATAGGCATCATGGGGCTTGAGTGGATACATGAGGATGCCGGCATAGGTGTCTTGATTATATATTTTTTTTATAGTTGTACATGAGTTACCTCCAGATTCTGTGAACTGGTTTGATCATGTTTACAATGTTTATTATTACACAGAGTAAAAGAGAATTAGTAATACAGCAGTGACTTTATATTTTGTAATGCAAGTAGTGTGATGAATCATACATATGACAGCTGATGCTGCATGCAAGAATTTGATTTGTACTGAAGTGGTTAGTATTGCTATTTGTTCTACAGAATCAAAGGCCTTCTCATAATCTACAAAAGCAAAACAAAGAGGTATATTGTATTTTTTTTTATTATTATTCATATTATTATTTTAGTTGAGAGGAGTGGGAGGGAGTGAAGGATAGAGTAGAACTAGGAGTGGAGGAGGAATGGTGATGGTTCAAGGAGGACATCACAAGGTGTGCAAAGATGACGTATGGAACAAGGACAACAGGAGGAAATAGAAGGAAAGGTAGTGAATGGTGGGATGAGGAACCAAAGTAGGTTGTAGAAGAGAAGAAGCAGACTTTCACAGATTGGTTACAAAATAGAATGAGGGAATCATATAAGGGGTACAAAGAAAAGAGAAGAGAAGTAAAGCATATGAGCTGAAATTTGTGCCCCTGTAGGAAGTGGCATTATTTCTTGATTACTTCTATACTGCACAGGTTTCATGTTCAATGGATGACATCTCTGATTCTAAAAGTGATCAAGAAAAGAATGCAATTGGTTTTCTTTCTTGGGTTAACAAAGCTGCAATGGCACTCAATGATACATCTGTCTCTACCACAAAGGCTGCTTCATCATCTACTGCTGACAAGGAGCCCTGTGATATTTTGTACTTCAATTGTTGGAGACTTGTTTTGCAGCTTCAGGCAACAGAAAAGTTTTTGCATCAACAAGGGGTAAAATTTCTGAGAGAAATTAGGTATCCATTTCACATAGATAACAGGCCTAGTGTTCTCTTGAGGCTGGTACTGTCATCTGGTGCATTTATCTTCAACAAAGGTCACATCCATTCAAGGTCTGGCTAAACTCAATGATCTTGCATGACATATTCTAAAATAGAGATGTAAGAGTTAGCATAGGTGCTCTTCTTATTGATAGTGAAACCATATTTCTTAATTTGGCCCTGGGTATGACTTTAAACTGTATCTGGTGGTGAGGCTCTGATTGGGGACTTTTATGCTTTTAGGGAAAGTAGAGTCATCCTTTGATCTGCCATTGCTCCCATGCCTACTATGAACTGGAGTGGTAGCACCTGCACAGGGTCCCTGCTGCCTTGTAGTGAGAGCCATTTTTGGGCAAAGGCTAGGCAAGGGAAACTCTGAATCCAAACCCTCTGCTGTCTTGTAGAGTGTGTCTCTGCCAACTTTGAAAGATAGAAGAGAAAGAGGAGATAAGATTACAGTATTCAGGTCACTAAATGGGGATAGATTGTATTGACAGAAGAGATCTCTTGATTAAAGATGGGAGGGCAGAGGTCATGGGAGTAAATTAACCACTTCGGTATGAGTCAAATTCTCATATGCAGTATTGGCTGCCATATGAACGATGCATCACACTACTTATAAAGTCTTTGCAGTATTACTCATTTTTTTTAATCGGAGTAATGATGAACACAGAAACTGTGATCAAACCAGTTCACAGAATCTGGGGATAACTCATGTACAATTACAAAAAATATATATAATCAAGATGCCAATGTTAGCATCCTCATGATGCCTACATAGGTGTCATTGTACCAAAGTGGTTAAGAAAGACCATATGTTGAAAGGATAGACCATATGTTTAAAGGATGTGAAGAAATACATTTTTCCATATAGATGCATAAATATGTGGAATAGCTTAGAAACTGATATAACCCAAGCTCAAACAATACACAAGTTCAAATCTAAATATAATAATTATAAATCAAGGCTATAGATTAAGTTGGAACTGTGCATGAATTTGAGTATAGGTATGATAGAAATTAGAGAATAGGAGATAGGACCCAATGAGTGTTGCTCCTTTCCTGTATACAACAATTAGGAAAATACAAGAGCTGTTGCTTGGGCTGATCACTACATTATTGCCTCACGATCAAGCTGCATCCCAAAAGGAAACACCAAAACAAGACCAGTATCAAGAAGTAATACAGTACTGCAAGACCCAGGATGTCACAACAAGGTTCAGGAACACTTGCAACACAGATCACCCACCCTGTCTGTCCAAGAAGACTGAAACCATATGAAGGATGCCAGTGTCACCACCTGTATTGATACTATTCGCCTTAAAAGGAAGAAAGATCAAGATTAGTTCAATGAGAATGAAAAACACTCAAAGATCTCATGGACAAGAAGAGGCAAACTTTACTTGCTCTGCAAAACAACCTGCAGTCCAATGCTAAATAAAGGAACACCAATACTGTAAGGCATCAGTACAACAGACAACTCAACAGCTCAAAAATAAGTGGTGGAGGGATAAAGCCCATGAGATCCAGCAGCTGCTGATACCAACAATGCCAGGGTTTTTTCAAGGCAACCAAAGCCGCCTTTGAGGTGAAAGAGGTGCTGTGCCAGAGCTTGTTATGTCACGTCTCCACCACTGGAGTCCTCAGACAGTGAGAAGAGGATGATGTCCCTGCTATGGAGAAACCTTACTTGCAGGAGCTGTCCAGGAAGTCCACAAGTGGAAACACAAGTGAAAACACCTCCCCAAAGAGGTGCAGCCCAAAGGGGCCAGCACCTGGTCTTTGAACTGGACCAGAGTAATTTTTTACACTCACACGCTACTCCCAACACTTTCCCTTTCCATTTCCCTCTCCATTATCCCTATTTTTTTACACAAGGTCAGTACACTGGCACCTGCCCTCCTATTTCTCCTCTTATTTAGCCAGCAACACAGAAACCAACCCAGGCCCCTACATTTGCCCCAACTGCATTAAACACAACTATGCACACACTATGCTGAGGAAAGTGAATACTGAAACAGATTGTGAATCACTACAGAGAGGCCTGAACAAGGTTTGGAAAT
The DNA here is from genome assembly GCF_046742065.1 of Oratosquilla oratoria. Taxonomy (NCBI): domain Eukaryota; kingdom Metazoa; phylum Arthropoda; class Malacostraca; order Stomatopoda; family Squillidae; genus Oratosquilla; species Oratosquilla oratoria. The sequence continues at coordinate 52,089,018 of NC_134778.1, read as the reverse complement.
GGAGTTAGAAGTGGGAAGTAGACTTCAACATTAAGAAATGTAGCATTATGGAGTTCAGAAAAGTAAAAAAAATAATATCAGGACAATATAGAATTGGAACTAAGGAAGTAAAGAAAGCGGGATCTGAAAAAGACCTGAGAGTAATTATCACAAATTATATGTCCCCTGATAAACAGATCAACAAAATTGTCGGAGAATCTTACAATTTGCTAAGATCAATAAATGTGGCTTTTACCTATTTAGACAAAGAAATAGCTGAAAAAATACTAGTCACACTAATAAGGCCTAGACTGGAGTATGCTGCAACACTATGGTCACCCAGTATCAAAAAGAATATAAGGAAAATTGAAAGAATCCAGAGAGCAACCACAAAAATAGCCCAACACTTTCAAACCTGTGATATGAGGAGAGACTGTCTACATTGAAATTACTGACTTTGGAACAAAGAAGAGAAAGAGGTGACCTGCTGACCATCTACAGAATCATGAAAGGCACAGAAGTCCTTGATAGAGAGGGCTTACTGAATTAGGATAAAAGAAATACAAGGGGACATAAAAGAAACTGAAAAAGGAGAGTAATAGAAGAGACCTAAAAAAAAAAAGTTTTCCACACATCTGGAATAATCTGGACAAAACAATAGTGTGTGCAAAACCCATACACAAATATAAGAGCAAACTAGACACTGCGGGATACAAAGGTGGTACACCACGAGCATAGCTTCCCTTCCCATAAGATATAACTAGGTAAATACACGTCAATTGTCATAATGACAACATGCATAAACTGGAGCTCCTGAGAAATACTTTAAAAACGGAATGTCTAAAGAGTGATATTATCACAGAATACCTAGGGTGTGATATACGGGAAGAGGAGTGCTCGTGGATACCTGTAATGGTTAATTTACAACGTAAATAGTGTGTAATTGAAGTAAAATGGAATAAAATGACGATGGGCCAGAGAAACCCCAAGATGGCTGTCCATCACGTCATAATCTAAACATGTACCCAGAGCCATCCACTGGCGCAAAGGCAAAGCAAAATTTAAACTTAGGATTCAGATCACCAAGAGGCACAAAAAGGTTTCTACTTGATAATGGAGATGAGTGTCATTTCTCTGGATTTAGTGGGTATGAAAGAAGACTTTAGTAGAGTTATAGACATAGAGAAGGACATGAGAAATATGAACGAATCATGGAAGCAAGAAACTATCAATCTATGAAAGACGAATAAAGGCATGCAAGAAATTGAGTGACTAAAAAACTAAACACTAAAATAAAATAAAAAGTAAGTGCACAAAAAAAGATTAGGTTGAGTTAAAATGTGAAAATGAGAGATTGAAAAATAATGAAAACACAAATAAAGGGACTATAAGGAAAGAGGTGGATGAACAGATAAAAGCAGTGACCATGGAAGCGGTAAAAAGCATAGATGATTTGCAACAACTCAGGAATGAATGGAAAAAAGACATAGAAAATAAGGCAATTTTTAAAGAAATAGTTCATCAACAAATGCAGAAGGCCAAAGATGCTATCATTAATCACTTCCATACTGTGACGCCAACGTAGGCGTCATGAGGAGCAAGTGGGTACACGATGATGCCGACATCGGCATCTTGATTATATTTATTGTAGTCGTACCTACGTAACCTCCATTCTCTCTAAACTGGCTTCATCATATTTTCTATGGTTATCAAAATTCACAGGTAAAAGAGAACGAACGATTGAGCACTGACTTTATTTTTTATAATGTGATTATTATGACGCAACATCGCACGTCGGGCAGCTAATACTGCCAGATGTGCGATGTGCCCCGGAGTGAAGAGGTTAAGGTAATTAAAGAAAATTAAAATCTATTAAGATATATAGTTGACAAAAAAAAAGTTTGTAGTAATACATGGTCTAAAGGAAGAACATAACTCAAACTGGATCCTGAGAGATAAAGAGGACAAAGAATTTGGCAAAAAATGTTCTAAAAGTAGTACAAGATAAAGGGTAAGAAATAGAAGAATTGCACAGAATGGATAAATATGCAGAAGGAAAAGGAAAAAGTTTACCACTAAAGATGAAATTAAGGTCACAAATAGTAGCAGAAGAAATGTTAGCAAGAAATGAACACTATAAGAATACATGGATAAAAAGAGACGTGAATGATGAGGAAAGAGAAAAAATTAAGGCATTGATAAATGAAAAAAAAAAAAAAATTGTATATATAAAAAAAAATTGTGGATGAAATAGAAAATTAAAATCAGCTTATACCAACATAGATGGATTAATCTCAGAATTAAACAAACTAAACGATTACCTGTCAGAAGCAAAACCTGACATAATGGGAACTATGGAGACAAAATTAAGGGGTCCACTAGTACCAAACAGTGTTGGACATGGATTATAATCACTGGCTTAGAAATAGGGAGGAGAAACAAGGTTGAGGAGTCATGTTCCTGGTTAAGAAAAACTTAAATGTGACAAAAGTTACATATGGAGAAAACAGGGTAGAGATGATCACCATAAGAGTTGAAGATAGTGACATGAAAAACAGAGAGTTTGCAGTGGTTTTTGTGCCACCAAAAACTGTGAGAACCTGATTCTCAAGACCTCGTCATGACCCTGCCTGACCTTTTCACAACCTTGCCTAAAAGCCCTTATCAGGAAAATAAGTATATGGGCTTCCCATGACAGCCCTTATCAGAAGAACTGATACATCACATGAATGAAAAGACCTGGTGTATTCGGCTAAGCCAGCCCATGTTGTGTTGTGACTGTAGCTATTGGCCAAAAAGTTTGTTAGTGTTTTTTCCTTAGCCAATCATGGAAACACCAAGATGAAATGTATGGCCTTAGAGGGAGGTGCCTAACATTACCGAGATATCCTTAAGGTTAAGAGACAGAAAGAGAGCAGTTATTAGACAGCTGCTCCAAGCATTGGGTCAAAAGCAAGTAGTCTAATTTTCCACTCCCATACACAGTACACACACTCTGGCACTCGTAATAAACAAAGAAACTTGGACCACTGTTTTGTTCACTTACCCTAATGAAACCTAAGTTTGCACCCTCCGGGGGTCATAGCTCCTACTCTTCAGAGGAGCGTAACAAAACAACGTCTTAGAAAAAAGAGAGAGATTATTCCAAAACTGGGAATTTTACCCTTGAATCTCCATAGATGCCTTTCCCTCCAGCAACTTTATGGCAACAATAGTGATTCTAATGGTCACCTATGTACTGATGGTTTCACCAGGAATTCTATTGGAATATTGCAGCATATCTAATAACAATGGAATTTTCACCACTGTAAATAATCTACAGATAGTGGATCAAGGATCCACCCTCATAAAGAGGCATGAGATAGTGGAATAAATTACACAAACATGTCAAACACTCACCTTTGTCAGTTGATGATGTACTCCTTCAAAACCAGAAGAGGCCTCACCTGCTGAAGTGGGATATGACCAGACAGGTAAATGAGCGGAGGTAGTTCAACCAGCTTGTATTAAAGACTTGGAACAATGTACAATTTTGCAACCAAAAATTTCTACAGAGCATTCAGTCACTGATGACCTTTCATTGGCCGCATCCATCTGGTGTGCTACTGCCCGATTTATAATCACTAGCATTTATGATGTCATTTAGCCACCTGGTACAGTAGTTACTACTGATGTGGACATGGAGTTGGGCACTGTTGTTTCTCTCATTGCATCACAGTGCCTCACAGAAGAGTCCATTCACTGTACAACTGACAAGTTGTCTCCTCTACATCAGGATATCACCATTAACCAAGTACACAGATTCATTTAAGGGAATGTGGAATATATAGATGTAGAAATGACTGAAATTATTAACAAACATTTTAAATCTGTATTCACAAAGAAAAATTTACAAAATTGGGATGAAGGAAAGGGAGATAGATCCCCCCCAATGAGAGAAATAATTGTGACACAGAAAGAAATAAGGGACCAAATGATAAACCTTTATGTCAGAAAATCACACAGCTCAGATGGAATTGCAAATTGGATACTAAAAGAATGTATAAATGAACTAATGGACAAAATATATAAGATAATAGATTGCTCACTCAAAGAAGGAAAAGTACCACAAGATTGGAGAAATGCAAACATTGTACCAATATATAAAGGGGGAGATAAAGAAGGCCCAACAAACTATAGACCAGTATCCCTTACAAGCACAATAGCTAAAATATGTGAAAAAGTTATCAAAAGTAGATGAACCAAACATCTGGAAAAAAAAATAATATAGTGAATCCAAAACAATTTGGCTTTAAACAAGGAAGATCATGTACCACAAATTTGATTTGTTTTTATTCAAGGTTAATAGATATAATGCTAGAAGGGACAAATGGGCAGATTGTGCTTTCCTGGACGTACAAAAGGCATATGATAGAATACCACCTAAAAAGCTACTAAGAAAACTTGAAATAACAGGTGTGCAAGGAAATTTATTGAAATGTAAGATTTCTTGAACGAGAAAAAAATGAGGGTGGTATTAACTCAACCTGAGAAGAAATGATAAGTGGAGTCCCACAAGGTTCTGTATTAGCTCCAATAATGTTTGCTATATATATATATATATATATATATATATATATATATATATATATATATATATATATATATATATATATATATATATAAATGACATGGATGAAGGTGTAGAATGTTATATGAACTTCTTTGCAGATGATGCAAAACTACTAAAGAAAGTAAGTACAGAAAAAGACTGTGAATCACTACAGAGAGACCTGGACAAAGTCTGGGAATGGAGCCAAAAGTGGGAAGTGAACTTCAACATCAAGAAATGTAGTATAATGGAGTTTGGAAAAAGTAAAAAAAGAATATCAGGACAATATAAAATTGGTACAAAGGAAGTAAAAATAGCTCCAAAAAGGACCTAGGAGTAATTATTAACAAAGACATGTCACCAGACAAGCATATAAACAAAATAGTTGGAGAAACCTACAATTTACTAAGATCAATAAAGGTGGCTTTTAATTACTTGGATGAAGTAATGGTAAAAAAAAATATTAGTCACACTGATAAGACCAAGATTGGAGTACACTGTGACACTATGGACACCCAGTACAAAAAAGAATATAAAGAAATTAGAAGGATTCCAAAGAGCAACAACAAAGATGGCACCAACACTTTCAAAATTTACATACAAACAAAGATTGTCTAAACTGGAACTACCAACTGTGGAACAAAGAAGAGAAAGAGGAGATCTATGGGCTATTTACATAATCATGAAAGGTATGGAAGTCCTTGACAGAGAAGACTTATTAAAGTATGATAGGAGAAAAACAAGAAGATATGAAAAGAAACTTAAAAAGGATAGTTATAAAAGAGATCGTTAAAAAAAAAAAAAAAAAAATCCACACAGAGTGGTGGCTGTCTGGAACAAATTAGATAAAACAATAGTGTGTGCAAAAACCATACAAGAATTTAAAAACAAACTAGATGCTGAGAGATACAGAGATGGGTCACTATGAGCATAGCTCCCCTTCCTGTTAATACTAGGTAAATACACAATACCCACCTACGGTGTTAAGTCAACATCTTTGCAGAACTTATAATGTTATCAGGTAAGTTTGTTCTTGATATTCTTTGAGACTTTGCTTTTTATTTTAGTTAGCAGATCTTTTTGTTTGCTGACCTATTTTGCCTTTTTTTATGGCCTTAACCACTTCACTCCGGGCCAAAATCTCGCGGGCAGCATTAACTGCCAGACGTACGATGTTGCGTCATAATACTCGCACCATAAAAAATAGTCACCACTTATATCGATTGTTCTCTCACCCGTGAATTTTGATAACTATAGAAAATGTGATGAAGCCAGTTTAGAGAGTATGTCAGTTACGCAGGGACAACTACAATAAATATAATCAAGACGCCGGTATGGCAGCCTCGCGTATCCACTTGCTCCTCATGCCGCCTACGTAGGCGGCACCGTATGGAAGAGGTTAATCTGAAAGAGGGGGCCAGCGGGGCACAGTGGAAGTAGGACATCTACTGATACTTAGTCTGGTATTACTACCTTGTCTTGTTTTGTTGCAGTAAATAGTCAAACAAATGAGTATTCATATATTTCTATAAAAATAAAACATTCAGATAAAAAAGCAGTAAAAACAAATTATACAATCCAGTGTTAAGCCATCCATTCTCAGACTTAAACTCAGCAAAAAATCAATATAGACACCTGAGTTATACTTATTTCACTTAGGTTTGGGTCACCACTTAGCAAATTATACCAACACAAAAGAAACCCAGCTTCAAACACCCAAATGTCCTAGATGCACTTCTGTTTACACAAGATTGACAGCATTGGCCAATCCAGGGGCTGTTATCAGCTACCTTAGGGATATATGTTTCCAGTAGCTAAGTAAGGGTAGAATTGCACAAACCTCTTATTTCATTTTGACTGAATGAATTATGGTTCTTTACAGGTAATCCAGGTTTGCCAGAGTACTATGAAACATTTGCCAAAAATTTGCATTCTCAGCTGCAAGGCAGTCACCAGGTATGGGTTATTTCTCATGCTGGTCATACTGCCATGTCACACTCATCAGTCATACCAGGTAAATTTAAAGTTATTAATTTCATTGTGAATGTATGCAGTAGGGACCTACAATGTGTAATTGCTAATGGTTGTTCTGTGAGATGCCACCCACAAACTTTGGCACTTTGTCTTTGAACTGGGACCAAGAGTTCTATCAATTTATGACAAATTTCCCCCAATTTTTCACATAAGGAGAACAACCATTGACTACATTCCTCCATCTCTTTCTCTTCCTCCTCCTCTGCCTCCTTGCCAGTGATGTTTAAACACTTCTATATTGGTATAATATAGCAGTCCAAAATTTCTCTGTGGAAGGTTCTGAGGAGTGTTGCTTACCTTAGGGTTGTGGGCTTTCAGTGAGTGAAATGTGATTCAACAACTATTATTTGATGTGGTATGTATGTGTATTTAGATGAATTGTATCCAGACAAATGTGTATGCTATAAAAAGTCTTTTTTTGGCATCTTTATAGAAACACAGCAAATTGGTTTTAGGTGGATGAATTGTATGTAAATGCTAGTGGTGTTTTTGAGAGATGAATGCTGGAGAGAATTATCCCTACCACTAATCTTCAAAACCTACCAATGCCCACACCTACATCTGGGCCCAAAAGCTTAGTCAGCTTCATTTATTTTACTGCAGGTTTTTTTATGTAAGGAGAGCTGAGAATTGTTGACTCCATCACCTCTTTCTCCTCCTTCTCCTTCTCCTTCCCCTGTTAGATAGTGATATATAAACAGACCAGCATTAATACATCATGTACAACAGTCCAGAGTTGCAGTAGTATGCTGCTTTTTTTCTGCTAGTTGTATTACACAGGAAGGGAGCTATGCTCGTGGTGACCCATCTTTGTATCTTTCAGCATCAGGTTTTTTCTTAAAATCTTGAGTAGTATTTCCACACACTGTTTCTTTGTCTAAGTTATTCCAGATATCCAGCACTCTGTGTGGGAAGCTTTTTTTTTTTTTCCAGATCTCTTCTATAGTTATTATTTTTGAGTTTCTCTTCATGACCTCTTGTTTTTCCCTTGTCATTTTTTAGTAAATCATTCCTATCAAGGATTTCCATTCCTTTCATGATTCTATAGATAGTAGATCACCTCTTTCTCTTCGCTGCTCCAGTGTTGGTAGTTTCAATTTGGATAATCTTTTTTCATATGTTAATTTGGATAGAGCTGGTGCCAACTTTGTCGTTGCTGTCTGTATTCTTTCTAATTTCCTTATATTCTTTTTAGTACTGGGTGTCCATAGTGTCACTGCATATTCCAGTTTTGGTCTAATCAATGTAACTAATATTTTTTTAATCATTTCCTCATCAAATAGTTGAATGCCACTTTCATTGACAATAATAGGTTGAAGGTTTCTCTGACTATTATGTTTATATGTTCATCCGGTGTCATGTCTTTGCTGATTATTACTCCAAGGTCCCTTTCCGAGTGCACTTTTTTTTTATTTCTTCAATTTTATAATTTTTTTAAATTCTGTTTTTACTTTTTCCAAACTCCATTATGCTACATTTCTTGATATTGAAGTTCACTTCCCACTTTTGAGTCTATTTCCAGATTTTGTCAAGGTCTGATTGTAATGAATCACAGTCCTCTTCTGCTCTTACTTTCTTTAATACTTTTGCGTCATCTGTAAAGAAATTCATATAACATTCAACTCCTTCATCCATGTCATTTATTTATATGGCAAACATGATTGGAGCCAGCACCAACCCCTGTGGAACATCACTTTCATTTCTCCCCACTTTGGGTATTTGTCTCTAATTGCTACCTTCATTTTTTCCCAGTCAGGAAGTCCTCCATCCATTCAAATAATTTACCTCCGATGCCATCTATTGATTCTAATTTTCTTATTAATTTCTTGTGTGGTACTTTGTCAAATGCTTTTTGTAGGTCTAGATAGGCACAGTCTGACCATCCATCCCTCCCTTGTATTATATCTATTAGTCTCGAATAGACCCAAAATGAGAGTGACGAGTAAGGAAGATGGAGGAGAAATAGGGAAAGATGAAGTGAAAGCAGCTGCTAAGATGATGAGAGCAGGTAAGGCACCTGGGTTGGATGGATGCCATGCAGAATGTCTGAAGAAAGGAGGTACAGTTATGATGGACTGGCTGGTGAGGTTATTTAATGTTTGTTTAAGAGAGGGTAGAGTGCCGGAGGACTGGAGGAGTGCCTGTATAGTTCCACTTTACAAGGGAAAGGGGGACAAGTGTGAGTGTAGTAGTTTCAGAGGGATCAGCTTGTTAAGTGTAGTTGGGAAGGCTTATGGGCGGGTTTTGATTGAGAGGATTAGGAGAGGAACAGAGGGAGTAATTGGTGAGGAACAGTGTGGATTTAGGACAGGTAAGGATTGTGTAGATCAAATTTTTTGTGGTAGGACAGATATGTGAGAAAGCTATAGGAAAAGGTAAAGATTTTTTTTGGCTTTTATAGATTTGGAAAAGGCTTACGACAGGGTAGACAGGAAGGCACTGTGGGAGATACTGTAGATATATGGGATAGGAGGAAAGCTGTTAAGAGTAGTCAAGAATATTTACGAGAGTAGTAGAGCTTGTGTTAGGATTAGAAATGGAGAGAGTAAATGGTTTTAGGTAAAGGTGGGACTTTGTCAGGGATGTGTTACATCACCCTGGCTGTTCAATCTATACATGGATGGGGTGGTGCGAGAGGTGAATGCAAGGGTAGTGGGTCAGGGATTGGAGATGGTTAAAGAAAATGGAGAAAAGTGGGAAATAAGCCAGTTGTTGTTTGCTGATGACACTGCGCTTGTAACAGGATCAGAGGAGGGATTGAGGAAGTTAATGGCAGAGTTTGAGAAAGTGTGTGAAAGAAGGAAGCTGAAGATAAATGTGGGCAAAAGTAAGGTGATGAGATGTACAAGTGGAGAGAGTGACAGCAGGCTGGAAGTGAGTATTAAGGGAGAGAGACTGGAGGAAGTGGATAGTTTTAGATACTTGGGTGTGAATGTGGCAGGAAAGGGAGGAGTGTGGGTGGAGGTAGATTGTAGAGTGAGAGAAGTAAGTAAATGTCTTGGTGGATTAAAAAGTGTAGTGAGAAATAGACATCTGGAAATGGATGCTAAGAGGAGGTTATATGAAGGAGTGATTGTGCCGACAGCACTGTACGGGGCAGAAACATGGAAAATAAGAGAGAAAGAGTTTGAATGTGTTTGAGATGAAATGTCTGAGAAGTATGATAGGGGTTACTAGGCTAGGTAGAGTGAGAAATGAGGAGGTGAGGAGGAGAACAGGGGTAGAAAGGGAGTTGGGAGATGGGGTTGATGAAAGAGTATTAGGATGGTTTGGACACATGGAAAGAATGAGTGAAGAAAGATTAGTAAAAGAGGTGTGGAAGGCAGATGTGGAAGGAGTGAATATAAGGGGCATCCTAGGATGAGATGGATGGATGGGGTAAATGGGGCATTACAAAAGAGAGGAATGTCTATTGAGGAAGGATGCGAGAGGACAGAAGATAGGGGTGAATGGAGAAGGGTTATGTATGGATGATGCTGTGATGCATGAGGGGGGAGTGGGTGAGGGGTGGGGGATGGAGGGTGAGGAAGTATGTATGAGAAATAATTTGACGCAGCCCAAAGGAATTTCTCCCCGTCTTCTCCTTTTCTGCATGAGGCGATGGAGAGGGGGTGTCGCCAAATTAATGAAGCGGCCTTGCTGTGGATGTGCTGTGTTTTGCGACACTACTTCTGACCCAGGGCAGTGAACAGGATGCAGGGATGACCCGTCATCCAGGAGGTGCCAAGATGAGAGGGAGGGAGGAGGTGAGGAGGGGAGTGGAATATGTAGGGGATGGAATGGGTAGGAGTGGTTTCTGTGCCTTTTTCTTTTTGACTACCCTCCATGTAAGGGGGAAAAAAGCCTGTAGGTAGTCTCGAATAGAAGTAGATCAGGTTTGTTGTACATGATCTTCCTTGTCTGAATCCAAATTGATTTGGGTTCAGTATAGATTTTTCTTCCAGGTGTTTAACCCATCTACTTTTGATCACTTTTTCACATATTTTTGCTACTGTGCTTGTTAGGGAGACCAGTCTATAGTTAGTTGGATTTTCCTTGTTTCCTCCTTTATATATTGGTACAATGTTTGCATTTTTTCATTCTTGTGGTACCTTTCCTTCTTTGTGCCAGCATTTGATTATAGTGTATATCCCATACTGTAATTACCAGATTATCCCCACCCATTAGTATCTCATTTAATGATTGCCTTGTATCTTCTAGCATTTTCATATGCTCATTCTCTTTCCAAGCATTCATTTATGGGTGCACATAACTCACCTCAAACTTCTACTTTTCATGTTCTTTTCTTCGACTTTTATCATGACCAGTTCTACATTACCTTTGCCCTCTGCAATTTTTGTCACATTCAAGTTTTTGTTGGCCAAGAATATGATTCCTCCTCCCTGTTTCTTGTCTCTGTTTTTAATCCAGTAATTGTATAGTCCATGTCCAACATCAATGGATAGTACTTCACCCCTTAGTTTAGTCTCCACAATTCCCATTATGTCTGGTTTTTCTTCTAGCAGGTAATAATTAATTTCATTCAGTCCTGAAATTAATCCGTCAATGTTGGTATAGGCTACTTTTAATTTTCTTCTTTCTCCATTTTTTTTTTTTTTTTTTTTTTTTTTTTCTGTCTTTGGTTCACCCATTGTGATGTACCATTTCCTCAGTCTCATGTCAATTACTCACCAATAGAATTCCTTGCTTTCGGTCTCCGTTCTCTTTGCATAATTTTTTTTTTTTTTTTTTCTTTGCTTCATCTCTTAGTGTCTTTTCTAATTCCTCAATACTCATTTTTCTTTTGTATCCATATCTTTTGTGTCTGTATCTGGTATTTTCCTTTATCCACTGAGTCATTGTGTATTCAAAGGTCATATCGAGCACCATGATATGCTGCTTGATATGACCATTGAATAGTTTTGTATCATCTGCAAAGAAGTTCATATACATTCCACACCTTCATCCATGTCATTTATATATATATATGGCAAACATTATTGGAGCCAATACAGAACCTTGTGGGACTCCACTTATCATTTCTTCCCAGGTCAAGTTTTTGTCTCTAAGTACCACCCTCATTTTTCTCCCATTCAAGAAATCTTCCATCCATTCCAATAACTTTCCTTGTACACCACCTATTGTTTCAATTTTTCTTTGTAGCTTTTTATGTGGTATTTTATCAAATGCTTTTTGTACATCTAGGAAAGCAAGGAAGTGTGCTCTCCCCAGTCTTATTCATCATTTTCAGGGACTATTGTGGAAAGTTAGTGACGAGAAGAACAGAAGGAGAAATATTTGGCTACGCAGACGATCTGGCATTGATAGCAGAAACTGAAAAAGTGTTACAGAGGTTCATTTCAGTTTGGATTGAAGAATTATCAGCCAAAGTTATGAAAATTGATAAGGGAAAAACAAAGGTTATGCTGCTGAGTAGAAATCAAGAAGACATGCATGTGAGATTAGAAAATACAATTTTGAACCAAACAAATCAGTTTAGATATTTAGGAGTAGTTTTTGGCACAGAAAATTATACCTTGATTGAGGAAAGTAAAGACCATTTTATATACGAGTATACTACAACCTATACTTACATATGGGCACGAGGCTCGGTCGCTTACCACCAAGGTTGGAAATCAAATTCAAGCAACAGAAATTAAAGTTTTAAGATTAATAAAGAATGTCACCAGAAGAGACAGAATCTGGAATGTTTCCATCAGACAAGAATTAGGAGTGGAAAATATCCTTAAATTCATTGAGAAAGGACAGCTACAATGGTTTGGTCATATGAAAAGAATGAACATCAACAGATATCCAAGAAAATATTATGAGTGGAGACCTAAAGGAACAAGACCAGTAGGAAGACCCAGAGTGAGGTGGAGGGACAACATAAGTAGAGCAGTGGAAACCAGGGGAGAGAATCTTGAAGACATTGAAAACCAGTATCTATATGAGGACAGGATCAGATGGAGGGGCTACATAAGGCAAAACCACTGTCAAGCTTTAATGCTTAACAGGAGACTGGTAAGGGGTAAGGGGAGGAAAGCATAATCCACCCATCTGTCCATTTCTTGCATCATTTCTATTAGCCTCAAGTAAAAGCAAATCAAGTTAGTGGCACATGATCTTCCATGTCAATCCAAATTGTTTTGGATTCAGTATATTATTTTCTTCCAGATGTATAATCCAGCTGCTTTTGTAAACTTTTTCACATATTTTTGCTATTGTGCTTTTAAGGGAGACCGGTCTATAGTTAGTTGGATTTTCCTTGTCCCCTTCTTTATATATTGGTACAATATTTGCATTTTTCCAATCTTGTGGTACCTTTCCTTCTTTGAGTGAGTAATCAATTAACTTATATATTTTGTCCATTATTTCATCTATACATATTTTAATATCCAATTTGCAATTACATCCAGGTTTTTTATTTGGTCCCTTATTTCCTTCTATGTCACAGTTATTTCTTTCATTGAGGGGGAATCTTTCTGTCCTTCCTCCCAATTTTGTGTATTTTCAATTGTGAATACAGATTTTGTCCATTAGTTCATCTATACATATTTTAATATCCAATTTGCAATTACATCCAGGTTGTTTATTTGTTCCCTTATTTCCTTCTATGTCACAGTTATTTCTTTCATTGAGGGGGGATCTTTCTGTCCTTCCTCCCAATTTTGTGTATTTTCAATTGTGAATACAGATTTGAAATGTTTGTTCATAATTTCAGCCATTTCTACACCTATATGTTTATAAATCCCATGATGCAGTTTTACTATTTCTTGTTTATCTTTTAGTTTACAATTCACATACCTGTAGAATAGTTTAGATTTGTCCTTGCATTTATCTATTATGTCTTTTTCATAGTTTCTCTTTTCTTCCCTGCATATTTTTACATATTCATTTCTTAATTTGATATATATTTGCCACTTGTTTTGTTTTTTTCCATCTTTTCCAAGCTTTGTCTCTTCTATCTGTAGCTTCACTACATTTTTTGTTGTACCAGTACTTAATGTACACCCTCTCTTGCTTCTGCTTTGTCTATTCCCTCATTATAGATTTCTTTTAATATGTTCCGTTTCTCTTCCATCTTTGTTTCTTCATTTAAGAAAATTTCCCAATTTACCTTTGGAAGAAGTTAATGTGTGCCTAAGGGAGCGGAGTGTCCTGAAGGACTGGAGGAGTGTGTGTATAATTCTTCTTTATAAATGAAAAAGGGACAAATGTGAATGTAGTAGTTTTAGAGGGATCAGTTGAATGTAATTGGAAAGGCATATGGGAGGGTGATAGAAGGATTAATAGAAGATGATGATTTGGTTTAACATCACAAACTCTCCCCTATCAAGAGGCTAGGATGGTGTCTCTTTACAGAGGACTTTGTAATGTGGAGTTTAATGAACCATGCCCTTGGTTCAACTTCACCATTGGTAGGGTTTGAATCACTATCCCCTTGACCTTCACCACAAATAACAATGCTCTAACCCGCTCAGCCAACACTCAGAAGACACAGAGCACTCCTTTCTACATTGTCCCACACTAACAATCCCTAGACAGAAACACAATATTTCTTCCTCGAGTGACTTATCATGCCTAGTGGCTGTTACTGCAAAAGAGACCAGAAACAATGGACTGACTTTCTGGTTGAAAAACATTATGTAGGAACCATGTGTTTATGTAAGATCACATTTGCAGTTGAATCAGCATATAATTTAGTGTTGCTTATTTTTCCCCCAAGGGTTGTAATATTCAGAAGTATCCATGTTTTTATTTGTACATGATTTTTTTCCAACCATACTATTATACTGTTTCTCTTTATCACAGGTAATGGAGAAGTATTTGGCTACATGGATCAGGTGCAACATAAATTGGACTTCATTAATGACTACGTCCCTTCCTGTGCTCGTATTATTTTTGTAGGACATTCCATTGGATGCAAAATTATTCTTGATATCTTATCCAGACTAAAAACAAAAATTCAAGATACCTCAAGAATTGAAATAGATAAATCTTTTATGTTGTTTCCTACTGTAGAAAGAATGAAAGAAAGTCCAAATGGTGAAAAGCTTTGGCCTGTGCTAGCACTTTTCCGTTGGTTTATCATTCTTCTAGGATTTTTTGCCAGTGTATTACCTCAGTTTTTAAAGGTTTGGTTGGTAAGCCTGTATTTCTGGAGGAAAGATGTGCCAGAATGTTGCAAGAATGCTACATTGGACTTGCTTCGACCCAGTGTTATTCGTAATGTGTTGTTCATGGCCTATCAAGAACTCTGCATTGTTCAACAACTTGATATTGAACTTATAAATCAACATTTATGTAATATTCATTGGTATTATGGCTTTAATGATGATTGGTGCCCAAGATCATATTATTATGACTTGGTCAGATCATTACCAGATATTAGAGCTGATCTTTGTAGTGAAGGCATTGAACATGCATTTGTACTACAGTCTTCTGCACTCATGGCACAAAAGTTAGCAAATTGGATAAAAAATTAGATTTGGCCCCTCATGCTAAAGATCTTTAATGCATGGGAATTTCATTATTCAAAAGACAAAATTTCTATATATGTTATGATCAACTGTTTGACTAATCTAGAAATACACAATTATGTATATGCATTACTGACTCCAAGAGTTGAATTAATCAGTTAATAGCATTTTCCACCAAGCTCAAAGCACCAAGCAGGCACTATCACACACTGCAGCAAAAATTATAATAACAACACAAATAGTAACATAAGAATGTCAAACAATCTATTGAATTAGGCCTCTCTTACAGGAAACCCACAGTCCCCAAGTAACCAGCATCAGTTCATGAGTCACTCAAGGAAGAAATATTGTATACTTGCCTTGGTATAGCTGGGGTGGAATAGTATAAGATGAAGTGTTCTGTATTTACCTAGTTATATCTTATAGGAAAGGGAGCTATACTTATGGTGTCCTGTCTCTGTACCTCGCCATATCTAATTTGCTTGTAAATTCTTGTATTGTTTTTGCACATACTAGTTTCGTCTAGTATGTTCCATACATCTACCACTCTCTTGGGAAAAATATTCTTTTCCAGGTCTCTTCTATAACTGTCCTTTTTGAGGTTCATTCCTTGTCCTCTTGTGTTTCTCGTATCCCAATGTAGTAAGTCTTTTTTATCAAGGACTTCTATACCTCTCATAATTCTGTAGATGCTCAACAAGTCACCTCTTTCTCTCTTTTGTTCCAAAGTCGGTAATTCTAGTTTTGACAATCTGTCTTCATATGACAGTTTAGATAGTGTTGGAGCCATCTTCGTAGCTGCTCTCTGGATTCTCTCAATTTTCCTTATATTCTTTTTAGTACTGGGTGACCATAGTGTCACTGCCACTTTAATTGATTTTAGCAAGTTATAGATTTTGCCAACAATTTGTTTATCTGTTTGTGAGGGGACATGTCCTTTGTGATAATTACTCCCAGGTCTTTTTCAGATTCCTTTTTTTTTTTTTTTTTTTCCACCTTTTTTCCACTTCCCACTTCTGACTCCATTCCCAAACCCTGTTTAGATTTCTTTGCAGTGAGTCACAGTCCATTTCAGTACTCACTTTCTTTAACAGTTTTACAAAGAAATTCATGTAACATTCCACACCCTCATCCATGTCATTCACATAAATAGTAAACATTATTGGTGCCAATACTGATCCTTGTGGAACTCCACTAATCACCTCTTCCCAAGTAGAACTTTTATCTCTGAGCACTACGCTCATTTTTCTTCCGTGCAAAAGTCTTCCATCCATTTCAGTAGTTTACTTTGTATCCCTCCTATGGTTTCCAGTTTTTTTTAATAGTTTTTGTGTGGGACTTTATCAAAATCTTTTTGTAAATGTAGGAAGGCACAATCAGCCCATCTGTCCCTTTCCTGTATTATATCTAGTATTATCAATAGTTCGATTAAGGAAGAGGATAGTACAGAATCTGTTTGGATGGAGATCAAAAAACTTATTATTAGCGTCCTATATAAACCTAACCTCAAAATTGAGCAAACTGATCCCCTGATTCATGAAATTTGCAGGGCATCCTAGTAGTACAAAAATGTTATGATCATGGGAGATTTTAATTATAGAAACATTGACTGGGAAATTTTAGTAGGAGATCAGGAAACAAAAATTTTCCTAGATGTGGTGCAGGATAATTTCCTAAAATGATTACCAATCCTACAAGGGAAGAGAATACTCTGGACTTACTCTTAACTAATAATGAGCACCTAACAAGTACCATAAAAGTGGGAGATAATCTAGGCTGTAGTGATCATCAAGAAATAAGATTTAATATTATTTGGGAAGAATTAAAAAGTACAAATAACATTCAAGTACTGGACTTCAGGAGAGCCAATTTTGACAAGATGAGAGACTATATGAGACATTTGATCACTTATGGGACCAACCCAGGGGGCTGTGACAGGGTCAGATACACAGTCAGACCAGACATCATTAGCGTGGTCAGGGGTCGGGTCACAGAGGGTATGTGCACCTTGGGTTAGGTCACTTGCAGGTGCAGGGTCAACAGCCAGGTCAGCAATTTGGATGAAATGTACAGTAACCTAACAGATTTAATTCTAAATGCACAAAATAAATTTATTCCCCTCAAGTCAATATGGAAGAATAGTAATACTCCCAAATAATGATGGACAGGCTGAAACATGAGATCAGAATGACAAGAGGACTTTATGTAAGAATAAAAGATAGGGAAACACACCTTAGAACCAAATATAACAATATGACTTGACTGGTTAAAAAGAACATGTGCACAGTGAAACGTAACTATGAAATTAAGGTTGCCAGATAAGCGAGGGAAAACAGAAGAAGATTGCAGATCGTTACAAGATGACCTACATAAAGTATGGGAATGGAGTCAGAAATACAAAATGAATTTCAACATCAAGAAATGTAGCATAATGGAGTTCGGTAAAGGCAAAAATAGATTTTCAGGAAAATATATGAGTGGAGATAAAGAAGTAAAGAAAGTAAACTCAGAGGGACCTAGGAATAATCATCTCAAGTGACTTGACACCTGACAAACATGTAAACAAGATATTTGGAGAGACTTACAATTTGTTAAGATCAATGAAGGTGGCATTCGACTACATGGATGAAGAGATGGTTAAGAAATTTATTGTTACATTGATAAGACCGAAACTAGAATATGCTATACCAATGTGAGAAATTACAACTGACAATGTTAGAGCAGAGAAGGGAGAGAGGCGATTTGTTGACCATTTTCAGAATTATGAAAGGAATGGAAGTTCTTGATAGAGATGATCTATTAAAATGGGACAAAAGAGAAACAAGAGGACACGCAAAGAAACTAAAGAAAGACAGCTACAGAAGAGATCTGAAAAAGAACAGTTCCCACACAGAGTGATTGGCGTCTGGAACAAATTGAACAGTGAAACAGTTAATGCCAGAACTATACACGAATTCAAAAGCAAACTGGATGTGGAGAGATACAAAAACAGGTCAAAACGAGCATAGCTCTAATCCTGTAAAATACAACTAGGTAGATACAAAGGGCTTCTTTCATCTCTACATGACAAAAAATAAGGAAAATATAAGCACATTTCCAAATGACAAAGATGTCATGATAGAATCAGAGGGGAAAATGAGTGAGGCATTTAACAAATATTATCTCTCAGTGTTTGCTAAGGAGAAGTTAGATAAAGTACCTGACTGCAATCCAATTTTCAGTGGGGATGAAGAAAGTAGACTATCTAATATCAGCATTAGTAAGGTAGAAGTAGTCAAGCAGATTGAAAGACTTAAGCTACAAAATCCCCTGGTTCAGATGAAAGATTTCTGAGAATGCTTAAAGAGTGTAAATTTGAAATCTGCAATCAATTAACAGAAATATTTAATAAGTCGGTAGACACTGGTTTTGTGCCTATTGCTTGGGGGTAGGCAAACTTTGTTCCTGTTTTCAAAAAGATAGATCGTCTATATGCACACTTGTGCACTTGTTGGAAAAGAAGTCTAGCAGATGAGCTCCAACTTAGTGCTTTGTCTCTTGGATCAAGGAAACGCCTTGTTGTTTTCGGAATGAGAGGGCCATGTAGTCGAGTGACCAGTAAGGTGTAAAATCCAGCTCTGGAAAAGTATAGTATAGCACGAAATGGAGGAAAGAAAAGAAGATAAATGAATTAATGAACCAACTAAGAGAGGATTGGATATGAGTAGAGTGGAATCACCACAAGGTGATACCAAAGAGAATGTGTCTAAGTGAAACTTCAAAGAATACTCAAAGGTGGGAAAACAATGATTTTTCGGGATTTTAAAGGGAAAGGGGAGCAATAGGAAAAGTTATGGATACAGAAAGAGAAACTATTAGCAGTGTACTAAGGAATCAAGACATCAAAGACTTGATGGAAGAACTGATAGATCTAAAAATAGATTATAGAGCTTTGCACAAAGAAACGATAAACTTACGTAGAACTAATGAGGAAAGAATCAGAGAATTGAATGATCTAAAAAGTGAACTAAGTATGATTAAAAGAGAAAATGAAAGAAAGGAAAACAAGGACAGAAACAAAAACGAAGAACTGAAGAAAGAGGTCAAAGAACAAATACAAGCAATGACTAAGAAAGTGGGAGAATCAATCAAAGAGATGGATCTCCTTGAAATAAAAGAAAATCAGTGGAAACAGGAACATGAAAATAAAAAAATCTCTTTCAAAGAAATAGTACAACAATAGGTAGAGGAGAATGCAAAAGAAACAGTAATTAAGGTAATCAAAGAAAAGGAAAATTGGGTGAGAGACACAGTGGATAAAAAGAAATGCATTGTGGTTTATGGTATCAAAGAAAAACATAATGTATACAAATACCAAAGAGAAAAAGAAGAGAAAGAAATTGCAAAGGAAATACTGAAAGCAGTTCAGGACGAGGGTCAAGAGTTGGATAAGGATATTGATGAGGTGCATAGAATGAGCACATACTATAGAGAAAAACACTATTGGCAAAGGAAAATCAAACTAAGGATTTAAATGAGAGCTGAAAGTGGCAAAACTAGCTAACAATGAAAATTGCAAAAATGTATGGATGAAAAAGGAATTGAGCAATGAGGAAATAAAGAATGATAAGTCACTAAGAAATGAAGCTAATGAAAAGAATGAGAGAAGAACAGAGACTGAAAAAAAACGAGATTTTTTTTTAGAGAACTGGATCTGAGGCTGAGAAAATGGTACATCAGAAAAAAGGAAACAAAAAAAAGAGAGAGAAAAAAAGAAAAAATTAAAAGTGGCATACACAAGCATGGACAGTATGATTTTTGGAATAAATGAACTAAATGACTATTTGTTAATAGAGAAACCAGACATAATAGGAACTGTGGAGACAAAATTGAAAGGTCCTATATCATCAAGTATGGTGGGACAAGGTCTATACAACCATTGGGCGAAAAATAGAATGGATAAACAAGGGGGAGGTGCAATGTTATTGAATAGAAAGGGCTTAAATGTGACAAAGATAACAGAAGGAAAAGATAATATGGAAATTATTATAATTAAAGATGTAGATAGTAATATAAAAAGTAGAAAATTTATAGTATATGTGCCCCCAAAAACATAGGCTTGGTCTGATGGTGATCATTCTAAATTACTGTAAGACACAAAGAATGAATTATCTGAGTTACTGATAGATGGAGGAAACAGTAATTATGGGTGGCTTTAACACAATGGAAATAAATTGGGAAGAAATGACAGTAAATGATGGAGAGGAACTCTGGGGCAACATTCTACCGGATATGACCATAGACTATACATTGACTCAATGGGTCAAGGAAAATACCAGATATAGAAACAATGAAGAACAGTCAAGACTAGACCTAATATTCACATCTGAGCCTAAAATTGTGGACAAAATGAATTACAAGACACCAGTTGGGAAGAGTGACCACATATAACAGATTTCAAACTTAAAGAACAAAATGATGTGAGAAGAAATGAGAAACATAGAGAAGGAAGATTAATGTACAACAAAATGGGCTTTGCAAAACTTAGAAAAAAAAAATCAAAATGCTAACTAGGAAAAATTTTCAAATGAAGAAACAAAGATGGAAGAGAAATGGAATATATTTAAAGAAAAATACAAGGAAGGAACAGATAACTATGTACCAAAGAAGAAACAAAAAAGGGCTTACATAAAGTGTTGGTATAACAAAAAGTGTAGTGATGCTAAAGATAGAAGAGACAAAGCCTGGAAAAGATGGGAAAAAAGACAAAAAAAGAAAAAAATAACCAAATGGCAGACATATATCGAACTGAGAAATGAATATGTAGACATACGCAGAAAGGAAAAAAAGAAACTACAAAAAAGATATAATAGATAAATTTAAGGACCAACCTAAACTATTTTACAGATATGTAAATGATAAACTAAAAGGCAAACATGAAATAGTGAAACTGCAAAGGGAATAAAGAATATATAGATGATGTAGAAATGGCTGAAGTTATGATCAGGCATTTTAGGTCTGTATATACAATTAAAAGCTCACAAATTTGAGATAAATGACAGCAAGGAAAATCCCCTGAAATGAAAGAAATAATGGTGACACAGAAAGAAATAAGGGACCAAATAATTAACCTTGACATCAGAAAGTTACACGGGCCCATTGGAATTGCAAACTGAATATTCAGAGAATGAATAGATGAACTAACAGACAAAATATGCAAGATTATTGACTCCTCACTCAAAGATGGAAAAGTACCACAAGATTGGAAAAATGCAAATATTTTACTGATATACAAAGGAGGAGACAAAGAAAATCCAACAAACTTTAGACTGGTATCCCTCACAAGCACAGTAGCAAAAATATGTGAAAAAGTTATTAGGAATAAATGGATTAAACACTTTGAAGAGAACAAAATACCAAGTCCTAAGCAATTTGATTTAAGAAGTGGAAGATGATGTACCACAAACTTAATGTGGTCTTACTCAAAACTAATAGATAATACAAGAAAGAGACAGATGGGCAGATTTTGCTTTCTTGGACTCACAAAAGGCTTTTGACAAAGTACCACACAAAAAGCTACAAAAAAAAAAATGAAATAATAGGTGGAATACAAAGAAAGTTATTGGAATGGATGAAAGATTTCTTGAAGGGAAGAAAAATGAAGATGGTACTTAGAGACAAGAACTCAAATTGGGAAGATATGAAAAGTGGAATCCCACAAGGCTCTGTATTGGCTCCGTTAATGTTTGCTGTTTACATAAATAATATGGATGAAGGTCTGGAATGTTATATGAATTTCTTTGCAGATGATGTGAAACTACTCAAGAGAGTAAGTACAGAGAAAGACTGCAAATCTTTTCAAGAAGACCTAGACAAAGTCTAGAAATGGAGTCAGAACTGCAAAGTGAACTTCATCATTAAGAAATGTAGCATAGTGGAATTTGGAAAAAGTAAAAATAGAATCTCAGGTCAATATGAAATTGGTATAAAGGGAGTAAAAATAGTAAACTCAGAAAGGGACCTAGGAGTAACTATCTCAAATGACATGACACCAGACAAACACATCAACAAATTAGTCAGAGAAACTTTCAACTTATTAAGATCAATGAAAGTAGCCATAGACTACATGGATGAAGAAATGGTTAAGAAAATACTAATTACACTGATAAGACCAAATATGCTGTGACACTATGGTCACCCAGTTCCAAAAAAATATAAAAAAGCTAGAAAGAATTCAAAGAGCAACGACAAAGATGACACCAACACTCTCCAATTTGACATACGAACAAAGATTGGATAAACTAAATCTATCAGTCCTAGAACAAAGAAGAGAAAGAGGTGATTTGCAAACCATCTACAAAATTATGAAGGGGATGGAAATTCTTGATAGAGAAATAAGAAGACTTGAGAAGAAACTTAAGAAGGACAGTTACAGAAGAGATCTGAAAAAGAATAGCTTCCCACATAAAGTGATAGATATCTGGAACAAACTGAATGAGGAAACAGTGAGTGCTAAAACTATACATGACTTTAAGAACAAACTGGATGCGGAAAGATACAAAAGCGGGTCACTATGAGCATAGCTCTCTTCCCATAAAATACAACTAGGTAAATACAGACCAATCAGTTTGACATCAGTTATAGGTAAAATGCTTGAATCAATAATAGTAAATAGACTCAGAGAATACATTGAGAAACATGATTCGTGACACACAGCATGGTTTCTCCAAGGGTAATTCATGTGTGACTAATCTTCTATCCTTTTACACTAAAGTACAGTATATAAGGCATCAGATAACAATGATAGTTATGATGCTATTTACCTTGACTTTAGCAAAGCATTTGACAAGGTGCCCCACCAGAGACTACTAAATAAGATTAAAGCCAACGGCATAGGAGGAAAAGTGTTAGAATAGATTAGAGCTTGGACCAGTAACAGAAAAAAGCAGGTCACCATAAATGGTGTCAAATCCAGGTGGAGTGTTTCTAGTGGGGTCCCCCAGGGTTTGGTTTTAGGTCCCTTATTGTTCATTATGCACATAAACAACTTGGACAGTGGGATTAATAGTGATGTTAGTAAGTTTGCAGACGACACTAGAATAGGATGCATAATTAGGTCAGGAGATGGCACCGAGATTCTGCAGGACTATCTTAACAAATTGTTCACATGGTCGGTGAAATGGCAGATGAACTTCAATATCTCAAAGTGCAGTGTGTTAACATAGAGACACACAACCTCGAAAATAGATATAGCTTTTACATGTTTTTAGAGGAAACTGAGTGCGAGAGAGACTTGGGAGTTCTAGTAAGTCCTAACCCTAAATCCAGGAAAGTGTGCATTAGTGCTAGATAGATAGATAGATAGTTAGACAGATAGACTTTATTTGGCAATAAATCAATGTACATGAAGTGCAAATAATGACAAGAACACATAGTTCGAAATAATAAATGTAAATTGCCGAGGATAACACAAAAAGCATGAAAGCTTATTTCCATTGTGGTCCTCATCAGGTATTTTTTCTACATTAAGTCACACGGACAAGGGGACCAGAGACACTCATGAGTAATACCAGTCAGTACACATATGACACGTAAACATTGTTATAGTTTTGCTAATATTACTGAAATGTTTGTACACATAGGAACATTGAGTCCAAATATTTGAGCACCATCCAAAAGGAACCTTGCATTAAGCAAAGGAACAACAAAATAATGTTAAACTGTAACAAAACAGTATGAGTGAGTACTATATCGGAGTAGTACCATTAATAATATATTGCATTTTTCTACATCTGTATCAACATGTATGAGTGAGTACTATATCAGAGTAGGACCATTAATGATATACTACAATATTCTACATCTGTAACAACATGTAGTTATAGTGAATCCTACACTGCAGCTAGGGTTACCTATTAATTAAATCTAACATTTTACCTGAATCTCAGGACGGAGTGGGCAATTACTATGAGTAGTACATTATAACCTGAAGCACCAGAGGTAGGGTACAGGGGACCAGTACTCGAATGAGTAAAACAACATGGAGAATGAGGAAAAAGGTCAGATCATAACTGTTCTCGGAACCTACCTGAGACATATGCCATATTATGACTGGCAAAACAAAGGTGGAAACCAATTTGTAAACATCAATCATTGTTATGCTGAACTAAACTTCTGAAAAAAGGGGGGGAGGGGAGGTCAGAAACAGTTATGAGTGAACGCAGATATGGATGGTATTACTCATGGAATCAGGTATCCCTCACTAAGCTAGTAGTACACAAAATCAAGGCTGTTCTCTGTACATAGCTGAGACATATAGTAACCCTTGACTTTTTTCTTGAAGGTAACCTTGCTATTTGTCTTCTTAATGGACACAGGTAGTGAGTTCCATAGTTGAGCACCTGTGAAGTGAAAACTGTTTTTGGTGAAGGGACCTGCATGAGGTACAATAAGAGACTCTTGACTGTTCCGGGTTCGGTTCTCAGCCGATAATGTAAAATTGCATCTCACATATGAGGGAGCAGAATTATGAATGACATTGTAAACCTGGTTTAGTTTCAGCTGCTGGACACGATATTTTACTGGTAACATTCCTACCTTGCTAAATTCTTCAATACCAATATGACTACGTTTTTAGGTTTCATTACTGTGATGGTTACAAATAGAAGTGCAGAGGTAATTATCAAACTCTATCTAGCATAAGTTACACCCATCCTTGACTATGCAGTACAGTTTTGGTCTCCGTCTTATAGAATGGACATCAATTCACTAGAATCAGTACAAAATTATACATGGGCTCAGAAATTTACCTTACAAAGAGAGGCTTAGGCACCTTATCTTACACTCTAAAAAGATGCAGAGTGCGGGGTGATCTAATAGAGGTGTTTAAGAGCATCAAAGCCTTTAACAAAGGTGATGCAAACAAGGTCATCATATTAAGAAAAAAGGGCAGGACTTGCAGTAATGGATGTAAACTGGACCAATTTAGATTTAAGAAGGAAATAGGCAAAAATTGGTATACTAATAAGGTGGTCAATGAATGGAACAGACTTAGTAACCATGTAGTGAGCACTGAAACTATCAGTTCTACAACTTTATGGATGGGGATGATAGGTGGTAATAGACATGGAACTGCCTAGTGTAGGCCTCATGGTCTCTTGCAGTCTCCTTTATTCTTATGTTCTTATATTATGTTCTTGTATTCAATTTTGTCCACAACTTAAGGTTCTGATGTAAATAATAAATCTAATCAACAGTTCTTCATTATTTCTTAATCAAGTGTTTTATTTTACCCATTGTGTCATTGTATGTTCTATAGTCATGTCAAGTAATACATTTCCCCCATTGATCCTCTCCACCTTTATCATCTCAACATTTTTCTTTGCTGTTAAAATCTCCCATAAGTATCAAGTTACTTCCATCCTTTATCATCTCATTTAATGAGTCTCATATTATCTAACATTTTGGAGTAATCACTCTCCAAGACCCCGTTTTTGTGGGCACAAGAATCACTGCAAACTTTCTGCTTTTTATGTCACCATCTTTGACTCCTATTGTGATCATTTCCACCCTGTTCTATCCATATGTAATTTTTGTCACATTTAAGTTTTTCTTAACCAGGAACATGACTCCTCCACCCTATTTCTCCCCTCTGACTATATAATCAATGTCCAACACTGGTAATAGTGGACCCCTTAATTTTGCCTCCACAGTTCCCATTATGTCTGGTTTTTCTTCTGATAGGTAATCATTTAGTTCATTTAATCCTGAGATTAATCCATCTATATTGGTATAAGCTAGTTTTAATTTCCTACTCCATCTCATTCTCTGGACCTTTTTTTTTTCTCATTGAATATACATTTTTTTCAGTTTCATGTCTAACACTTTCCAGTAGAACTGTGTTTTCTTGGTCTCCATTCTTTTCTCATTTTTTCTTTAGCTTCGCTTCTTAATGTTTTATCCCTCTCTTTCCTCATCATACATGTCTCTTTTTATCCACATACTTTTGTAGTGTTTGCTTCTTGCTAATTTTCCTGTTTTTGCTCAAATTTCTTCCACTGATATTTGTGACCTTAATTTGATCTTTAGGGGTCGATTTTTTTCTCCTGCATATTTATATATAGGCCTACTCACACTGTGCATTTCCTCTATTTCCTATTCTATTTCTTGCTCTTCATCTTGTACTACTTTTAGAACTTTTTTTGCCAATTCTTTCTCTTTGTCTCTCAGGGACCAATTCAGGTTATGTTTTTCCTTTAGACCATATACTACTATACATTTTTTTTCTACTGTATATCTTACCAGATTTTCTTTTTCTTTGATTACCTTGATGACTGCATCTTCAGTATTCAGCTGCAATTGTTGATGAACTATTTCTTTAAAAATAACCTTATCTTTTTCTTGGTCTTTCTTGCATTCATTTCCGAGTAGTTGTAAATAATCCTCTCCTATTTTTTCCCGTTTTTTATGGTCATTGCCTTTATCTGCTCGTTTACTTCTTTATGGTCTCACTGTTAGTGTAAGCATTATTCTTCAACCTCTTATTTGTGGTAATTGTTGTTACGGGAATGGCATTGTTTACTTGAGCTACGGCAATTTCCCGAAAGCTTGTTTAATTTTCGAATCGGGAATCTTTCCTGTAACTTCATACCACACTATCGTAATTTTAATTGATATTAAACTCCCCTCCCTCTTTATTAATTATTTAAGCCTATGTTGTAATTTGATTAACAAATCGGGAACTTGAGAACTTACTTGAAGTATCAGTTGTCCCGTGGCTTCGAAACCGTTTTTGAAGGCTCGTTAGAACTCCTGCCGAACAAGACCAACTTTCAGTCCCGGTACGTCAGACTAGCTTCAACCCTGGTACCAGTGACAAGCTTTAACCCTGTCACCAGAAGGACAATAAAACCTCGGCAAGGATTTACAGCCATCGAAGCCTCAAGCTCATATTCAATTCTAACGATTTGTTAGAGAACTCAAACAGGTAAGTTCTCTAACGTTCTGTTTTTTTCAATTAATTACGACATATTTTCATGTTTTAACTCAGCCAGTTCTTTTTTTTTAATGCACATACCCCTTTTTTCAGTATTTACTTTTCATTTTATAAGTCACTTCTTTGTTTATTTCTTGATTCATCTTCCATAAATCATTAGTCTCTTGCTTCCATGATTTGTTCATAAGTCTTATCTCCCTCTCTATGTCTATAATCCTACTAGAAAGTCTTCTTTCATACCCACTAAATCCAGAAAAATGTCTCTCATCGCCACTGTCAAAGACAAATATTTTTGTACCCAGAGGTGACCTGAAGCTCACATTATGCTTCGGTCTTGCACTGATAGATGGCTCTGGGTATGTGTTTATGTTATGACTTGACACACCGCCACCATAGGGCTTCTCTGGCTTTCCTTCCATTTTGCTTCAATATTCACTATTTACACTGTAATTTAACCATCTCAAGTATCCACTGGCACTCCCCTTTCCATTTAACACATCCTAGGCATCCTGCTAATACAACACTGTTGAGACATTCTACTTTTAACTTGTTTCTCGGGAGCTTATATTTTTCATTTTGTTAGTCTGGAGGTTCACTTGTGTGTCCTCTTTGTGATGGTTGTATATATGGCAGTTTGTTTCCGTAGTCAGACTAATTTTGTGCTGGATGATGTACTTAATGCAGGCATGCTAGGATGGTTTTTTGCTTTTCTTTGAAGGGATTTTTCTGTGGGGCTGATGTCTTGGGAGCTTTGATGGAAAAGGAGTTTGGTGGTTGGACTTAAAGACACTGTTTTGTGATCTGAGTGTGAATGTTTCTATGTGGGTGTATTATGTGCCACAGTTGGTAGATTTTTATAAATATTTGATTTTTTTTTTCTTACAGTTGGTTATGTTTGTGTAATGCAATGAGATGGGTGTCTAGGATTGAGAATGGCACCTATCATTTTTGTATGATATTTATAGGTAAGGATTTTTATTTCTCTGTGCAGGTGTAATACTGGTGGCTTTATTTGAATGAAATGTGAAGTTAATTTAATCCTATTTTTATTTTTTCACTTATATCTTATTATTTTTAATGAATAAACCAAGGAAGTATAATTATAACTGAACACAGGAACTTGGAACAAAGTCCAATATTTTCATTAAACCTATAAGATAATACACTTGTAGAAGAATGTTGGTAGGAGCTTGACCAAGAATAAAAGGCACTGGCATGAGAATGTAGGTCTAATTAATGTCATTAACCTATATTTGTGATAATGTATTAGGTTTAAAAATGCCTGGCATGATAGATCTTTATTGAAGGGAGTCTCGTCTTAGAATCTACTTCGAACATTTGTACATACATACATATACCAAAGGCATTTTCCCCCTTACAAGGGAGGTAACCAAAAAGAAAAAGGCATAAAAACCGTTCCCACCCATTCCATCCCTAATACACTCCACTCCCCTCTACCCTCCCTCTTATCTTGGCACCTCCTGGATGATGGGTCATCCCTGTATCTTGTCCACTGCCCTGGGTCAGAGGCAGTGTCACATCCATAGCAAGGCCGCTTCATTAAATCGGCAACCCCCCCTCTCCGTTTCCCCATGCAGAAAAGGAGAAGATGGGGACAAATCCCTTCGGGCTACGTCAAAATTTTCTCGCACATACTATCTCACCCCCCATCCCCCCACCCATTCCACCTCATGCATCACAACATCATCCATGTACAACCATTCTCCATTCACACCCTGTCTTCTGTCCTTTCCCATCGTTCCTCAACAGACATTCCCCCTTCCCCAAAGCCCCTTTCACCCCATCCATCTCATCCTAGGTTGCCCCCTCATGTTCACTCTCTCCACATCTGCCTTCCATACCTCTTTTACTAGTCTTTCTTCACTCATTCTTTCCACGTGTCCAAACCATCCCAATGCTCTTTCATCCACCCTATCTCCAAACTCCCTTACCACCCCCGTTCTCCTCCCCACCTCCTCATTTCTCACTCTATCCAGCCTAGTAACCCCCATCATACTTCTCAGACACCTCATCTCAAACACATTCAAACTCCTTCTCTCTTCCTCTCTTATGTTCCATGTTTCTGCCCCATACAGTGCTGTTGGCACAATCACTCCTTCATACAATCTCCTCTTAGCCTTCATTTCCAAATGTCTATTCCTCATTACACTTTTTTAATCCACCAAGGCATTTACTCACTTCTCTCAATCTACATTCTACCTCCACCTCCACTCCACCCTTTCCTGCCACATTTGCACCCAAGTATCTAAAACTATCCACTTCCTCCAGTCGCTCTCCCTTAATGCTCACTTCCAGTCTGCTGCCACTTTCACCACTTGTACATCTCATCACCTTACTTTTACCCACATTTATCTTCAACTTTCTTCTTTCACACACTCTCCCAAACTCTGTCACCAACTTCCTCAATCCCTCCTTTGATCCTGCTACAAGCGCAGTGTCGTCCGCAAACAACAGCTGGCTCACCTCCCACTTTTCTCCATTTTCTTTAACC
Organism: Oratosquilla oratoria; assembly: GCF_046742065.1. Classification (NCBI taxonomy): domain Eukaryota; kingdom Metazoa; phylum Arthropoda; class Malacostraca; order Stomatopoda; family Squillidae; genus Oratosquilla; species Oratosquilla oratoria. The sequence continues at coordinate 52,059,466 of NC_134778.1, read as the reverse complement.
ATCTCCAATCCCTGACCCAACACCCTTGCATTTACCTCTTGCACCACCCCCATCCATGTATAAGTTGAACAGCCAGGGCAACATAACACATCCCTGACGAAGTCCCACCTTTACCTCGAACCACTCACTCTCTCCATTTCTAATCCTGACACATGCTCTACTACTCACGTAAAAACTCCTGACAGCTTCTAAAAGCTTTCCTCCTATCCCATATATCTGCAAAATCTCCAACAGTGCCTTCCTGTCTACCCTGTCATAAGCCTTTTCCAGTTCCATAAAAGCCCAAAAAATATCCTTACCTTTTCCTATAGCTTTCTCGCATATCTGTCTTACCACAAAGATCTGATCTACGCAACCTCTACCTGTCCTAAATCCACACTGTTCCTCACCAATTACTCCCTCTGTTCCTCTCCTAATCCTCTCAATCAAGATCCTCCCATAAGTAGTGCTGGGCAAATATCGCTAATTTCAATATCGAAATTATTGGTGAACAACAATACAGTTACCGAAATTACCGACAGTTTACCGGTAAAAGACTCGTGAGGTAGTAGTGACGTCACAAGTTCGAGTCGAGTTCGAAAAATCAATGTTTTTGTCCTTTAATAAGCTATATCTCTAGTTCTATTTTACATAGTTTTTATTGTTATGTCATTGTAAAGGGAAAAGGTCATACTTTAATTGTTGCTACTATAGTCTCCTATCTACCGCGCGAGTAAGTGAATGGAGGGTGTCTGAGGGTGGGTGTGGTGTATACATTTTCGTTCGCGTGTCTGCATGCATGGGTTCATGTTTGGAGGTGGTAGTGGTAGGCAGCTACCGGTAAAGTTACAGGTTTTATCCAACAACCTTAACGATAGCTTACCGGCAAACATTCTGCTACCGTTAAAGCTTCGTTAACCGATAACTCGATAAGCTATACCATAACATTCAGAGAGCGGTAAGCACGTCTGGGCTTGGTGGTACTGAGTGACGGTAGTGACGGGCCCAGTGACCCGCTAATTTTACCGGTTAAACTTTTACCATTAAGCAAGTATGTACCGCTAAGGTCTCGATCATTTTTTTTTTACCAATAACACCATTTTTTTTGGCACTTTTTTAATTTCTCAATAGAATTAATGCTATTTCTGTGATCAGCATACGAAACTGTATTAATTGTGAAAGTTTCATAAAAAAAATTCCGCGTGTCACCAAACGAAGATCCAATTAATATATGGGTCTTCGTTTGGCGACACGCGGAATTTTTTTTATGAAACTTTCACAATTAATAGTTTCGTATGCTGATCACAGAAATAACATTAATTCTGTTGAGAAATTAAAAAGAGTGCCGAAAAAAACGGTTTTAATGATAAAAACTTACTGAGACCTTAGCGGTACATACTTGCTTAATGATAAAAGTTTAACCGGTAAAATTAGCGGGGCACTGGGCCTGTCACCACCGTCACTCAGTACCACCAAGACGAGACGTGCTTACTGCCCTCTGAGTGTTATGGCATAGCTTATCGAGTTATCGGTTAACGAAGCTTTACCGGTAGCAGAATGTTTGTCGGTAAGCTATCATTAAGTTTGTTGCCGATAAAACCGGTAATTTCACCGGTAGCTGCCCACCACTACCCATAAGCCCTCCCAACTAGCAAGCTAATCCCTCTGTAACTACTACACTCACACTTGTCCCCTTTTCCCTTGTAAAGTGGAACTATACAGTCACTCCTCCAGTCCTCCGGCATTCTTCCCTCTCTCCAACAAACATTAAATAACCTCACCAGCCAGTGCACCAAATCCATTGAGACCAGGTGTCTTACCTGCTCTCATCATCTTAACAACTGCCTTCACTTCATCCTTCCTTATTTCTCCACGGTCATTTTTTAGCACTTCCCACTGCAACTATCTTTCCCTCCCTGTCCTCCTTCACATTTAGTAACTCCCTAAAATACTCTGCCCATCTTCCTCTTACTGCCTTCTCCTCCATTATCATTTCACCACCTGCACCTTTTACCTTCTCTACTTGATTCGCCTCCTCTTCCTCTTTTAATTTCTTTCCAAAACATCTTTTTATTACTTTCAAAAATTTCTGTCATACTCTTACCCCAATTCACATCTGCTCTCCTCTTTGCCTCCTTTACCTTGTGCTTTACTTCTCTTTTCTTTGTACCTCTCATATGACTCCCTCGTCCTATTTTGTAACCAATCTGTTAAAGCTCGCTTCTTCTCTTCTACAACCTTCTTTTGTTTCCTCATTCTACCACTTACTACCCTTCCTTCTATTTCCTCCTGTCCTTCTTGTTCCACACACCATCTTTGCACACTTTGTGACTCCATCCTTGAACCATCCCCATTCTTCCTCCACTCCTAGCTCTACTCTATCCTTCACTACCTCCCACTCCTCTCTCAGCTTCTTCTTGTACTCCTTCTCCTTTCCCTTCTCATTTAAGCAGTGCGCCCAACACTCCCTACCTTTTGTCCTTTTCCTCTTTCTCCATCTATCCTCCACTCTCAACTTACCTTCCACCAAAAAATTATCTGATATTCCCCAACTCTCTCCCTTTAGATCATGTACATCTTTAACTCTTCCTATTATACTCCTATCTACCACTACATAGTCCATTAACGCTCTATCTACCACCCTTCCATCCACCACCCTCTTCCATGTGTACTTATGCTTGACTTTCTTCCGAAACACTGTATTTGCTAATATCAACTCTCTTTGTAGAAACATCCCCACCATTAACTCTCCACTATGATTCTTTCCCGGAACTCCACATTTTCCAACCACTCCATCAATTGGTTCATTTTCTACCCTAGCATTAAGGTCTCCCAATACTACTATATTGACGTTCCTCCCTAATCCCTCTGGCACTCATTTAAATCTATCCAAAAAGCCTCCCTTTCTTCTACACTCTTCTCACTACCAGGCCCATATGCACTTACAAAAACCCACACCTCCTTTCCCAGTTTTACCTTCATCCACATTAACCTTGAAGAAACCTCCTTCCACTCCACTGCACGTTTACCTATCTCTTCACTTACTAGTATAGCCACCCCTTCTATCCCTCGCCCACTCTTCACTCCTGAGAACCTCCCAACTACACCCACAAACTCACACTCGCCCTTCCCTCTCAACTTAGTTTCACTCAAAGCCAACACATCCATCTTTCTTCTCACAAACATACTACCTATCTCTTCCCTTTTACTCTCATCTGTACCACATCCATGCACATTAAAAGACCCAAACCTTAGGGTGCTGGTTGGAAAACTCCTAGACACTCTTATGCCTTTACTTTTTTTTTTTTTTTTTTTTTTTTTTTTTTTTTTTTTTTTTTTTTTGTTTTTTTTTTTTTTTTTTTTTTTTTGTTTTTTTTTTTTTTTTTAAGGAATGCTCCCTGTGGGGCTACAGGGAGAAAGATGCCTGGTCCCAATCCCCGTCCCTTTTTTCTCGCCTCTTATGATCGAAGTGGGAAGACTTGGTGGCAGCATTCTTTTCCCCCACCACAAGGTAGGCGAAACAAGGGAATGAAATTCAGAGAAATGGTACAGGACAGCAACAAGGCGTTGGGGGACAGCATAATGGAGGGACAGTGGCAATATAATAAAAAGTTTCATAATTTCTCTGTGAGCAGGGTCCTCTATCACAGACAAAATGATGTGTGGTTCTGGTCCGTAGGGGCCCCCATATAGTCCCTAAAATATCAATTGCATGCTACTTTGACATAACAACATGCAGCCAATAACCCAGACGGGGTATACTTGGTAATTTTACAAACCTATTTTGGCAAAGATGACCACAAAATAATGAAAATAAAAACTCGCTGAAGAAAAGATATTTTTTTACGTGAGAGTTGTAATATCAAAGATCTAATGTTATAATCACCTTTTAATCTATTTTCTAAATTACCACAATGCAACTTCAATCTTCCCTGTTTCATGTCCTTGATAATTCTTTAATCACGTACAAAACAGTATCCTGAACACTAACAATAATTCTATCAATTCATGTCATCCGGTCCAATTTCGGCCGTATACTGAAGTCCACGCTCTTTCATGAATTTTGCTCGTAGCTGTTCTTGTTCCTGTCGCCGTTCTTGCTCAATGCGTTGCGCTTCAAGGATTTCTTCAATACTAACATGTTCTAGAGGAGTGTTGTCTTCGTTAACTTCATCGATTTCTCCGAGGAGAACAACATTTCCCTCTAATGATGAAGACAATATCTCCATAGCGCTTACCAACATGGATACGCTCAATTGTAACACTAGATTAGCAAACTGATCAACATTGCGCAGGTAACCAATCAAAGTCCGACCATCAGCTTTTCATACGCCAAAATGACGTATGAATATACACTCATTCATAAAAAAGAACAAACAAAAAAAAACTTACTACATCTAAACAATTCAGAGCTAATACAACTCTCCCACTCCTTTTAAAGGAGAAGTGAGGTCAGCAAACACGAGAGAATTTAACCCTAGAATGGTTACCCTCTATTTTGCTAACGTGAGAATTTTACCCAAGTTTAAAAAAACGAAAAAGTACCTATAATGAAAAAACATTTATTTTGAAAATACACAATGCAAATACAACTCTTCACCTTTCATATATGCTATTATAAATCTAAATTGCAGTTTAAGAAGTACCTTACAAAACCCTGACAAAAAAGTAACGAAAAAAATAATTTAAAAAAAAACTTCATAATTAATTAGCAAAAGTAATAATAATATTATTATTAATAATAATAATAATAATAAGCTGATCTTCTTATCCTCCTGCGTGTGTATTCTTGGGTGATTGGAGCATGCCATGGCCGAGTCCCATCCCTCTATCTCCGCCACAAACTGTATGGGAGACAGAACTGTGGGAGAAATTCTTCCGAAATGGGCCAGGAAGCAAAGATTAAGGGAGGCAGCTGGATCACACATCCACCCTTAGTCAAGTCAAGCTAAACACTGAAGCTACTGGGCATGTCAAGCTGGAGCCACACTGCCAAGCGTATGAGATATAAAACCATCTCGAAAACACCGGGAGAATCGCATCTTTTGCATCGCATCTCGAGAGAAAAGATAGATTCTGTATGGAGATCATCCCCCGCTCGATTGATCATTCCATCGATTACGCCCTGTATGTCGTCTATTACCCTAGTCTCTAGCTCTGATTGACGTGCTACACCGAAAACACCGAAAGCACTGCTACCCGAGACAATTCCCCCTTCCTGAGGAATCTCGCTCTGGCAGGATTATGTCCCACATAACTCTCCCTGTACGATTAGCATAGCCCGTGCGGTTCTATAAAATTGCTTTTACGACGGGAGAGGGGGAACCCTCACATCAAGAAAGTCCGGTCTCGCACGCTCTAGTGCACCCGGGCCTCGTGTTCGATAATTGCTGCGAGATAGACAGGTTTCGTGCGTTCAGCGAGATAGTGCCAACGCGCTCGTAAGCGCCCGCCCCCCTCCCCCTTAGATTTACTTTTTTTTTTTTCCTCTCTACTATTCTCACGCGTTAACACCATTAACGTTATCAGTACCGCCATGGCGGCCACTGATAACTTGTCAAAACGAAGGCGCTGTGCTCCTGGTTCTGAGACTTCATCTGGTGATGAAGCTGCTGTGGTGATGGCTCCTCCTAGCAGTGAGGGTGGCAAGATCCCCACTTTCAAGGTCGTACCCTCGGCAGGGTACGACACTGCGTTTTAGGTGGTAAGAGCTCTGGAGAAAGGCCCCCTCCATGGCAAGCTGATATCCCTCCGACCCCTTGGCGATGGTAACTTGCTTCTGTTACCAAGCAGTTACCAACTCGTCGAGGAGCTAGAGGCGATCACGTCATTAGATGGTAAGCCTCTGAACTTGGAGCGTCTCAATCCTGAGGACAGGAGACACAAACTCGTGGTCCATGATTACCCGACCTCTTATATGACCGAGGCCATTGAAGACCACGCTCAGGTAATCGGGGCCACGAGGATGCGCCGTTGGGACAAGACGCCCACACGTCAGGTCCTCATTACAATTAAAGGCGAACCATTTAATAAAATCGACCTGGGGATGTATGGCAGCTATGATGTACGAACGTACATCCCAGATCCTCTCCGTTGCTTTAAATGTCAACGCTATGGTCATCACCAGGCGAGGTGCACAGCAAAGCAACACAAATGCGGCATTTGCAGCATGTCTCATGCCACTGAGACTTGCCTTAACAAGTTCAAGGCTGGCACTGAGACCGTTGCCAAGTGCCCCAATTGTGGCAAAAAGCACCACGCCTGGAACACATCTTGCTCGGTACGTAAAGTCCAGGCCGTTGCCTGTAAGGAGAGGACTGAGAAGCGACAGGACTTCATACCTGCCCTCCCAGGAACATTTGTATGGGTCAGCAGAAAGCACTCTCCCACCACCGTTACACAGCCACCTACACCCAGTGCTCCTGACACGAACAATCAGGAGCAATTCCCTTCCCTTAAACCAGCTCCCACACAGAAAATTCAAAGACACAACCAGCTCCCAAAAAAATCAAGCACACCTAAACACACGCCTGCCTCCAATCCCACCCCCAAACCTAAAACCACCCCTAAAACCAGGCCCACGCCCTCAATACCAACCCCACGAGCACAGGAACGGCAGCCTCCTCCACCTCAGTATCCGTCTGATATCATCCCCTTAGGGAAGATGATATCGACCTGATAGTGACTGGTGTCGTCGCTGCAGTCGCAACTACCCTAGGGGAAAGCGACTCAGAAAAGATGCTAGTCATGGTAGATAGGGCCGTCAAGAATGTGCTCAAGCTCCTGAAAGAGAAGAGGAACCCTTCCAAGAATCCAAGGCGAAAGGAGAGGACTCCCTCCCCCTCCACCTCTTCATCTCCCACCTCCTCTTCCTCCTCCTCCCCTGCCTCTGCCTCCTCCTCCCCTTCCATTTCCCCCAAGCCAGTCAAACCCACCTTTACCATTGGGAAAGCAACACCCACATCAGTAAAGACGAGGAAAGTTATTTCTGCTAAGCCTCAACGCCATTATGCTCTTAGGCTTGAAGACTCCTCTTCTGATGAGGAGGAAAATGTTTCCACTGTCACAAAGTCGCAACCCATCTTGTCTTCGAACCCGGGGGGACAAGATGAGACCGTAATGGAACTTGACAGGGAAGAAAGTCACCCTGTTCAATAGTCAATTAAGGTTGCTACAGTGGAACGTAAACGGGTTCCGCAGTAAAAGCTCGTATCTCCTTGCGCTTGCGCAAGAGTATGATTACGATATCATACTTCTCCAAGAGACATTGGTGAGCGATGAGGTGCGATTTCCGGGATATCGCATCTTCTCCCTCCCTCGCTTACCCACTACTAGGGGGTGTATGATCTTAGTCAAATCATCCATCCCCTGTAATGAGATCACGGACCCTGTATCATGTGGGGATGGTGTAGAGGTTCTTGCGGTTCGCCTCCATCGAGCCCATGAAACGTACACCATCTATAACATATACAGGGGCCTTAGAGCGGAACTGGACCTTGGAGAAGTGTGTGCTCTTGCTGCGGACAGGCTCCTCATCATAGGAGGGGACTTCAACGCCCATCATAACATCTTGATGTCGCCCCATGGGCCCAATGTCGCTGGGCGCCACTTAAGTTACATATTAGATGAATGCCCTGACATTGCGTTGTTGAATGATGGAAATCCGACGCACGTGCGAGGTGGACGCCTTGATCTGACCTTGGCGACGGCCACTCTCCTCCCTAGGGTAACCTGGAAGGTGCATCCTATTGTCACTAGCGATCACTTCGGTGTCTCTGTGCACATACGGGATGCACCACCCATACCAGCTGTATTACCTGTTCCCAGGTGGAAGACTGCTTTGGCAAACTGGCCAGTCTTTGAGAAATCTGTTGAAGAATGGGCAGCGTCTTACGTTCCACCACAGGACGTGGAAACGTTAGAAGCTGACTTTTCTGCAGCCCTTCAGGTGGCTGCCAACAGAGCCATCCCAAAGACTCGCCAGTCCCCCAGGGAACATAAGAACAGTTGGTATTATACCCCCGAGGTGAGAGAGGCCAACCATCGGGTGAACATGCTTAGGCGTGTTTTCCGACGGCGCCGAACTCAGACCAATTTGGCCAACTTGCGCGCTGCAGTTCGTGACGCACATGTCACTGCTGCAGATGCCAGAAGAGCAAAGTTTCATGAATGGTGTGAGGGCTTTAACGCTCACACCTCCCTAGCAGAGCTGTGGTCCAAGCTCCGTAAAGCTACTGGCAGGACTCAACCGCGACGCACTCATCATGCCCCTGATGCTGAGGCGCAGCGGCTGGTGCAAGAGTTCGTCTCTCGCTCCAGCAGCACCTCACTCCCGCAGTGTGTTCAAGACACACTGCAGGACCTCCAAGGAGTGAGGCGCCATAGTGTTGAGGACATGGTGAGTCGGTCGGATGATACTGACACTAGCTTTACGCTTCAGGAGCTACGGGTCACACACAGGACCAGCTCAGATACGGCACCTGGAGAGGACCTCGTCACCTATTCCATGCTGACTCATCTTGGGCCAGCGGGTGACGAGGCACTTCTAAGGGTGATAAACGCGTCTTGGAGGACTGGCAAGCTACCAACAGCCTGGAAGACGGCAATCATAGCGCCAATTCCAAAGCCGAAGGAACCTGGTGCTTATCGCCCTATCAGCCTGACAAGCTACATGGGGAAGACAGCGGAGAGGATGGTGCTAAACAGGCTGCTGTGGAAACTGGGCCCATTGCATGAGCATATACATGCTTACTGCAAGGGCACTGGCACAGCAAACAGTATAGCAACACTCCTCAATGCTGTCGGTGGCACACCGTCCATCGTGGTCTTTTTGGATTTGGAAAAGGCGTTTGAGCTGGCCAGTCCATTTGTGATATTGGACACCCTTGCCCGCAAGGGTGTAAAAGGCAAGCTGCTTTCTTGGGTTGCTGACTATCTCAGTCACCGGTCTGGGAAAGTACGATTTCAGGGTCACATATCAGAGGCCAGAATGCTGGAGAATGGCACTCCTCAGGGGGGGGGGTGTCCTCAGCCCCACTCTGTTCAATGTACTCGTCTCCAACATTCTGGAACTACCTCTACCAAATGGGTGCAAGGTTATCTCTTATGCAGATGACATTGCGCTCATAATTACTGGGAAACGGCGGTGCTTCAGCAGGGCCCAGCGCTGCTTGAGCACTGTAGCGACGGAGTGTTGCAGGTTAGGGTTAAATATCTCCCCAACAAAATCGAAGGCCATGGCATTAAGACTCTGGAAAGAGGGGGAGCACCTCATCATCCAGGACCTTAGGCTGGACTGGGTTCACCAGTTTCAGTACCTGGGGGTCTGGATTGATGAGAGGCTCACCTCTCAGAAGGAACTAGCCTATCTCAAGGAGAGACTGAAGGCAAGAACCACAGTTATGAGAGCAATGACGGGGAAGGCACTTGGTGCCACGCATCAGGTCCTTCGCACGTTCTATGTGCAAGCAGTCCGCAGTTTGGTGGACTACGCTGCCCCAGCTCTCATAAATGTGGCGACTGCCAAGCTTGAAGACCTGGAGCCTTGCCAAAATGCCGCAGCAAGGATTATCCTAGGAGCTCAACCTTGGACCAAGATTGTTAACCTCCAGATGGAGGCTTCTTTGCCTTCATTAACATCACGGGTCAGAAGGCTGGAGGTAGACTTTCTTGCCAAGATAGTCCAGAGCCCCAGAATAACTGAGCTGAGTCAGAGCCTTGTGATAGCTCTGGGACGGGTGGATACTCTTATCCATTCCGGTACCTGGCTATCTCAGGCGGCTGGGCTCCTGGACTCCTTCAGGCTCACCAGCGTTCTCCTTGAGAAGGGTAGGGACTCTCCACACCCAGAGTTCAAGCCCCCACCACCATGGCTGCCGATACCTGCAACCTTCGTTGTCACAAAGCTTCCCAGTAAGAAGAAGTTATGTGATCAGGAAAGAGTACTAGCGCAGGCCCTACAAGGCATTCGTGCACTATCGGAACCTGGAATGGCGGTCTATCACACGGATGGCTCCGTAGATCCCAACAGGCCCCGTAGTGCGGGGGCTGCTTTCGTGACGGATGGTTTGACCTTCGGCAGGAGAGTATCTGATCATGCGTCCACTCTCCAAACTGAGGCCATAGCAGTCCAATGAGCGTTAGAGCATGCTCTAATATCACGAACTGGTCCTGTGGTGATCCACACGGATTCACAGTCTCTGCTAGGCAGCTTAGATACAACACAGCCCAGCGACAATGTACGCCTACTGACCTCCATCCTAGCACTCCTGCTGAAGCTACACCAGCAAGGCAGGAGTGGTACGCTCAACTGGGTGCCGAGCCATATGGGCGTCCCAGGAAATGAGCTAGCCGACGCCGCAGCAGAAGCGGCGCGCCAAAGACCCGAAGTCGATGTTGTCGTCCCTCTCAGCAGAAATCAGTTGCGCATACGCACCAGGGCTCTTAATCAGGTACAACGGTTCCTTCAGCACAGACTGGAGGCAGAGGTGTCAGAAAGGGCGAGGTGGTACAGGGCAGTCACAGACTACGAGCCCCTTGTACTTCCTCGCTCCACACCAAGAAAGATGGAAACTCTGCTCTTCCGTCTGCGACTGGAGGACCGTTGTTTCTGGCAAATCAAGAACAACCCCACGACCGAAGAGAGATGTCAACATTGCCGCCACCCTGAAGCCACCCTTGTCCGCTACCTCAAGCATTGCCCCGCAACTGCTTTTCTGAGGAGAGGGCCTCCAACAACATCTGAGGGCCTTGTGCGCCGCCTATGCAGCCACTTAAGTCCGTACGAACTGCGTCGGCTGGTGGAGTGTCAGCCCCCCCTTTAAATTTCTTATATTGTGCTTTTGTTTGTATACTCCGTGTGGTAAATTGAGATTAATTGTATTGTTGCATTATTCTTATTTTACAATAGACTTTGTGTTGATGTACAAGAATTGTGTACTTGTGCTGTGGGTTCCCTTCATACCATGTGATTCTCATATGTTGAATGCTCTGTAATGTACTTTGATGCTCTGTAGCATCTGTTGGTATTGTTTATATGTTTGGATCCTATGTAGACGTCTTTTGTTTTTGTTCAGGTACTTATATTATGACGTCAATCTTCGCTTGTTTACGTTTTGCTGGAAGCTCTCAATAAAGGAGCAAACTTGGTTCCTGTTTTTATTCTCAGCCATCCCAGCCCAACAGCAACAGTGGCGACGAGGATCTGAGGATTTGTTTTTGGATGGACCAGTTTTGTTTTGAAAGACGGAAATAGCCGTCTTAGTGACTGATGGTGGAAATATACAAGGGTGAAGATATTTTTTCTCGCCGATCCCGCTATCATGTGCACCCATGCCACTACTACCGATTTACAGATAGCCTTGGTTTAGCAGGCTACTAGTCATTTGTTTCACAAGGATTAAACAAGATTTTACTACAATTCATGTACAATGGCGAATACCTCAGGTAAGATTGACTGTTTTTACCCCCAATAAAATAAGATGGGAGATTTGGCTAAGCATGTTGCAGGCTCATTTTGCACATAATGGAATCACTGATGACGACAAGAAGAAAAAAATCTTTATTAGTTTTGTTAGGAAGTGAAACTTATAGTACCTTAGCCTCCCTGAGTTCACCTGATTTACCTCATATAAAAAACTATAGTGAGTAAAACTTTTAGAATCACATTACAAGGTGAAACCGAGCTATCATCGGAGTTTAATCAGATTTCAGAAGAGAAAGAAAAAATCTGATGAAAGTTTAAGAGATTTGTATGCTGACTTGAAAAATCTAGCCAAGGATTGTAGTTTTGGTACTTTATTTGATGCACTAGTGAGAGACCAATTATTTATGGTTGTCGATACTGAAGTGTATTTCCCGAACTTGGTGGCTGAGAATTTGGATTTGCAAACCATGTCTTCCACGGACACTTTAGAGAAAATTTTAAATTTGGAAAAAGCTTTTGTTGGGGAAATGCTCCCGACTACTGAAGTGAAGAAAGTGGGGGCTAGTTCTGAATTTTTCAATAGTCAGAAAAAAGAAAGTTGTAAGCATTGTGGATATCCACACAAAAGTGAGAACTGTCGGTTTACGCACTTAAAATGCACGTTATGTAACACGAAGGGACACCTCAAAAGAGTGTGCCGTTTTGATAAGACTTTTTCTGGTAAATACACAGGTTCTCAAGGTAAGCCTAGTGATAGTGCCCAGAAAGGATCTTTTGGAAAATTGAACAAAAATAAGAGGTTTTATAAAAATCAAACTAATATGGTTTTCGAGGAAATTTCTCAGGAAGAGAGAGATACTGGTAGTGATGATAACCAGTTGTCACATTTAATGGATAGACCTAGGCTTCCAGAAGTGGTTAGTGTTAATTTTTCACATGAACCTGTACACAGTGTTGTAGGTAATGTTTTACAAGTGAGAAATAAGGTGAATATTATTATTGAAGGTCATAATGTGCCTTATGAGATTGACTGTGGTGCCAGTGTATCTACCCTAACCTTGCATTGGGTTGAGAAATTGAATTTAACTGTGGAGCCTAGTGATAAAATTTTAAAGGCTTATGGTAATAATGATTTGCATGTTTTGGGTAAGATTTATGCAAATATGTTTTATAATGGTCACAATGTATTTCAAAGTTTGTATGTAGTTGAATCTAATAACTCAAACTTATGTGGTAGAGATTTAATGCCTAAAATTGGTATTGCACTCACAGGTATAGAGGAAGTTAATGTTTTGGATTTCAAGGTACAATTAGATAATTTTTCAGCTGATTCTAGATTGCCAATTTCATGTGTTGTAGCAAAGGTACACCTAAAGAGCGGTGCTGTGCCTAGTTGGAAAAAAGCAAGGCCTGTGCCCTACCACTACAGAAAAGTAGTAGAAGATGCTTTAGATGAGTTAGTTGATAACAATATCATTGAACCAGTACATTCTAGTACTTGGGCAGCTCCAATTGTACCAGTGTTAAAAGCTGACAAAAAGTCAATGCGCATTTGTGTAGATTTCAAGGAATTAAACAAAAATATTTCATGTGACCAGTACCCTCTGCCTAAAGTTGATGAAATCCTTGCTGTTGTTGGTAAAAGCAAGATATATTTTCAAAAATAGATTTAAAGGATGCTTATTTACATGTGCCAGTAGATGATGAGAGTCAAGAATTGCTAGTTATTAATACTCATAAAGGTCTTTTTAAATATAAAAGAATACCCTTTGGTCTTGCATCATCTCCTGCCATCTTCCAAAGATTGATATCCCAGTTATTGATGAATGTAGATGGAACAGTTGCCGTCTTGGATGATATATTTGTTGGTGGTGATACTAAAGAGGAGCATGATAAGAGATTAGATAAAGTGTTGAAGGTTTTTCAGAAACATAATGTTGCTATTAACAAAATGAAAACTGTTCTGAATACCAGCTCCTTAGAATACTAAGGCTATGTCATTTCAGGTGATGGCATAAAACCTTCACCAAGAAAACTTGCTGCTATTTTAGAAGCACCTATACCAAGGTCTGTAGGTGAAGTTCAATCATTTTTGGGTCTAGTAACTTATTATTGTAGGTTTGTGAGAATTTTCCAAGTGTATTAGCACCACTGTATGATTTACTGAAGATGCAAAATTTAAATGGTCTTCTGTTGAAGCAAATACATTTATTACTGTTAAGGAAGAGTTAGCCAAATCTGATTTACTTGCCAATTTTGATGGTGAGCATGATGTTATTGTTGAGGTAGATGCTCCACCAGTTGGAGTAGGATGTGTGTTAATACAAGAAATTAAGGGTTGTTCACGACCAGTTTACTTTGCAAGTAAAAAGCTGTCTGCCGCTGAGCTAAATTATTCTCAGTTGGACAAAGAAGCTCTAGCGTTAGTGTACGCTGTAACTAAGTTTAAGTATTTTTTGCTTGGCCGTAAGTTTGTGATCCGTACAGATCACAAACCTCTACTTGGTTTATTTGGTAAAGATAAACAGATTCCTGTCAATGCAAACGCAAGAGTACAGCGTTGGGCATTATTGTTATCCCAGTATGATTACAATTTATGTTTTAAGTCTGGCAAAGAAAATGTTGTGGCAGATGCCCTGAGTCGTTTGCCTGTGTCAGATTCTGTTTTAGACTCACATACACCTGCTGAATATGTGAATTTAGTTGAAAATTTGGAAGATCAAAATATTTCCTATGAAAGGATTAAGGTTATGACAAAGAGTGACCCTGTTTTGAGTAAAGTGTTTCAGTGTGTTAAATTTGGTTGGGTATCTGATCCTGTTATTTCTGAATATGCAGCAGTTAAAGCAGATTTAAGTATATATGAAAATGCGTTGCTATTTAGGAATTGAGTTGTTATACCAGCTGAGTTAAGAGGTAGTCTACTTTTACAGCTGCATGTAGGCCCTAATGGTATCAGCGCTATGAAGGCTGAAGCCAGGAATTGGATATGGTGGCCTAAGTTAGACCAAGATATATCAGAGGTTACTAAATCCTGTTCAATTTGTTTTAAAAAATTTCAAGGTTCTCAGGAAGTTACCTTATCTTGGCCTGAGACGGGTAAGTCTTGGTGTAGGCTCCATATGGACTATGCAGGTCCAACCAATGAAAATTATTTCTTAGTGATTGTAGATTCACACTCTAAATTTATGGATGTTCATGTAACAGTCTACAACATCTACAGTAACAATTTCTATGCTGAGAAAAACTTTTTGTAATTTTGGGTTACCTGACATTGTTGTTTCAGATAATGCTTCATCTTTTGTATCTGAGGAAATGGAGACTTTCTTTAAAAAGAATGGAATTAAACATATGACTCCTGCCCCTTATAACCCATCATCTAATGGTTTAGCTGAGAGGGCTGTAAAAACTTTCAAGGAAGGATTAAGTAAATTTAAGGAAGGTGATATACGAACCAGAGTCTGTAGATTTTTATACAATTATAGACGTTCAATCCATTGTTCCACAGGTAAAGCTCCAGCTGAGCTAATGTTTAACAGAAACTTCAGAGGTATTATTGAGAAAATTAAACCACAAAATAAGAAGGAAAGGGTTTTGGAAAAAGAGTGTAAGTTTGAGAAGTCTGAATATAAGATTGATGATGCTGTTTTTGTAAAGAATTATGGCAAAGGTCATTCATGGTTGGAAGGGAAAGTAATTGAAGTTCTAGGTGTGAGGAATTACAAGGTTATGTTAAAGGATTTTGGTAACATTGTTTGGAAAAGACATTCTGATCAACTAATGCCTAGATATACACCAACTGTTCCCAGTAATGACACTGTACCTAAAGATAACTCATGTAGCAGTAAACCTTTTGTGTCTATGTCTCCTTCAGGTCAAGGACACTGTCCTGATAGTTCAGAAGTAATTGATAAGGCTGATAGAAATTTGTGGTAAATTGAGATTAATTGTCTTATTATTAGTTTTATATACATGTAGATGGTGTTAAAGAATTGTATACTGGTGCTGTAGATTCCTTATATATGTTATTCTCATATGTTTTATACTTTGTAATAGGTTTAGATCCTATACGGCACCTTTAGTCGTGTGTATATAATTGAATCCTATGTAGACATCTTTTGTTTATGTCAAGTTATTGATACGCAGACGTTCTAGACGTCGCTTGTTTGTTTACATCCGCTTGCTAATAAATCTCAGAAAGCAAGACCCCGTTTTTCAACTTTCCTCACCGACACACTGCTACAAAATTCTTCTGTAAATGTTGATAATTTTGATAGTGCTGTTAATGTACCAAGTCCACAACCTGTTAGAAGATCTAGCAGAGTTGTGAAACCACCTGATAGATTGAATCTCTAATTCTGGTGTTGTAGTGTCTTCATTATGAAGATTAATGTTTCAGTTATGTTCCTATTGATACTCCTTTTTCAATAAGGGAAAAGGGATGTGGTAAATTGAGATTAATTGTATTGTTGCATTATTCTTATTTTACAATAGACTTTGTGTTGATGTACAAGAATTGTGTACTTGTGCTGTGGGTTCCCTTCATACCATGTGATTCTCATATGTTGAATGCCCTGTAATGTACTTTGATGCTCTGTAGCATCTGTTGGTATTGTTTATATGTTTGGATCCTATGTAGACGTCTCTTGTTTTTGTTCAGGTACTTATATTATGACGTCAATCTTCGCTTGTTTACGTTTTGCTGGAAGCTCTCAATAAAGGAGCAAACTTGGTTCCTGTTTTTATTCTCAGCCATCCCAGCCCAACAGCAACACTCCGTTCATGTCAGGAAGGGTGAATTCACTGGGCTATGCATACGTATTTCACATAGGTATGCACATCCTATAAATGTATGAGTGGGCGCTGCCAAAGCCACACACGCATACATTGAATCACCCTCCCCTCTTAAAATTATTACACCATTAGCTATACACACATATCCACTGCATACATCGATCATATCAGAAAGGGTGCATTCACCGAGATGTGCATGCGTATATCACATACGTATGCACATTTTGTGAGTGTATGAGCGTGTGTGGTTAAACCCACACACACTCATAATTTAAAAATCACCCTCCAAACGGGCTCACCCTAAAAGCCTGTGGGAATTTAATTCCCAATTTCACACACACACACACCGGGAGAATTCCACCCTGGTAATAGTTTCATGATGATAGGGATTATCAAACAACCTATCCCAGATAATCTTTCCCGCAGTCTTACTCCGATTTGCAGTTATTGCCACAAATTTGGACATAGTTTCTCAACCAGTGCTTGTTTCAAACAATTCTCCCGGTCCAATTAGCTATTATAGCCCAGCGACCAGTTCACAAAGTAAATCGTCCTCCTCAAACATGTCCAAAACCCACTTCCTCATCACAAGTTAAGACGGAACCTTCAACTCCCGTCCTATCCCACAATTCACCAACTGGACTGAGAACCGTACTAGACCCCCGTTTTGCTCCTTTTGTGATGAAAGGAACTATATCTAATTTCTGTAATAGTGAGTCAAAACCCATCTCCGTCCTTAGAGATACAGGGGCTATTCAAACTCTCGTGTTGGCTGACACATTACCAAATCCCTCTGAGTCTTACTTGAATCAGGATGTCATTATAGACACCGTAGCAGGAATTAGAAAACTCCCACTTCACAAAGTATATTTAAAAACTGACATAGTCAAGGGAGATGTAGTTGTAGCTGCAATTGATGAAATGCCAGTGGTCGGCATTCAACTGCTATTGTCAAATGACCTAGCAGGTAGTAAGGTAAATTCCCCTATTGTCACTAATGACCCCATTATTGATGAGAATTCACTAGAAGATCCATCCATTTATCCTGTATGTATTGTAACTGGGACTCAACCCAAAAAACAAAGTGCTGTACAAAACGTTCACACTTCACAAGACAACACAAACACAGATACACGTGCCGAGGACAGAATCCTTGTGTATTGACACAATCTTCCTGGAAAACTGTAATGCTGCTTCCACTCCAAATATTTTCTTTTCTACTGTGACTGGGAAATCATTAATTAAAGGCCAGAAGGAGAATGAAACCATTTCTCTCCTTTGGGATCGATGTGTGACCAATACACAATTCGAGACATTATCTCGACGTTATTACCTTGAACAAGGTATTTTACTGCGCAAATGGTTAGCGCCAAATGTCTTACTGGATACAAAGTGTTATCCCCACATGCATGAGGCCACAACTCCTGCAGTTGGCCCATGACACTCCTTTGGCAAGACACCAAGGAGTCCGAAAAACATTGGCACACAATGCTAAACATTTTCGTTGGTCTTATAACAGAAAAGTTGTATCACGTTACTGCAAGCAATATCACACATGTCAGATGGTAGGCAAACCAAATCAACTCGTTCCTAAAGCACCCTTACAACCTATTCCTGCTATGGGAAAACCCTTCTCCAAAATCATAATAGATTGAGTAGGACCGTCCGTTACCTCCTTCAGAGAAAGGACACAAGTTCTTGTTGACAGTCATGTGTCTCAGTACCAGATCCCCCGAAGCAATTCCACTGAGAAACATTAGGTCTCAAACTGTTGTGAAGGAATTAATCAAGTATTTTTCTTTGATGGGTTTCCTCCAAAGAGATACAAAGTGACGAAGGCACAAACTTTATGTCAAACCAGTTTGAACAGAACTTGTGTGGTAAGTGCCAAACACACTGTACTTTCTGGTAGGAGTTTATTACGTAGGTCTACACACAAGTATGGCAGGAAGTGATCTCTCAAGCGGATGCTAGGGAGGCCTAGCCTTGGGCATGGACGCACACGCGACCCACTTTCCTGATACACTGTTGCCAGGCGGAGAAAAGATCAGGCAAAACAATACAGACAAACATATCTAGGTATATACATAAGAATATACAGAAACAAGAGAACAATTACATATAATGAGGAATATGCATGCAAAATGGTTAAGGGTAACATTATACTAAATACCTTAATACTATGGCACATAAAATTGGCATAGACGCATACGCCTGTAGCGTACGCCTAATGACGTATATATAATCGGTTATATAATTGTGTATAGGGCACTTATATAATGTAATGATAATAATGTAGCTGGCCGAGACGTCTTTGCTAACTATACGCTTGCCAACTGCAGAGAGTATATAGGCCTAGCTCGAGTTGTGTGACGGCCTATGTGTGCATAGGACCCACAGTCCTTGCACTTCTTTCTTCAAGTACCTTTATCCTCTCGTGGGGTAGATTTTGAATATTTGTTTAGTTAAACAAATTTTCACTATTACTACATTCAAACTTCACTGCACCGCTGCACATCACGTTCACTGTAGTTGTTACCGTTACCGTTATCGTAGTTGGAGTTTCTCGGCCGTATTCCGCCGCTTACACGGCGCTCATTACAGCCGCCCTCATACAAACTAGCACAAGTGTGTCTTCAGTCTTTTCTTGAATATTTCAACATTTTCGGTCATCTTAAGATTTAAAGGTAATTTGTTAGAAAGTCTTGGAGCACAGTTTTCAAAGGCTCTAAATCCAATTTCCAATTTATACCGTGGCTCATGGAATCTATGTGGCATCACACTGTGTCTTAACAACATATCTGAGTCTATATGAAAGTCATCGAGATCACGTATATATTTGGGTCTACCAGAATAGCCTGATAGGCCATCACACACATTTTATACACAAGCCTGGCCTTAATTGGTAACCAGTGCAGGGCAATTAAAGTTGGTGTTATTCCCTCACGTGAAGATAACCCTTTAATTAACCTTGCGGCTCTATTCA
The DNA here is from genome assembly GCF_046742065.1 of Oratosquilla oratoria. NCBI lineage: Eukaryota > Metazoa > Arthropoda > Malacostraca > Stomatopoda > Squillidae > Oratosquilla > Oratosquilla oratoria. The sequence goes on along the minus strand of NC_134778.1, from coordinate 52,040,282 downwards.
TGAAAAGTTGCAGCTTTCTCAATAGATAGGGAGGCCATAGTGCAAACAATTACAATAGTCAAGTTTACTAATTACATAGTTATGAACGAGCATTTTGGTAATATTCTCATCAAGATACTTTCTTACAAAGGCTATATTTCGTAAGTGATAGCCTACTGCTCTCACCATCTGATTTATCTGACATTTGAAAGTTAAGGTGCAATCCACCATCACTCCTAGGTCCTTCACAACATCTTTTACTTCCAGTACAGTGTCATTAATTGTCAAATGAATGTTCAGTCTCATGATATCATGTTGTTTTCCAACAATTACACAATCAGTCTTATTTTCATTTAGTTTCAGTTGTTTGGACTTCATCCATCTATTTATATCTACCATAATTACACTCAACTTTTCTTCAATATTATCAATATTAGTCACTGACATGTAAAATTGAGTGTCGTTTGCAAACAACTTGAAACTTACTCTATGTTTCTCAAGTATATGAGATAATTCAATTGTATATATACAGAACAAAACAGGACCCAGTACACTTCCCTGGGGACACCTCTTTCTAAGTTTTTTTTCTTCAGAGTAAGATTTACCTATTTGAACACAGTATGTCCTATCACTCAGGTAACTCCTTAAGTATTCTAATGCATCCCCATCTACACCAATCGATCTGCAGTCTCTCAATAGCAGTTTATGCACAACAATGTCAAACGCTGCACTCAAGTCTAATAAAATCAAAACACCACACTTTCTCTTATCCATTACCACAAGTAAGTCATTGATCACTGAGCACATTGCCATTTCAGTTGAGTAAAGTCTCCTATAGGCAGACTGGTTATCAGGTAATACATTCACTAGTTGCATATGCTCGAGCAGTTGATTCAAAATAACATTTTCCATCACTAGATAAAAATGTCAAATTAGAGACTGGTCTAAAAGAGCTCAAACACTGTGCATCAAGATTTCCTTTAATTATTGGCTTCACGATCGCTCTCTTCTCAGACTTTGGGAATATATTACTTTCAATACTTTTATTCACTATGTCCACATAAAAGTCCAGAAATTGATCAAAGTTCTCACTACGAATAATGTCTCTTATTGGAACAGGATCAGTCACAATTCGTAAGTTTCACTCTCTGTACTATTAAACCAACAGTAGTTCTGTCTACTGAAGTAAACGGCAGTAATTTCGTTTCCGGTGCACGAGCAGTAAGGATTACTTCATGGTTCATGTCCATATCAAAACCAGACACAATATTTCTAATCTTGTCAAAAAAGTCTAAGAATTTATTCGCTAGCTCTCTGTCAGAAAAACCTTCTGGTAACTTGTTTTTTTATTTTTATTTCCTGTCAAATTATCCAATACTCCATACAACTTGTTGATATTTGTACCCGCGTCTAGCGTCTTTTTTTCTATAATACTCCTTCTTTCTCTTTATTATAAGGCGATTTTCAGCATTCCTCGCTTTTTAATAGTCTCTCCTGGCTTCCTCAGTTTTCTGTGTCCTCCAAAGCCTCTTTTTTTTCTCTTTTTTTCACACGTCCAACTTCATCATTGAACCATTGCGCACTATCTACAATAACAATTTCTTTCTCTATTAACGGACACATATCTTCATATTTTCCTTTAACGATGTCATTAAATAATATCGAGAGACACATCACACATTCTTCATATTTTCTATGAATATGATTACATGACTCAAGTTTCTCCACATTTAGGGTGTTTACAATAGAAGTTATAGTAGATAGTAGCATAAATAACAAAGAGGTGGTTTTTTAGGAGTGGTGCAAGAGTTTTGAGAACAACATAAATGATGGATAGTAAAAATTAGGGAGTGGTTTAGATTTCTCTATGAATGGAAATTTGTCTGTAATAGAAAGTTGATACACGACTGAATAGACGGGATGTTATTAAAGCTCCTACTGTATCGACAGGGTAATCATGACCCAATACCCTGGTACAGGAGAAATTAATTTTGATAAAAATATGAAAAATATTTAGTCCCCCCATGAAGTTAGCGTTTTTTCTTTGCCTCCCTATAGATGGCGCTGTATCTAATATCACTGAAGATCAACTAGGTTGCTTCTGTTCATAATATAGATTACTTGTCTTGTTGTAATAACATTAGTGATTAATACGTGTACAGAGGACTGCGAAGATAAAGGAGACAAGTAAAGTGTACGCAATTTCAATGGCGTCAACTACACTTCTTATACCCCAGGAAGGGGGGCAGGCTGAAAAAGGTGGAATAGTGAACGATTTCATGTATGGCTCAAATGTGGCAGCAAGTCATATATACATCCGTATGGGTAAGTTGTGAAAGTCAAGTCACAAGTGTAACTAGTTTACCTTCAAGTGTATATTCGCTAAGAAAAAATAGAATTTAGAAATTTATAGGTTTTATTGTTATCCATTTCCATAGTGCCGAGTGGCACATATTCTTGTAATCTGGCTGCTACCAACTTTTTAATTATTCTACCTTCATAATTATTAATTTAATTGTTGCACTCTTGGTTATGAGAAGATCAAAAGGTCAAATTTTAATTGTGCACACCTAGATATATGCAATAGAAAATTATGTAAATTATAATAGATCAATGTAATATGCGATTTTCTTGACAGAAATCAATAAAAAAAAATTGCTAAAACCTATTTTCTAATGAAGGAAGTCGCTGTGGTTGAATTACATGCCATGTTTGTTTTAATAGGTGCTGAGGTCGAAGAAATGAAGGGATGATAAATTAGTCTTAACCTAACCTAACTCAACCTATGTAACCTAACCAATGTCTAGTAATTTGGTAGCTAGGTCAATATGAAAATGGAATTCCTGATATTTGAGCTGAAGTAGTTCTCATGGGAAGGAATAAGTCGCTATGAGTACAATGCAATTTGATTTATCCATCTAGCTGTCCTAGTTCTCGAGATATTGCATTTTGAATGGAATTAAATCGGGCCTATTTTGTCCGAGGAAATCGGGCCGAAACGTGCGGTCTGACTGATCGCCGATCAAACGTAAACAATGACGGTTTTTACTGACAGGCACAATTTTATATAAAAAATTAGCATATGGTTGCATTATTTGACCTATTTTCTATAAGATGTGTGATTTCCATGTAATTTGATCATATAATTACGTTTTTATCCTCTGCAAAATTACCCACCACAGCTACGAATACCGTAAAATTACATGAAAATCACACATTTTAAAGAAAATAATTTGAATAATTCAATTATATGCAAGCTATTACACTAATAATCCAATAGTAACAAACTTTATAGTGTAGTTTGATCCATACCACCAGTGATCATAGCGGGCAGGACGAATCGTAGCTGTGGTCCGTAATATTACGGAGGATGAAAACGTAACTTCTCTTCGATCAAATTACATGAAAATCACACATTTTAAAGGAAATATTTAAAATAATTCAACTATAAGTCTATTACACTAATAACATAATAGTAAGAAACTTAATAGAGTGAAGTTTGGTCCATATCACCAGTGATAGATAAGATGGCGGGATGGATGTTGATGTTGTTATCTGATAATCCGACCCGATAGAAAAAAAAACAAATTTAAACAACCAATTTCTCAGCTCTACCGTAACATACTGACTTTATTTTGGTATTAGAATAATCCACGATACTAGTAGTTTTGGTTCATTATGGTCAGTTGCCCGCACGATAAATTTGTTAGCTCATTTTTTACGTTGAAACATATACCAATTTTTTATCTACTGCTGAATGCAGGCCGCCATGTTTATCTAATGTTTTTATTGACCGACATGTAACTGATGATGTGAATGTTTGAAATTTATTACGATCGTAGTAAATACACTCGCACAACATTTTTATTAATTAAATTTCCCGCGGTATGTAAATTTGGTCGTTTGAACGGCGTGCGCATAAAATGACGCGCTATTGTGCTCGTCATCGACGGTGGCGCCTCTGGTGGTGTTTGACCTACCTTAATTTGGTACCTCAAATTCTAAAGATCATTCAGGTCGTCATTACGGATGTTGATGGCCTGATAGATATTGTACCTTCAAACCTTGGGCAATTAACAGACGACAGCAGAACCTCTTGTTCTCTCATAAAGTCCAAGTAAGCCGGGGTCTCGCTAATTACCAACAAAAAACAACCAAAACCAACCAAGGTCAGTTTTTGCTTAAATGCACAATTTTATATAAAAAATTAGTATATGGTTGCATTATTTGACCTATTTTCTTTAAAATGTGTGATTTTCATGTAATTTGATCAAAGAAGTTACATTTTTATCCTCTGCAAAATTACCGACCACAGCTACAAATACCCTGTCTCATTAATTACTGACTAAGGACGGTTTTTGCTCAAATGCACAATTTTATATAAGAAAATAGTATATGGTTACATTATTTGACCTATTTTCTTTAAAATGTGTGATTTTCATGTAATTTGATTAGAGAAGTTTTTATCCTCTGCAAAATTACTTACCACAGCTACGAATACCATCCAGCCCGCCATCTATGATTACGGGTGGTATGGATCAAATTACACTGTTAAGTTTCTTACTATTATGTTATTAGTGTAATAGATTGCATATAGTTGAATTATTTGAACTATTTTCTTTTAAATGTGTGATGTTCATGTAATTTGATCAGAGAAGTTATGTTTTAGGTTCTGCAAAATGACCGACCACAGCTATGAATACCATAAAAAATTAGCTTTATATGAACTATTTTCTTTGAAATGTGTGATTTTCATGGAATTTGATCAAAGAGAAGCTACATTTTTAGCCTACAAAATTATTGACCACAGTTACAAATTTTCTGACCAGACCCGATTTTCATGTAATTTGATCAAAGAGAAGCTACGTTTTTAGCCTACAAAATTATTGATCACAGTTACAAATTTACTGACCAGACCAGACCAAGGATAGTTTTTGCTCAAATGCACAATTCTATGTAAAAAAAATAGCATATGGTTGCATTATTTGAACTATTTTCTTAAAAATGTGTGATTTTCATGTAATTTGACCAAAGAAGTTGTTTATAGCTTCTGCAAAATTACTGACCACAGCTACAAATACTGTCCAGCCCACCATATATGATCACTGGTGGTATGGATCAAACTACACTCTATTAAGTTTCTTACCATTGTGTTATTAGTGTAAAAGATTGTGTATAGTTGAATTATTTGAATTATATACAGCTATAAATACCATAACAAGTTAGCATATGGTTGCATTATTTGAACTACATACATACATACATATACCAAGGCTTTTTTCCCCCTTACCCGGGGGGTAGCCAAAAAGGACAAGGCACAAAAACATTCCCACCCATTTCATCCCCGAAAACACTCCACACCCCTCCACCCTCCCTCCCATCTTAGCTCCTCCTAGATGACGGGTCATCCCTGCACCCTGTCCACTGCCCTGGGTCAGAAGCAGTGTCGCAGGACACAGCACATCCACAGCAAGGCTGCTTCATTAAATCGGCGACCCCCCCTCTCCGTCCCCCCATATAACTTCTCTTTATCAAATTACATGAAAAACACATTTTAAAGAAAATAGTTCAAATAATCCAAAGGATTATTTGAACTATTTTCTTTAAAATGTGTGTTTTTCATGTAATTTGATAAAGAGAAGTTACATTTTTAGCCTCTGCAAAATTACCGACCACAGCTACGAATTTACCGACCAAACCCGACCAAGGACGGTTTTTGCAGAGGCTGAAACATAACTTCTCTTTGATCAAATTACATGAAAATCACACATTTTAAAGAAAATAGTTCAAATAATTCAACTGTATGCAATCTATTACACCAATAATATAATAGTAAGAAACTTAATAAGGTGTAGTTTGATCCACACCAGTGATCATAGATGGCGGGCTGGACGGTATTCGTAGCTGTGGTCGGTAATTTTGTAGAGGCTAAAAACATAACTTTTCTTTGATCAAATTACATGAAAATCACACATTTTAAAGAAAATAGGTCAAATAATGCAACCATATGCTAACTTTTTATATAAAATTGTGCATTTCAGCAAAAACCGTCCTTGGTCGGGTTTGGTCGGTAATCAGACCTGGAAACCTCGTCTTTGTAACAGTACTTATTAATGTCACCTGGAGTTAGAGAACACCTGGTCCACAACATGAAAGCTATTGTCTGATAGTGACTGCACTGGCATGGTGTCAGGACTGTATCCTATCAACTTTATTAATTAGTAAATTTGCTTTAAGCAATTTTTTTTTTTTTTTTCCCAAGAAAATCGCGTATTACGTTCATGTATTATAATTTACAAAATATTTAATCTTCTAATGCTATATTGCGTAGGTGTGTACAACTAAAATACTACCCAAGTTAGGCCCAGGTTAGTATACAGTTTAGTATTTTTGGTAAATTTTTAGAGGTGCACATCTATGCGATATAGCAATAGAAAATTATTAATTTTGTAAATTATAATGCACCAATTTAAATATGTGATATTTTTGCAGAAATAAATAACAAAAATGTTGCTAAAACCTATTTACTAACAAATGAAGTTGCTGTGGTTGAATGATACGCCATGTTTGTTTTGATAGATACCAAGGTCAAAGAAATGAAAGGATAAATTTGTTTATTCTAATCTAAACTATAAATTTGTTTATTCATATCTAAACTACCTAATGTAACTAACCTATGTAACCTAACTTATATTTACTAATTTGGGACCTCAAATTCTAAAAATCCAGGTCGTCGTCATCACTGATGCTGACAGCCTGATTATTAAATTGTATCTTGGGCAATAACAGACAACAGCAGAACCCTGTGTTTTCTCATAGAGCCCATGATTGTTTTGATAGATACTGAGGTTGAAGAAATGAATGGATGATAAATTTATCTATTCTAACCTAACATAATTAACTTATGTAACCTAACCTATATTTACTAATTCAGTACCCCAAATTCTAAAGATCATCTGGATTGTTGTCACCGATGCAGACAGCCTGATTATTATTGTATCTCGGGCAATTAACAAATGATAGCAGAACCCCGTGTTCTCTCATAAAGTCCAAGGAAGCCATATTGTCTTTGTAGTAGTGCTTTTTAATGTCACCTAGAGTTGGAGAACACCTGGTCCAAAATGTGAAAGCCATCATCTAACTGACAATGACTGGACTGGACAGACCAATGTGGCATTTGGACTGTATCCTAGTGGCTTTGTGCATTAGTAGATTTGCTTGCAGCAAGGTTTTTTTTTTGTTATGTCCACCAAGAAAGTAGCCTATTACATTCATGTATTATTATTTACAAAATTAATATCCTAATACTACCGTATTTTTCGGACCATAATCCGCTTCATACCATAAGGCGCATCCGTAATTTGCTATTACCCGTCCTTACATAAGGCGCACCTGGTCTCGTCATCGGATAATCATGCATATGTAAGTGCATTCAGAACTGAACATTTTCGTTGTTGAATGAGAAAAATCGGTTGGGATTTAGCAAAATTACAAAAGTAAATGATATATTTTTTTATTTTGGTCAGTGAAATCAGACCACATCCATGGATGGTCTGCCCTGCCAATACCCCTAAAAAAACAACATAAGAATGTTACGGGAATTGTGGGGAATAAAACCAACATTAGCAGTTTTGTACCCAGAATTCTCTATTCACTTAAAAACACAAGATTTATTACAAATGATGGTAAATTTTTAGTTTCGACCATGGGCACAATATAGCAATAGAAAATTAATTATTAATTTTTTAAATTATAATGTATCAAAGTAATATGCAATTTTGTGAGCGGAAATAAAAAAAACAAAAATGTGTTAAAACAGATTTCGTAAGTAACGAAGTCGTGTCAGACGAATGATACACCATGTTTGTTATGATAGATGCCAATGTCGAAGAAATGAAAGGATGATAAATTCGTCTAACCTAACCTAACCTAACTTGTGTTTAATAAATCATTACCTGCAAATTAAATGTCATCCGGCTCGTCCTCGTTGTCATCATCGTGAGAGACGTTGGCGGGCTTTTCAACCATTCTCTCAGCTTGCGGGGTATACAAAGTTCTTGCAGCTTGAAGGAATGCATGTATCTCAGCTCCATAACATTCCTTCAAGAAAATGTACCTGGCGAGGTACTGTCGGAAGTACTGAGGCCGTCAATTGACAGACGACAAGATGGCATCCCGATCCTATGCTACTGACTTCGTTCATTAGCATATTTGCTTGTAACAAGGTATTTTTTATTTTTATTTCCGCCCACAAAATTGCGTATTACGTTGATACATTTTAATTTACAAAATTAATAATTGATTTTCTATTGCTATATTGTGCCCATGGTTGAAACTAAAAGAAATACCCAAATGACTACAGTCGGAGTGGAGCGAGACTAAACCAATGTAAAATGGCTGTCTGTGTTGTAGACGCTATCATGTCATAGCCATGATAGCGTGAATGAATGCGGTGGCATGTACTCGAAAATTGTCAAAGTTTTCGCAATTTTCTTGTCAAGATACATACATCTTGGTTATAACTTGGTTGTAACTTTTGCTAGGCCTATGCACTGTCGCCATCGGTAGGCTAGCTACGAAACGTGTCAAAATAGTACGTCACAGTCCAGGGCATTTTTTTTGCACTGAAGCCACACATAAGGCGCACCACCTGATTTTGGCCAATTTTAAGGATTTTGCCCGCACCTTATGGTCCGAAAAATACGGTATATTGCGTAGGTGTGCACAACTAGAATAATACCTTGATTTCTGCCAAGAATAATGTACATTATGTTGATGCATTATAATTTACAAAATTATTTAATTTTCTATTGCTATATCACGTAAGTGTGCTCTTCTAAAAATTTACCTACAGTTTTTCTCCAAAATTATCCTTGGCTGGCTGATTTTTCCAATATTTGTCCAGTTGGTTGATAGATTTTTAAAAGTGTACACCTATACAATATAGCAATAGAAAATTAGATATTAATTTTGTAAATTATAATACATCATCATATGTTCTTTTCTTGGTGGAAATCAATAACTGAAAAAGTTGCTAAGAGTGATCTACTAATGAATAGAGCCAAAATAACTGATTGAGATGCCATCTTTGTTTTGATACAAGCACATTAATGTGATATAAAGAATTCGTCACAGATTCATAAAGAACAAAAGTTAGTAATTTCTGTATACAGTCAGGCTTCGCAGAACACGAGTGTTAGGTTCATTAATTGTCATGTGGGAAAAAATTTGTATTGGACGAAGAACAGGTTTTATGGGAAAAAAATAGGTTATGTTCCCAGACACAGGCACACAACACTACAAGGTAGGCTATTCAAATCATGCTATTGTGGATCATGGTCATATTTGGCAAATGCTGGCATGTGCAAATATGGAGCAGATGGTTCAGACTGCCCATCCAACCACCCCTACCTATACAAATACTTCATGAGGGATGGAATTGATGAACAGGGTTATAGAAAAGGTGCTGAATGTAAATTCTTACACCCAAGCATCTGTAAATTCTCGTGGCAAAAGAGAGAATGCTATAACTTAAACTGCAAATACCCCCATCTGAAAGGCACAAAAAGAACAAAAGTTCAACAGGCAGACAAACCCACAAAGGAACCTGCAAACCCAAAGCAACCATCAACCAACAACCAACCACAACCATTGACCCAAGAAAGTCAAGAAACCAGTATTCCTCATGACTATATATTGGGGTTTCAAGAAATAAAGGCACAAATGAGAAACCTCCAAAACTCCATGCTGTACATAATGGGATTAATCAAACCCCAACTAGGAACCCCCAGCCTTAATCAAATACATCATTGGGGGAGACCTTTACCACTACACCCAACCTTCCAATAATCTATATAAATATTCAAGGCTTATATCCCAATAGTAACCAATTCATAATACCATTTATAGAAACATTAACTATGGGAGAGCTGGCAATAATAGCATTAACAGAAACTCGCTTAACCCCAATGATCGTGGACTCAGAAATTCAAATAAAGGGATACAGCTGCCACAGAATGGATAGAGATGGACAATCACATGGAGGTGTTATAATGTACATCCCAGGAATCATCCCTTCTGAAACCATACTCTCCAATTCGAATGGTACATGTGAAATAATCATAATAGCAATTACTGTAGAAAACGGGAGAATAATAATGGCCATCATCTACATCCCACTAGACAGCTCCAGTTCAGAAATAAAGGACATACTCAGTAAAATTACACTGTCCTCAAATCAAAGAGCACTCTAGGGAGGTGATAATAACAGGTGATTTCAACCTACCAAACTGTACATGGAGCAGCCATGGCACCATGGAGTCTGGAAAATACTATAACAAAGTAGAGATGCTACACAAAATGATTGAAACGCTTCTCTTAACCCAAGAAGTTCATACTCCAACACGAAACAACAATATCCTCGACCTCATACTAACCAATAACCCAAATATGTTAAATGATCTAAACATATCCCCAACTATACATTTGGCTCACAATATAATCAAAACAGAAACAAATATATCCCTACTAAAACCAGTGACTAAACAAAGAAGGATGCCATTCTCAGATATTAACATAAACAAGGCTAATTGGGTAAAAATCAATGAAACCCTTGAAAGAATAAATTGGAATGAAGAACTTAAAAACCAAGGCACACAGGAATGCTGGAATGTGATAGAAAAACACCTAAGGAAAATCATGTACTCCATCGCACCTAAGAAGCAACCAAGAAGGAAAAAGATATCAAAAGAACATAGATACAGAAAGACATTAACCCCTTCCATACGGTGCCGCACACGTAGGCGTCATGGGGAGCGAGTGTATTCGCGAGGCTGCCATATCGGCGTCTTGATTATATTTATTGTAGTCGCCCCTCCATATTGACATTCTTTCTAATTCTTTTGTAATCGCATTTTCTATGGTTATCAAAATTCACGGGTGAAGAGAGAACGATCGATATAAGCGGTGACTATATTTTATGATGCGAGTATTATTACGACACGTCGTACGGCTGGCATTGGCTGCTGCCACCGAGATCCAAGTCCATGACGCCTACGTGTGCGGCACCGTATGGAAGGGGTTAATGAGGAGGAGAACTAAAATTGGAAAATCACTCTCCAACAACCGCAAAAAGGACAGTCCACGCAATATAAGAGAAAGAGATAGAGCCGAGAGAGAACTACATGATCTAGAAAATAAAATAAAAACATCTCACGAAACCAAAAAGATGGACAGTGAAAGAAAAACCATAAAAACAATACCAGATTTTTCTTTAATTATGCAAAAAAGAACTCCACACTTAAGAACAATATCGGACCACTAGTTAGGGCAGATGGACAACATACTACCACATCCCCACAAGAAATGGCTGACATCCTTGGCCTGCCCCGTCAACTAATATCCATACAACTGGTGGTATTTCATAGCACAGGGTATGGATCTAGGGGGCTTGATATTATTTGCACAAATTCCACATTCACAGGGGTCTGTCCCCTAACCCTGCAAATGTCAGGGGTTAGGTGGATATTGCATCCAGTAACTTTTACTGATTCTTTAAAAGGTCACCTATGGATTTAAGATTGCTCATTATTCTTTCAGGTTTTCTGCGGAAAGTGTATGGCTTGTTGTCAGTACAGCTTGCTATCACTACAATTGTAGCAGCCACTTGTGCTTACACTGAGGTGATTCGAGATACCATTCATGTTAACCCATGGATTGTCATGATCTGTCTGCCTTTCACCATGTGCACTATGTTTGCCTTGTATGTCAAAAGGTAAGTCAGTATTTACCAAATTGTATTTATTAATTGCAGTATTTACCTAATTGTAGTATACAGGAAAGGAGCAATGCTTGTTGGGTCCTCCTGTTCTCTAATTTTCTAACATACCTAGACTCAAATTCACGTATGGTTCCAACTTAATCTATATCTTTGATTTCCAATTATCATGTTTAGATGAAATTATTGTTTGAGTTAGGGCTATATCACTGTTAGGCTGGTCGTCTGCCCCATGTTGGGTGCCAGTTAGGCCGGTTGAAGGCAAACTCTGGTGGAGAGTTGGTTTATTTAACAATGAATGTTGAGTGCCATTGGGGGGGTGGGGGAACAAGACAGTGAGGGAGGTGACAACTGTGTTTTAAGTTGTGTCCCCAGGCAATCTACTTATGAGGGAGCAAAAGGTAGGGGGAGGAGGCAAGAAAACAGGAACCACAAGCCAGGCTCACATATGCTGCTTCGAGGCTATCTGAATCTTTGGGCATTGGTCTATATGCATCGTTTCCATCACTCCATCAGTTTGGTGGTTTCTCCCACTGCTGTGTTGCCAAACAGTAGGATAACTATGATTTCAACTGTAGACTAACGCAATAATACTATCTCTTCTCTCCTTTCCCCTTCTCTTTTTTTCCCTCTATACATTGAATTATTGAAATAAGGATATTGAAAGTTGAAAAAAAAAAGTTTCACATTTCAAGCATGTTCAGCTGTATCTTGTATTGTACTCATATCAATAAGATTGGTTCCAGAACCAGAGTAACTATATATGTAAAAAAAAATCTTACAATATATATATTTTTATTTAGGTTTGTATATCCTTTACAAAGGTTATATTTCAACTTTTGTTATAAAGTACAGTATTTTTGTTTTTGAAATGTACTTATCACTTATTTGCAAAGATATATATTATGCCAAATGTCTTACATTATAGAATCTTTTTTTTTACTGAATTTTCTTCAATATCCTTTCAAAAATTTATCTCTACTTCAGTTATAAAGTATTAATGAAGAGGTCAAACATAGGAAAGCCACACTATAACATATATCTTTATTCTTTGATATAAACCAGTTGTATTGGCTTTATGAAATATGTAGCCCATAATCAGTTAATTACATGAAGAGGAGTTGAAGTCGGAGTCAGTGATGCCAAAAATAGAGGAGTCGGAGGTTTTGTGTTCTGACTCCACAGCCCTGGCAAACACTATTCAAGATTTTAATAAAAAACTTGATGCTGAGAGATACAAAGACAGGTCACCACGAGCATAGCTCCCTTCCCATGTAATACAACTAGGTAAATAAATACTCTCTTTTTCATGTCATTATCTTCAAATCTTATCGTGATCATTTCCACACTGTTCCCTCCATTTTGTAACCTTCGTCACATTTAAATTTTTCTTAGTCAAGAACATAACTCCATCCTGTTTTTCCTTTCAATTTCTAAGCCAGTGATTATATAATCAATTTCCAACACTGTTAGGTGATAGTGGACCCCTTAATTTTGTCTCTACATTTGCCATTGTATCTGGCTTTGCTTCTGACAAGTAATCATTAAGCTCATTTAATCCTGTGTGGGTGTGCATTTGGAAGGTTGATGTTTGACTAGGATGCTGCTGGTATAGTTTTTTGTTGCATTCGGTTGTGCTTGTGTGATGTAATGCTATCTGTCTTGTAGGACCTCCACTTGTAGTAGTCATTTTTGCAATAGAACATTTTGTAGATTGAGATTTCAATAAATTGTTCTTAGAGAAGTAGATTGGAGGGAAAGCTATATATGTTCAATATTTGGTGTGTACTGGGAGTTATTAACCATATACCATTTTATTTACTTCATATACAAAAGTATCATTTATTCTGTACAGGCACCTCTTCAATATCTGGTATGTACTTAAAGTTACCATATATATTGTTTACTGTTTCATATACAAAGATATCATTTATTCCCTGCAGGCACCATGTTCCAATGAATTTTGTGCTGCTAGCAACATTCACCGTGTTGGAGGCTATTACTGTAGGTGTAGTAGTCAGCATGTATGAAGCTGAGAGTGTGATCAAAGCCTTTGTCCTCACAGTGGTGATCACACTAAGCTTAACTTTCTACACCTTCCAGACCAAAAGAGATTTTAGCAACATTGGTGTTGGGTTTGTTTCTATTTTTTTCTTTTTATCATAATGAAACCTATTTGTTTTAGAATTGACACATTTATGGGGCATTTAAAAAGTAGTTTACTAATTGTTTTATTTTTTTTCTTAAGGTTGTTCGTTGGATTGATGGTGTTGATAGGGTTAGGTTTACTTAACCTGTTTATTGGCAGCAGTGGCATCGAACTTGCTATAGCAGGTGGTGGAGCCCTTGTGTTCTCCCTCTTCATAGTTTTTGATACTCAGGTGAGACCAATGAAAATATGTAAGGGTATTACTAAATGTTATAGAAGGGTACTTCTTTGATTTTAGTTTTGCTATTTTTGGTTATGATTATTTTTTTCTTTTTGTGCATGATTATGTTTAGATTATGATTATAAAACATTTTACTGTGATTATTTATAAAAAAAATATATTAGTAATGATTAAGTGCAATGTCAAAATAGGTAGCAAGCTACATCTATTAGGTGCAGTGTTCCATATTTGAGCACAGTAATACTTTGGTTTAATGTCACAAACTCCCCCATATCAGGAGGCTAGGACGGTGCCCCTTAAAGTGAACTTTGTAGTATGGAATTTAATGAACCATGCCCTTAGTTAAACTCACTATTTAAATAAAATAGTAACTAATGGTATTAAAACATAGTGTGTAAAATGAGGAGGTGAGGAGGAGAACAGGGGTGAAAAAGGATTTGGGAGATAGGGTCGATGAAAGAATATTAGGATGGTTTGGACACATGGAAAGAATGAGTGAAGAAAGACTAGTAAAAGAGGTATGGAAGGCAGATGTGGAGGGAGTGAACATGAGGGGACGTCCTAGGATGAGGTGGATGGATGGGGTAAAGGGGGCTTTGGGGAAGAGGGGAATGTCTGTTGAGGAAGGAAGGGAGAGGACGGAAGACAGAGGTGAGTGGAGAATGGTTGTATATGATGTTGTGACTGCATGAGGAGGAATGGGCGGGGGAAGCGGCCTCGCTGTGGATGTACTGTGTCTTGCGACACTGCTTCTGACCCAGGGCGGTGGGCAGGGTGCAGGGATGACCCGTCATCCAGGAGGTGCTCAGATGAGAGGAAGGGTGGGAGGGGTGTGGAGTGTATTTAGGGATGAAATGGGTGGGAGTGTTTTTGTGCCTTTCCCTTTTTGGCTACCTCCCTTGGAAGGGGGAAAAAGCCTTGGTATATGTATGTATGTGTAAGAGGTTTTATTTGTTTTTGCTTTACAGTACATAATATATTACTTTATGAATTTATTTCAAATCATGATCACAGGCATTCACAGCAATAATGAAAACAAAATATTTCTCTTTGTAAAATATAGAACTTGTTATACACTTAATTTCTTATACATACACATACCAATGTTTTTTTCACCCTTACAAGTGAGGTAGCCTAAGTCAAAGGCATAGATCCACTCCCACCCATTTCATTCCCACATACTCCACTCCCATTTACCACCCCTCCCTTTCTCTCGTCTTGGCTCCTCCTGGATGACATGTCATCCCTGCATTTCACCCACTACCCTGAGTCAAAAGCAATGCAGCAAGATACAGTACACCCCTAGCAAGGCTGCTTCATTCTATCGGCAACCCCCCCCCCCTCCATCCCCACATGCAAAAAAAGAGATGAGGAGAAATACCTTCGGTTTGCATTAGAATGTTATTCACACCCATTCCCTAAGCTCATCTATGCATTCTTGTAATATCCAGTTTGTAATTTCATCCGGATCTTGTGATTTTCTGACGTAGTTTTTTTATTTGGTCTCTAATTTCCTTTTGTGTCATAGTTATATCTTTCATTGAGGGCATCTTTCTCTCTATATTTCCTATATTTTTGTGTACTTTCAATTGTGAATACAAATTTAAAATGTTTGTTCATAATTTCAGCCATTTCTACTATTTATTGTGTCTTTTTGGTTACCATTCACATACTTGTAAAATAGTTTAGGTTGGTCCTTGCATTTTTTTATGATGATGTCCTTTTCATAGTTTCTCTTTTCATCCCTGCATATTTTTACATATTCATTTCTTAGTTGGATATATGTTTCCCTCTTACTCATTTTTTTTTTTTTTTTTTAATCTTTTTTTCCATCTTTTCCCAGCTTTGTCTCCTCTGTCTTTAGCCTCACTACATTTTTTGTTATACACACTTTCTTACTTCTGTTTTGGTACGTATTTGTTTATTCCCTCATTATAAATTTCTTTTATGTTCCATTTCTCTTCCATCTTTGTTTCTTCATTTAAGAATTTTTCCCAATTTGCATTTTGAAAGAATTTTCAGTTTCTCAAAGTCTGTTTTGTTGTACATTAGCCTTCTTTTTCCATGTTTCTCATTTCTTCTCAAATCATTTTTGTAATTTTTACAATTAGCTAGCTTTGTTGTTTTTGATAGTACTTCTGCTATCATTTGAGACCTTAGTTTGATTTTTAGTGCCCTAAATTGTTTTTCTTGCGAGTATTTTCATATTCTATGCACTTCCTCAATCTTTGTCTATATCCTGTCCCACCTCTTGTATCTCCTTCAGAATTGCTTTAGCAATTTCTTTCTCATATTTTTCTCTTTGATATCTAGGTACATTATGTATTTCTTTAGTACCATAAACTACAATGCACTTTTTTTATCCACTGTGTTGCAGACCCAATTTTCTTTTTCCTTAATTACTTTGATTACCAATTCTTTGGCCTTTTCTTCCACTTGTACTATTTCCTTTAAAATTAACTTTTGATTTTCTTGTTCTGCTTTTTATCGAGTTTTTATTTCTTGGAGATCAGTCTCCTTAATCATTTCTCCTACTTTCTCAGTCACCGCTTGTATTTGTTCTTTCACTTTTTTTTTCAAGGCCTTGTTTTTGTTTTTATCTTCATTTTTCATTCTTTCATTCTCATTTCTGAGTTTATTTGATTTTTTTTTCAGATCATCAAGCTCCTTGTTGGTCTCATCATTATCTTTTTTAAGTTATTTCTTTGTGCATTGCCCTGTACTCACTTTTCAATTCTATTGGTTCATCGAACATATCAGTAATATCCCTATTTCTTAAAATATTTTTGTACCTAGGTTCTCTATCCAACTCCACACTACCAAAAAATCCACCTCTTTCAAACCCTAAAAAAGCATAATTATCCAACCTTTGGTATGATTTTGGGGTTTTGTTCATACAGGATCTTGTATGAATTACCCCAGAGGCGATTCCATTTTGCTCACATCCAGACATCTCTTTGCTGGTTTATTTTTCCATCTTTCACTTTTGTCATCCTCCATTTTATGTATTTGGCACTAATTTTTATAATAATTATTCCATTTTGGTCACTCAATTAGTATAAGTCCCTTTGCATACATAAATACAACTAGTGTTGTTGTTGTTGTTGTCGTTCCCTAGACTGTCTGTCCGAGCAGTCCCGTCTCCCCAAGGAAGGCCACAGCCGAAACTGGGTTTTCCCACAAATCCTTTATAGAGTGTATGTTGTGTTGTTTGCGTGCATGATTGTGTATAATGCAGTCTTCCATTATGTGTTGTATGGTATGGGGTGAAGTGTTACATCCTGGGCAGCTGTTCACAACACGGTCGTCCAGCCTCTTCTGGTAGCTTAGAAGTGCTGGGTGGTGACCGCATCGCAGTCTGGCCAAGTGGACTCTGTCCTTTCGTGGGAGAGAGGATTCAGAAGGGTGGATATCAGGGGGTCTGGCATGCAGCAGTGTGTTGTCTTTCAGTGTGTTAATGGAGCGGTGAGTGATATGATTATGAATATGTTTCTGGAGGCTGGTATTTGGTGGTTGTGGAGGAAGAGAAGAGAGTATCTGTGCGTAATAAAGGTCTTTGGGTGTAGTTTTAATATTTCTTGGTGTGTGTGGGTGTTCTGCTATGTAGTGTAGCGGGTGTGATGTGTTTGTGGTGGCTGCGGCAAGTGTTTGTGTGCCTCTCATGTCGAGGTGGTCCTTGACTTTGAGGACTTTTGTTTCATGGTGTAAATGGTCTGTAGGTGTTGTATTTGTGCAGCCTGTAATTGTTTTTAGGGCTTTGTTTTGTATGATTTGAAGGGTGTTGTGGTGTGTCTCACTGAGATTAGGAGCCCATGCAGGACTCGCATAATTCATCACTGAGCGTATGCATTGTTTGTATATTGTTATATTAGTTTCTTTGTTTTGTCCAAATGTTGTTCCAGTGATTGACTTAAGTGCGTTAAGTCTAGGTGTGCATTTGTTTTTTATGTTTGTGAGGTGTTGTTTGAAAGACATGGATGTATCGTATGTTACACCAAGAATTTTCGGTGTGTTTGTGTGTGGTATTAGAGTGTTGTTGATGTAGAGATGAGGTATGTATTTGTGTTCTTTTGTCCAGTTGGTGAGAAGTGTTGCTGTAGATTTGGTTGGAGCTATTTTGAGTCTGTTTGTGATGAACCATGTGTTGAGTGTGTCTAAGTAAGGCTGGATTATTTCTGCAGCTTTGTCTGTGTTACGATGTGTGCATGTGATTGTTATGTCATCTGCGTAGGAAGAGATTTGTATTTCTGAGGTGTCTGGTGTGGGTAAGTCATGCATGTATAGATTAAATAATGTGGGGGATAGAACTGAGCCCTGTGGTACTCCGTTCTTAATGTTTCTGATGTGCGATGATTGGCCATTATATGACACATGAGCATTCCTGCCTGCCAGATAATTGGCCTGCCATCTTTTGGTGTTATTGTGCATGTCTGTGTTATATATTTTATTTGTTAGGTTGTGGCGGGGGATAGCATCAAAAGCTTTACTAATGTCCAATGTTATAAGAAGTGTTCTGTGGTGGGGCCTATCTGAATTGATGCCATCTAAAATTCTTTGTGTGAGGTTTGTCAGAAGAGTGTTTGTGGAGTGTAGTGGCCTAAAACCGTGTTGTGAGTCAGCAAGGGGAATATATGGTGTGACAAGTTTAAGTATTAGGCGTTCAATGACTTTAGAGGGGGTGCAGAGAAGTGTGATTGGGCGGTGCGATGTTGGGATTGTTGGGTCTTTGTTCGGTTTTGGAATGGTGATTATTTTACCATGCTTCCAGATGTCGGGTATAGTGTTGTGTGAATAGCTGTAGTTTGCAATGTTTGTGAGTGCGTGTATACCTTGTGGTCCAATGTGTTTTAGGTGGATGTTGCTTACGTTATCAGGGCCACAGGCAGATGAGTGCTTGAGATTATGCATTATGAGTTTTGTCTGACTGTCTATGAAGGGTGTATAGTTTGAGTCTGTGGGGAAGTCTTTCTTACGTCGAATGGTGCGTCGGTCGTCAGGGTGATATGTAAGTTATCAGGGCCACAGGCAGATGAGTGCTTGAGATTATGCATTATGAGTTTTGTCTGACTGTCTATGAAGGGTGTATAGTTTGAGTCTGTGGGGAAGTCTTTCTTACGTCGAATGGTGCGTCGGTCGTCAGGGTGAGATGTAAGATGGCTCGTCTGTGCAAAATGACGTATGAGTGCGTTTGCTTGTTGTCTGTTTGAGGGTAGATTATCTGTTGTTGTGATTATTGCTGCGTGAGAGTGTGTAGTGTTAGTGTTGGATAGTGTGATGCTGTTGAGTGTTTTGTACAATTTGCTGGTGTTTGTTTTGTGATCAAGTGTATTGATAAAGTTTTGCCAATTTTGTGTTTTTTGTTCATGTATTTTATTGGCAATCACAGTGTTTAGTGTTTGTATTTGGTCTGCTATGTTTTGAGGGATAGGTGTGGGGGTATCATGTTTAAGTGTGTCACGTTGTCTGATGAGGCCTTGGATTTCTGGTGTGAAGTTGGGGTTGTGTGATTTTCTGTTACCTCTAGGGATGTATCTCTTGTCTGCGTTTTGTATGATTGTATTAAAAGCATGCACAGCATTGTTTATGTTTGTGATTGGTGTACTGTTAAGTGTTTCAAAATGTTGTTCTGTCTCTTCAGTAAAAGCTTCCCAGTTAGCTCTCTTGTAATTGGTGTAAGTGTGTCTGTGGCCAGCTGGGGTGCATCTTGTTTTGGTGGTGATGATGATTGGAAGGTGGTCAGAACCAAGGGCTCCGACCACTCTCCATGATGTTGTTGGGGTTAGGCAGGGGAGCAAAAGGTGATATCAGGAGAGGAGGGAGTGTAGAGGGCTTGGTATGGGATATGTGTATGATTATGCGTGTTGTTCATGATAGTCAATGAGTCGAATTGAGTCTGTATATCAAGCCCTCTGTCTGTGTCAGGGTTGTCGACATACCAGGCAGACGACTTGGCGTTGAAGTCACCACTCATGATCAGGTTGGGGATTGAGGTTAGTTGGCTAAGTTGAGGTCTGAAGGTGTTTGGAACTGTGGGGGATGATTGGGGGGGAATGTACATGTTGACTATTGTCAGTGTTGAATTGTTGCCTGTGTGGATTCGAATGGATTGGGTTTCTGTTGTGTTATCTGTGGTAGGGAGGAGAATTTTGGTTGTGGCACTTGTGTCCACAAAACAGATGGAGTGGTAGATCAGGGTGATGAGTCCACCGCCATTGCCGTCAGTCCGGTCTTGTCTGATGGTGGTGTAATTATGAAATGATGGTGTTTTGTGTGAGTGTCTTAGTTTTGTTTCTTGTAAAATCGCAATGTGTATGTTGTGTTGTTTAAGAAAGTGTTCAAGTTCATGTTTTTTTGTGTTAATACCGTCAATGTTGTGTTGTAATATGTTGATGTTGTGTGTTTTGTATGTGTTGTATGTTGCCGTTTGGGGTTGGGGTTGGGGTGGTAGTGGGGAAGGTGTAGGATCTAGGTCAGAGGGGGGGAAAGGAGAGATCGGGGACAAAGGAAGGGGAGTACTAATCGGGGGTAAGGGCAAAGGGAAATTGGGAGTGGGTAAGGGTGTTGGCTGTGGTTGGGG
Organism: Oratosquilla oratoria; assembly: GCF_046742065.1. NCBI lineage: Eukaryota > Metazoa > Arthropoda > Malacostraca > Stomatopoda > Squillidae > Oratosquilla > Oratosquilla oratoria. The sequence goes on along the minus strand of NC_134778.1, from coordinate 52,019,560 downwards.
AGGTGGGAGTGGGGTTACTGGAGGGCAGGTAGAACATGTCCAAGTGTTTGTGTATTTGTTTGTGTCAGCAAGTGTTGTACAAGTGAGGTGGGCCCAGTTTTTGCACATATTGCACTGAACTGAGCCCTTTGTCTGTCTGCTCGAAGTAATGGGTTTAGAGCATGTTGGGCATGTGTATTTTGTGGTGGGCCCAGGATTGCTCTCTACATCTCCGGCTAAAAGTAGAAGAAGAGGGGTGATCGCCGGAAAATCACCCCTCAGTGCAGAAAAAACGTAACATTGTATGTTGGAAAAAAAGGATTGTGGTACTCCCCCAGGTAGGCGTAGCTCCTCCTTGGGGATCGGTGCCATCTGCATAGAGCTGATGGCCAGGGGTGGTTGCTGCTGATTGGCCCCCAACTCTTGGGGTTGGGGGGTGGTCCCACGACGTAGACGTTGCAGCTCCAGGACCTAGTGTTTTCCAAAATACCTTAGTGGTGAAGCGCTGCACAGTGGAGCTCTTTCCAGTCGTCCAACTCCGCCCTCTGCTTTCATGTAGATCAAACCCTCTGTCCATGTCAATGTTGTTGACATACCAGGCCAACGACTTGGCATTGAAATCACCACCCATGATGAGATTGGGAGCGATGGCAAGTTGGTTGAGGTTAGCCCTAAAGTTGTTTGGACCCATGGGGGACAATTGGGGAAGTGGAGTATGTATATGTTAACTATATTGATCATGGATTTATTACCTGTTCAGATTTAGATTGATTGGGTTTCAGTGAAACTAACTGTGGGAGGGAGGGATTTGGTGATGGTACTTATGTCTACAAAACAGATGAATTGGTGGATGAGGGTGATGAGTCCAGCACCATTGCCATCAGACAGGTCTTGCTTGATGGTGATAAAATTATGAAATGAAGGTGTTTGTCAGTGAGGATTAGGATCAGGGTTAGGAGGAGGTAGAGGAGTGGTTGGGAAGTATGAAGAGGGAGCAAGGGTGGGAGTGTATAATGATTCAGGCTGGGGATGGGATGGCGGGAGTGAGGTTATGGGTGAACATGTACAACAGGTCTAGGTGTTGGTGTATTGTTCTATGTCAGCAAGTGTTGTGTAAGTGAGGTAGACCCAGTTTTTGCATGAATTGCACTGAACCAAGCCCCCTTGTCTGTTGGCTCAAGGAGATGGGTTTGGAGCATGTTGGACATGTGTAGTTTGTGATGGGTCTAGGGTTGCTCTTTACATCTCCAGCTAATAGTAGAAGAGGGATGATCACTGTAGAATCAACCCTTAGTGCAGAATATTGTGAAGTTGCATTGTTGGAAAAAGGTCGGTGGTACTCGCCTGAGTAGCTGAAGATGCTCTCAGGGTGGTGCCACCTAGTTGTATTTTATGGCAAGGGGAGCCATGCTCATGGTGTCCTGTTTTTATATCTTATAAGATCAAGTTTGTTCTTGAATTCTTGTATGGTGTTTGCACACACTATTTTTTTGTCCAGTTTGTTCCAGATATCTATCACTCTGTGTGGGAAGCTATTCTTTTTCAGGTCTCTTCTGTATTTATCCTTTTTGAGTTTCTGTGCATGTCCTCTTGTTTTTCCTCTGCCCCGCTTTAATAAGTCCTCTCTATCAAGGAATTCCTTGCCTTTCATAATCCTGTAGATGGCTAGTAGGTCCCCTCATTCTCTTCTTTGTTCCTGGGTCAGCAATTCCAGTTTGGCCAATCTTTTTTCATATGTTAAGTTTGAAAATGCTCGCTTCTTCTCTTCTACAACCTTCTTTGTTTCCTCATCCCACCATTCACTACCCTTTCTTCTATTTCCCCCTGTCCTTCTTGTTCCGCACACCATCCTTGCACACTTTAAGACTCCCTCCTTGAACCATCCCCATTCCTCCTCCACACCCATCTCTGCTCTATCCCTTGAACCATCCCCATTCCTCCTCCACACCCATCTCTGCTCTATCCTTTACTTCCTCCCAGGGAGTGAACATGAGGGGACGTCCTAGGATGAGGTGGATGGATGGGGTGAAGGGGGCTTTGGGGAAGAGGGGAATGTCTGTTGAGGAAGGAAGGGAGAGGACGGAAGACAGAGGTGAGTGGAGAATGGTTGTATATGGATGATGTTGTGACTGCATGAGGAGGAATGGGTGGGGGGTGGGGTAGTATGTGTGAGTAAATTTTGACGCAGCCCGAAGGGATTTCTCCCCGTCCTCGCCTTATATGCAAAGGGGGACGGAGAGGGGGGGTCGCCGATTAAATGAAGCGGCCTTGCTGTGGATGTACTGTGTCTTGCGACACTGCTTCTGACCCAGGGCGGTGGGCAGGGTGCAGGGATGACCCGTCATCCAGGAGGTGCTCAGATGAGAGGAAGGGTGGGAGGGGTGTGGAGTGTATTTAGGGATGAAATGGGTGGGAGTGTTTTTATGCCTTTCCCTTTTTGGCTACCTCCCTTGGAAGGGGGAAAAAGCCTTGGTATATGTATGTATGTATGAAAGTTTGAAAATGTTGGGGCCATCTTTGTATTCTTTCTAATTTTCTTGTATCCTTTTTTGTACTAGGTGACCATATCATTGCTGCATATTCCAGTTTTGGCCTTATCAGTGTCATTTACATATATAGAAAACATTATTGGAGCTAGCACTGACCCCTGTGGGAAGCCACTACTGGTTTCTTCCCAGCTTTGTATATCTGTCCCTGAGCACTACCCTCATATTTCTTCCATGGCTACAAAGTCCTCTGTAAGGGGCACCGTCCTAGCCTTCCGATAGGGGGGAGTTTGTGACATTAAACCATATCAGGAAATCCTCTATCCAATTCAATAATTTTCCTTGTATACCTCTTATTGTTTCCAGTTTATTTAGCAATTTTCTGTGTGGTACCTTATCAAATGCTTTTTGTAAGTCCAGGAAGGCAGAGTCTCCCCAGCCATCCATTTCTTGCAATATATCTATCAATCTTGAATAGAAACAGATCAAACTAATGGTACATGATCTTCCCTGTCTGAATTCAAATTGCCTCTGGTTCAATATATTATTCTCCAGATATTGTACTCCTTAGGGACACCAGTCTATAATTTGTTGGGTCTTCCTTATTTCCCCCCTTATATATTGCCACTATATTGGCATTTTTCCAGTCTCCTGGTAATTTTCCTCCTATGGGTGAGCATTCAACTATTTTGTATATTTTTCCTATTAGTTCATCTATATTTTCCTTTAGTATCCAGTTTGCAACTCCGTCCGGGCCATGTGAAGAGATAGGTAAACGTGTAGTGGAGTGGAAGTTTTCCTCAAGGATAATGTGGATGAAGGTGAAACTGGGAAAGAAGATGTGGGTTTTTGTAAGTGCATATGGGCCTGGTAGTGAGAAGAGTGTAGAAGAAAGGGATGCTCTTTGGATAGATTTAAATGAGTGCATAGAGGGATTAGGGAGAAATGTCATTGTAATAGTACTGGGAGACCTTAATGCTAGGGTAGGAAATGAGCCAATTGATGGAGTGGTTGGAAAATGTGGAGTTCCAGGAAAGAATTGTAGTGGAGAGTTGATGGTGGAGATGTGTCTAGAAAGAGAGTTGATGATAGCAAATACAGTGTTTCGGAAGAAAGTCAAGCATAAGTACACATGGGAGAGGGTGGTGGATGGAAGGGTGGTAGATAGAGCATTAATGGACTATGTAGTGGTAGATAGGAGTATAATAGGAAGAGGATGTACATGTGCTAAGGGGAGAGGGTGGGGGAAATCAGATCATTTTTTGGTGGAAGGTAAGTTGAGAGTGGAGGATAGATGGAGAAAGAGGAAAAGGACAAAAGGTAGGGAGGTGCTTAGAGTGAACTCTTTAAAGGAAAAGGAGAAGGAGTACAAGAAGAAGCTGAGGGAGGAGTGGGAGGGAGTAAAGGATAGAGTAGAACTAGGAGTGGAGGAGGAATGGGGATGGTTCAAGGAGGGAGTCACAAAGTGTGCAAGGATGGTGTGTGGAACAAGAAGGACAGGAGGAAATAGAAGGAAGGGTAGTGAATGGTGGGATGAGGAAACAAAGAAGGTTGTAGAAGAGAAGTGAGCTTTCACAGATTGGTTACAAAATAGGACGAGGGAGTCATATGAGAGGTACAAAGAAAAGAAAAGAGAAGTAAAGCAAAAGGTAAAGGAGGCAAAGAGGAGAGCAGATGTGAAATGGTATAAGAGTATGACAGAAAATTTTGAAAGTAATAAAAAGATGTTTTGGAAAGAAATTAAGAGAGGAAGAGGAAGCGAATCAAGTAGAGAAGAAAAGGTAAAAGGTGCAGATGGAGAGATGATAATAAAAGAGAAGGCAGTAAGAGGAAGATGGGCTGAATATTTTAGGGAGTTGCTAAATGTGAACGAGGATAGGGAGGGAAAGATAGCTGCAGTGGGAAATGCTAAGAAAATTACCAATAAGGTATGTAATAAGCCATTTATAGGTCTTTAAATGATTATTTAAATGTCACAAGTGTTTACATTTGTTACGCGCCCAAACTTTTCGCGGCCACTGTATATATATATATATATATGTTGGTACATTATGACAAGTTGATGAAGGTGGAAAAAGAAGTCACGGGTCTAGTTCCGAGTTACTGAGTTTATTCCTGACCGGTTTCGCTCTGAAGAAGCATAGAGCGAAACCGGTCAGGAATAAACTCAGTAACTCGGAACTAGACCCGTGACTTCTTTTTCCACCTTCATCATATATATATATATATATATATATATATATATATATAAATATATATATATATATCTATAAATATAAATATATATATATATATATATATATATATATGTTATTAGAAATTACATAAAAGGTGACGTCATATTGAACTCGTTTATTGAACTCTAGAAGTTTAATTTCATTAAAGTAATAAATTATGTATATTTAAATTATTGGATAAAATCTGATTAATTAATAATGTTAATGATCAGTTGCTACTGATAATTTGTAGTCTATTGAAAAATTTAAACATTTGAAATAAATACCGAAAATTCTGGTCGGTGAAAAGTAAACAATGGTCGCGAAAATTATAGATATTGCGTGTGGCCTGCGACCGGATTCATTCAAATACTTGTTTTCGTCAAGTCAAGATGCTTAGAATTTGTGTCAACTGAAACTACTGAAAATCAATTTCGGAGGAACAATTACTCCCAACTATAAAGAGAAACCTCTCTTTAAAACAAAGCATAAGATTACACAATTGAAAATAACGGATAAATTTAAAAAGGCGAAAGGGACGTAAGTATAACTCGGCTGAGTTAAAACTGGTCTCTCGAAAATCCACCTTTTCTATAAATTACATCTAAAATTCAAGAATAAGGTAAGATTGAACTTTCTCTTTTGAATTAGTTTAACTAAAGTAAGAATTATTTGTTTGGATGAGGAAAACAGATCTTTTTCCAATATATTTAAAGAGAGGATTTATTAACATCAAGACTCGGCATAATCTATCTGATTCGCCATAGCCAATAGTTTACCTCCGTGAATTGATTCAGTATTCGAGCCTTTAAGTGGGCCTATTTGTTTATAATAAAAAGGTAATTGTGGATTCACTGTGCCGATTATTATTAAAAGGCTTAACATATTCGTAAGTAAATTGAGTTGTTTTATATAATAGTTTCAAGAGTTCAATTAAATGAGTTTGTCAAGTTCGCCTAGTATATACTAGGGCCTATTTGTTCTTAGTGGAAACCTTGTGTCCAGGTTGGTTTGTTTAGTTGAATTATGGCCTATGTTTAGTGAAATCGAATTGTTTTAATTTATGTATAGGCTAGTACAACCTGAATATTTTTTTGTACTTTGTATCAATACAGTCTAATCATGACAAGTGATAATGATAATGAGGATAAGGATAACCTTGATGAAGCTGGATTTGAGACTGCATTGGTTAAATTGAAACGAGAAAGGGGTATACTTAAAAGAAAAGTTACTCTAATTCTTAATAAATTAAAGGATTTACTCAGTAAAAAGACATTAAACATTAATTTCTGTAGTAAACAATTAGATGTTATTGATCAAGTTATAAGTGAAATTAAAGTTAAAGATGAACAGATTTTAGATCTTCTAAAGGAAAATGAAGTAGATGTTAAGAATTTTGACACATTTACTAGTGAAGTAGATAAGCAAGTAGGCTATCATATGGAAATAGATGAAAGTCTATCAGAATTTCAGGAATTTAAAATGGCAGGGAATAAATCCAATAATCACTCTACAAGCTCTATAGATGCTGATAGATTTGTTGAAACACTCAATAGGCTAGACCATTTTGATACTAAACCGCCTCCCTTATCATGCGGCGTTTTTGATGGAACAGAAAAGGATAAATTTACCTTTTCTTCTTTCCTCAATCAGTTTAATAATGTCATAGGTAATAAGGAGAGTATGTCCCAGGCAGTGAAGCTTAGTTATTTACATAGTTATCTTAGGGGTTATGCTTTGAAAATCATTAGCCATTTGTCTATCATAAATGAAAATTATGATATTGCACTAAGATTATTGAAAGATGAATTTCTGGATGTACCCTTTATAGTGGATGAAACTTTCAGAAGGATTCTAAGCGCAACAGTTCCTCAAGGATATGACGAGGAGTTTTTTACATTAAAGTCATTCATCATTGAAATAAGAGCATACATTTTTTAATTAAAGTCAAATTATGGTTATGATTTTACAATGAAAAATTCTCCTGGAAATTTACTATTGAGTCATATTCTCTTTAATAAGTTGCCTACAGCATTCAAAAGGGAACTGGTTCATAAATATAATAACTATCCTACCTTGACTGAAATCTTTGAGTCATATAATGACATTATTAAGACTCTAATTAAGACCTGTAAAACTACTTTGCCTAAATCTGATCAAATTAATAAGGCCAAAGAAAATTCAAAAAATGCACCCAAAGAAAATAAAAGTTCTCTTCAAATTTTCAAGACCAGTCAAAATAAGGTTGTTCCCTCTAAAAACCTTATTTGTAAATTGTGCAGCGCATCAGGTCACTCCTTGGGACAGTGTGGAAAATATTCAACTCTTAAAGGTCAGATATCAACAGATATACCATTCGCTAAAAATCATCGTATTGCTCGAAAAAGTACTTTTTAAAAGCATACAAATAAAGTTTTTACCTATTACAGAAGAATTTATTCAGAAAATTCACTTTTAATTGCGCCTCGCATACCACTTTTCCGAAGTCTAGATATTCAGAATAACAATATTGTTTGTTTGTTTCGGGAAAGGTTCGGGGAATTCCGCGTTCGTGACGTCACAGTTGCCAAACAAACAATATTGTTATTCTGAATATCTAGACTTCGGAAAAGTGGTATGCGAGGCGCAATTAAAAGTGAATTTTCTGAATAAATTCTTCTGTAATAGGTAAAAACTTTATTTGTATGCTTTTAAAAAGTACTTTTTCGATGATTTTTAGTGAATGGTATATCTGTTGATATCTGACCTTTAAGGAGAAGACAGAGAGAGTACAGGAATTAGGTCTCTGTGCACGTTGTGCTGGATCTGGTCATAAAGAAGATGAATGCTTTGGCAAGCAAAATAAATTAAAATATGGTTGTAAACACTGTAATTCTTATGGCCATATAGCACCCCTTTGTCCTGAATTTAAAGGACCTTATACTAGTAATAATCATCTTTGTTTAACATCTCAACAAAATTCTGAAAATGATTACATTTCCCCTACTGTAACTTTGGAATTTATTCGTGGTAAACAGAGTAAGAAGATCAGATGTTTAATTGATACAGGGAGTCAGCGATCCTACATGTCAGCAAGAGTTGCTAAAGAGCTGTGTACGGATTTAGACTCATTAAATATGATAGACTTCAATGTAAAAACATTCATTGGAGCTGAAGTTAAGAGCTTTAAGCAAACCTTAATAGGTGTTAAAATGAATAAGATAATTCAAATGCCATTTCTTATTGACCCTTCACTCAGCATAAGTTTTGTTGTACCGGGTATGAATGAAGCCCTAGAAAATATAAAAGATCAAGGATTTGAATTGGCTGATGAAGCCTTTGGATTAAATCAGGATAATGAATTAATAGAGGTGGATGCATTGATAGGTGTAGACTTGCTTCAATTCCTTCCAGAATGTTCATTTGCCACATGCTTGCAAGGGAGCTGCATGGTAATTGGAAATAAAGTAATTCCTATTGGTAATGTCAATCATTTTTTGACTAGGAAACAGGCTTCTCAAATTAGTAAAAAAAAAACGGCAAGTAATAAAGTTCAAATTTATCAATGTCAGAAGTCTTCTAAAGTTCATGACACCTCAGTTAATCTGATACTTAATCCAATTAAATCTTATTTTAATCCTCTAGAGAACATTCTAAGTGATTCAGATATTGAAAATGGGATAGAATATCTCTTTAGCTTGGAATCTATTGGAATTAGTAAGAATGAAATTTATAGTTCAGAGGATCAAGAACAAATTGCTAGATTTAATGAAGCTATTCAGTTTAAAGATGGCCATTACCAAGTTAAGCTTCCTTGGCATTCGGAAAAAATAGAACTGGTCCCTTCTAATTTTCAGGTTGCCAGAAAAGTTTTAGGGAGAGTTTCAAAAATTCTTAAAAAGTCAAATCTTTATGAAAAATATGAAGAGGTCTTTGATAAGCAGCTTCAGGATGGAATCATAGAGCAGATTGAAATAGACTTTTCTGATGAAAAGGTGAATAATCACACTTGGATTCCACATAGGCCAGTCATTAAGATGGAAGAGCAGGTCTCAACTAAGATTAGACCAGTTTTCAATTGCTCACTAAAAACTGATAAGAATCTACCTTCTTTGAATGAGGCTGCATATACTGGAGTTGATCTAATGGAGTCCTTGCTTAAACTGTTATTTTGCTTTAGAACTAATGATATAATCTTGCTGAGTGACATCAAGCAGGCATTCCTGTCAATTAGGCTCAGCCAAGAGTTTGACAAGAACCGTTTTTGTTTCCTTTGGGAAAGGGATAAATTGACTGCTTATAGATATAGAACTCTAGTATTTGGATTTACATCATCACCCTTCATTCTACATTATGTAATGAAGAAACATGCCAGTAAATTTCCACTTGACAAATGCACTGACATTCTTTCCAGTCAATTCTATGTTGATAATTTAATATTCACAGGCAATAATTTGGAAATGACTGACCTTTATCGGCTTTGCTATGAAAGAATGGCTCTTGGTGGTTTTATTTTAAGATCTTGGAATTCAAATTCACTTGAACTGAGACAACTGATAGAAAAGGATGGCAAATTAGTTGAACATTCAAATGAGACAGAGAAAATTCTAGGATACAGATTTAATCCTAATATGGATGAGATGCAGCTTGCACCTGTTGAATTTCACTCTGTCAGTACTAAAAGACAATTGTTATCCGAGACTTCAAGTTTGTTCGATCCACTGGGGTTAGTCTTACCCATTAGTATCAAAGGAAAGTTATTGATGAGGAAGGTGTGGCAACACAAATTAGGATGGGATGAAAAATTGCCTGAGGACATAATAAATGAATGGGATAATATCAAACCAGGTTTTGAGAAAGCCAATCAGGTCTCCTTTAATAGGCAGGCATTAAATGAGAATGAAGAATATGGACTTAATATTTTTAGTGACAGCTCACAAAATTGCTTTGGGTTTGTTGCTTATGGTACTAGTAAGGAAAGTAGTTCCCTCTTATTTGCTAAAGCAAAAGTGGCTCCTGCTAACAAGGAAAAAGAACATAGCATCCCAGTCTTGGAGCTACTTGGAGTGATTCTTGCTTTAAAGTGCATATCCACTATTTTGAATGCCTATTCCAATATAGGATTCAACTATATCAATATTGCTGTTGATGCACAAGTTGTGCTCAACTGGTTAATAACCAGACAGACTAAACTAAAATCTAAGTTTGTCAAAAATAGAATAGGTGAAATGGATAGTAAACTACAACAGCTTGAAAGGGATTATAACATTCCCATTAGTTTTAATTATGTCAAAACTGAAAATAATCCTGCTGATCTCTTAACTAGAGGCATAACCTACTACAGATTCATCGATAATTTTGAATTTTGGCTCAAAGGACCAGATTGGATGAAATATGATTTAAATACCTGGCCTAAATACCCATTGTTGAGTGTGGGTTTTAATCTGATAAATTAAAATAAGTATCGTTTGAACTACGGAGAGCGCGCTAAAATAAAAAATTCACTCAAAAAAAGAATTACCATTTTTTTACAGTCAGTTCAAACGTAAAATCGAAAAAACGTAAAACGAATGAACGTAAGTAGAGGAGTGTCTGTATATATATATATATATATATATATATATATATGTGTGTGTGTATAGGCAAAGTAGACCACTTGTGTATATATATATATATATGTATGTATGTATATGTATGAAATCCAAGATCTAGTAGAAAATTTCAAGCAGTGGCAACACTGGCTGAGAAGCAGACAGGAATGAGCTAGACTCTAGTCACAAGGAGACACTCCTCATGACTCATGGCTAGCAAGGTAAAGGTTTGCCTTGGGCATACAAACTATGAAACATCGCTCATTAAGCGAGTCAATAATTTTCTTTAATTTTGCTTGTTATGTGAGGTGCTCATAAGTTAGGCTTGACTGTATTTGGCTATATATGACCTCAGAGCTCTCATTTGGGAGGGTAGTAGCTGTTGATCATGAATCCAACATATGATCCAAAGACTGGTGAATCACAACATAGAGATGTCAAAAATTTATTCCTAGAGAAATCTGTTGGAGGTTCCAAGCACTGATGCTAGTTGCTGTGGGGCTGCAGGTTTTCCAATTAGTGAAACAAGAGACTGCAGTTGATTAATTGCAATGCAGCAAGATACACCTTCACAGCAGGGCTCATCAGCTGAGACTGGTTTCATCCCACCATTTCATTACATTACAAGCCCCTCCACCCCAACCCCATCCATGTGAGAAAAATATACAGAACAAACAAGAAGATATCCCTTCAGTCAGCATCATTTCCTCATCCATTTACAACCACTTTTTTACACCTGCTTTTCAGATGATAGTTACTAGATTATGAATCTCAAATGAAGAAAATTGATTTATTTTTTATTTTTGACAGATGATGATGACAAAGTTGTCCCCTGAAGAATATATTGTGGCTACTATCAACTTGTATCTTGATATCCTCAATCTGTTCCTTCATCTTCTTCGGATTTTTGGAGAGCGAAGAGGCTAAACTTCTATTCATATGCACCTCATTTAATCAGTAGCTGTGGGAACTTTTGTTAGATGATAATATATACCTTGAAAACTATTATTTGTAGCAATTATCAAAGTTGTTTAACATAGAAAGTATTTTTGTACTTGTTATTCAACTGAAGATATTACTATAATGTAGAGATAGCATTAAGTAAATGGCATCATATTCTCAGCAGCATGATTGTAGAGCACATCCTGATTTTGTAATTTATGAAAAGGGTTTAACGGTGATATTATTTAGGGTTTTCATATATTTGTAATTAATTCGATTTATATTGCTTCACTGTTTAAAAATGTAATTCAGAAGGAATATAATTAATTTGTAAGAATGAATTAGCTGAAGTAGGAGCATAACTTCTGTATTAACAATTCTCCATACTCTGTAGCAACACATCTTTGTAGATTGTGAACAACTAAGAATCAAGGTTGTAAGTTATTTAGCACAATAACAATGATAATGTAACATTGATAGCTTCTTTATTTTGATAGCAAGAAGACATGATTAAATCTGTGATAAATTAGGTTTTATGATTTTCTATCTTTATACCTAAGGCTTTCCCTATCAAGGGAAGTAGCCAGCCAGAGCCTGCACCTATCCCACTCCCATTTGCTTCCCTCTTATCTTAATTCCTTGTGGATGAAGAGTCATCCCTGTCTCCTGCCTATTACCCAGGTCAGAACCAATGCAACAAGACACAGCACATCCAACAGTAGGGCCCCACTGCTTCATTTACTTGGCAGCCTTCCCTACTTATCTTTTAGTGTGAAAATGAAGATAAGGAGAAACCCCATTGGTCCACATTGATTATTATCTATCCACAACCATACTCCAATCACACCCATCTCTTGTCTTCTCCTTTCCCTCCTCAGACATTCCCCTTCCCCCCTCATCCCATCCAACCATGTCCCATTCCATCCACCCCTGCTATCCACATTTTTTGTTTTTGCCAGTCCTCCTTCACTCCTTCCATGTGCCCAAACCACCCCAGCATTCCCTCATCAACCCCATCTGCCAGCCCCCCTCCACCCCCACTCTACTCCTCATCTTTACACCCCCTCTCCATCCTCAACAACACCCACCACACCTCTCAAACACTTGATATAAAACAAGTTCAAACTTCTCTACCTCCCTTAAATTTCATAACTTTGCCCCATTCAGTGTTGCAGGTACAACCACCCCTTCACACAAACCTTCCCCCCTCATCCAACCCATCCAGATACCCACTCCAAGACATTCACTCGCCTCCCCCCACTCTGCAGCCAATCTACACTCCCAGTCATCCACTTCCTGCTACATGGGACCCCAAATACTTAAAATACCCATTTCTTCTAACCTCTCTCCTCCAAGACCTACTTCCAACTTGCTGCCACCCTCATCCCTTGGACATCATGTCACTTTGTATTTACCAGGGCTGTGGAGTCGGAACACAAGACCTCCGACTCCGACTCCTTTATCTTTAGCCCCACCGACTCCGACTCCTCTTCATGTAATTAACTGATTATGGCCTACATATTTTATAAAGCCTATACAACACATATACGCTGCAATCTTGAGTAGAGTTATATCATTATAATTGGTTTATATCAAAGAATAAATATATATGTTATATTGTGGCTTTCCTATGACCTCTTCATTAATACTTTATAACTGAAGTAGAGACAATTTTTGAAAGGATATTGAAGAAAATTCAGTAGAAAAAAAGATTCTATAATGTAAGACATTTGGCATAATATATATATCTTTGCAAATAAGTGATAAGTACATTTCATAAACAAAAATAATGTTCTTTATAACAAAAGTTGAAATATAACCTTTGAAAATGATATACAAACCTAATAATAAAAAAAAGATATAATGTAAGATTTTTTACAAATACAAAAAAAAAATGAAAATACTTTATAAAAGAAGTTTAGGCAAATTTTTTGAAAGGAAACGGTAAATATAGAGAAAATAAACCTTATTGATACGAGTACGGTACAAGGCAGTGTTACAGCTGAACATGTATGATACTGAAAGGTATATGTATCATACATACTTTTTGGGTATCATTATACTTCATATGTTTTCATACCTTCTTTTGTCTAATGTACTGAAGTTACTGACACAAGTACCTCTTGGTTTAACCACATACTGGTACTGCTATGTGATTATTGCGATGGACATAACTGGTTCTGGGGCCAATCTTATCGATATGAGTACAAAACAAGATACAGCTGAACATGTTTGAAATGTGAAACTTTTTTTTTTCAACTTTAAATATCCTTATTTCAATAATTCAATGTAAAAATATAGAGGGGAAAAGGAAGGGGAAAGGAGAGAAGAGATAGTATTATTGCGTTAGTCTACAGTTGAAATCATAATTATCCTACTGTTTGGCAACACAGAAGTGGGAGAAACCACCAAACTGATGGAGTGATGGAAATGATGCATATGGAACTTGACAGGAATATTACAGCTCCCGTGACTGTGTGTCAACAGGTGTATAATGGAGGTGTTTTAATTTATTCAAGTAATACTTTGGATGTTTATCGGTCTGTGTATAAATTTGAAAGCCAGCGTTGCACAAGGACGTTTTGGGGGTTTAGTGGAATGACCACGAAGATAAGACGATGAGATTTATTACATACACATACCAAGGCTTCTTCCCCCTTACAAGGGGGTTAGCCAAAAAGAGGAAGGCATAAAATCATTTCCACCCATTCCATCCCTGAATACACTCCACACCCTCCCTCTCATCTGAGCACCTCCTGGATGACGGGTCATCCCTGCACCTTGTCCACTGCCCTGGGTCAGCAGTGTCGCAAGACACAGCACATCCACAGCAAGGCCGCTTCATTAAATCGGCGACCCCCCCTCTCCGTCCCCCCATTGCATAAAATGAGAGGACGGGGAGAAATCCCTTCGGGCTGCGTCAAATTTTGCTCACACATACTACCTCACCCCCCATTCCACCTCATGCAATCACATCATCATCCATATACAACCATTCTCCATTCACCCCTGTCTTCTGTCCTCTCCCATCCTTCCTCAACAGACATTCCCCTCTTCCCCAAAGCCCCCTTCACCCCATCCATCCACCTCATCCTAGGTCGTCCCCTCATGTTCACTCCCTCCACATCTGCCTTCCATACCTCTTTTACTAGTCTTTCTTCACTCATTCTTTCCATGTGTCCAAACCATCCTAATACTCTTTCATCAACCCTATCTCCCAGCTCCTTTTCCACCCCTATTCTCCTCCTCACCTCCTCATTTCTCACTCTATCTAGCCTAGTAACCCCCATCATACTTCTCAGACTCCTCATCTCAAACACATTCAAATTCCTTCTCTCTTCTCTTATGATCCATGTTTCTGCCCCATACAGTGCTGTTGGCACAATCACTCCTTCATACAGTCTCCTCTTAGCATCCATTCCCAAATGTCTATTCCTCATTACACTCTTTAATCCACCAAGGCATTTACTTGCTTCTCTCAATCTACATTCTACCTCCACCTTCACTCCAACTTTTCCTGCCACATTTGCACCCAAGTATCTAAAACTATCCACTTCCTCCTGTCGCTCTCCCTTAATGCTCACTTCCAGTCTACTGCCACTTTCACCCCTTGTACATCTCATCACCTTACTTTTACCCACATCTATCTTTAGCTTTCTTCTATCACACACTCTCCCAAACTCTCACCAACTTCCTCAATCACTCCTCCGATCCTGTCACAAGTGCAGTGTCATCCACAAACAACAGCTGGCTCACCTCCCACTTTTCTCCATTTTCTTTAACCATCTCCAATCCCTGACCCACTACCCTTGCATTTACCTCTCGCACCACCCCATCCATGTATAAGTTGAACAGCCAGGGCGACATAACGCATCCTTGACGAAGTCCCACCTTTACCTCGAACCACTCACTCTCTCCATTTCCAATCCTGACACAAGCTCTACTATTCTCATAAAAACTCTTGACAGCTCCCAGAAGCTTTCCTCCTATCCCGTATATCTGCATAACCTCCCACAGTGCCTTTCTGTCTACCCTATCATAAGCCTTTTCCAGATCCATAAAAGCCCAAAAAACATCCTTCCCCTTTCCTATAGCTTTCTCACATATTTATTACATTTATTACATTTTATAATAAAAAAAAAATAATAATTATATAATCTACTTATAAGGAGTGTGCACTGCATAACTCTACAGACTAAACGAAGGCCTTATAAAGTGTAAATTTAACTGGAGTCGGAGTCGGTATATTTTTACCAACTCCGACTCCAGTGACACCGTAATTGCTTCTGACTCCGACTCCGACTCCACAGCCCTGGCATTTACCCACATTTACTTTCAACTTCCTCCCATCACTCACCTTCCCAAACTCCATCACAAACTACCTTAGATCCTCCTCAGATTCAGCCACAAGTACAGTGTCATTAGCAAACAACAACTGGTTCACTCCCACTTCCCTCCTCTCTGTGTAACCATCTCTAATCCTCTGTCCATCACCCTCACATCCTCCTGCACCATCCTGTCCATGTACACATTGAACAGCTATGGCGACATAACACAACCCTGGTGTAACCCCGCCTTCACCTCAAACCACTCATCATTCCCAATCCTAATGCAAGTTCTACTATTCATGTGAAAGGTTTTGACTATGCTTAACAGCCCACCCCCATCCCATATATCTGCAATAAGTCCCACAATGCCTTCCTGTCTTCCCTGTCATAAGCTTTCTCATCCATGAAGCCTAAAAAGACATCCTTACATTTTCCCAAAAACTCACTAATCAGCCTTTCCACAAAAACTTGATCCATACACCCTCCACCTTTCCCAAATCCACACTGTTCCTCACCAATTACTTCTGTTTCTTTCCCAATCCTCTCAGTTAACACCCTCCTACATGCATTTCCAACTGCTTACAAAGTGATCCCTGTAAAACTACTACATACACATTTGTCCCCCCCCCTTTATTTAAGCACTCCTCTAGGTTCACATTAAACAACCTCACTAGCCAATCTATTATAATGATTCCTCTCCTTGTCAGACACTCCTCATGACACCCATCCAATCCAGGCATCATACCTGCTTTCATGGTTTTCAGTGCTTCTTATACCTAATCCCTATAGTTCTGTTATTTTCCTCTCCTATTGCAATCACCATGTTAGCTCCTCCCACAGCCACAATAAATTCCCCCTAACCACCTCTATGTTCAACAACTTTCTGAAGTACTTCACTCATTTTCTGACCACCTTCATTTCCATCAACATCCATTTATCTGCACACTTTATCTTTACCAAACTCCCCCCCTCACTCTCATCATTTCCTTCCAAAACATCTTTTTATTATATATATATATGTGTGTGTGTAATTACCTAGTTGTATTTTATGGGATGAGCTGTGCTTGTAGTGACCCGTTTTTGTATCTCTCAGCATCCAGTTTATTCATAAAATCGTGTATAGTTTTGGCACTCGCTGTTTCTCCATTTAGTTTGTTCCAGACATCAATCACTATGTGGGAAGCTATTCTTTTTCAGGTCTCTTCTGTAACTGTCCTTCTTTAGCTTCTTTTTGTCCTCTTGTTGTACTGGGTGTGGTTAAATAAACCAAATAACTATGTAAAATACTATATTTCTCAATGGGATTAAGCACTACCAAGACAAGCGTGCGGTCACTTTGTAAGCCGAACCAAGAGTGACTCCGATGCCAAGAAGCTCAGACTTGGCAGGAAAAACATATATGCTTAAATGAACACTTGGTTCTCACAATAATATATAAAATATATAATGATAAATAAACAATATTACAAATACGTATGTACAACACACAAAGAATATTCTATGCCACCATTACATAGCTCGGCCACCACCACTCAGTGACCCCACCGAGCAAACAAAAAGAAATGACCAGGCAAGACAAAAGCAAACATAACACAGTCCACACACATACAAAGGTGAATACAAAAGTGTGGAAAAGAATAATATTAGCACACCCTAATACATAAACAAGAATACAAGAATATATACATAAGAATCACATACAACATAATGAAGGTACATAAGAAACACATACAACAAAATTAGATAAGAACTGGCGCCAAATAACCAAAATACAAAAGACAGCAATTGCCGGACGTCCAGGACATGACACTTAATAGCTAACCAAGAGGTACACACACAAATCAGTACACTTAACAGAGAGAGAAAAAAAGACACAAAGCACAGGTCAAGACAAACATAAATAACAACATAAACACTGTACATATTCAATTATGAAGACACAGGACCCCTTGAATGGAGATTATGATTATGAGGGGCTGATACAAGAATAGTTTGTACAGTGGGCCTTGGAGGAGGCCAGGTAAACGCCAGTATGGGCACCTGAGTGACCTTAAGTTTGTCCACATGCACCACTTCGCTCAGTCCCTGTGAAGGATCACAGACCCTGAATTTGTTGGGATGCAACTTTTCAGTAACCGAAAAGGGGCCTGTAAATTTACAATTCAACTTAGATTGGTGGTCAGGCATGCTCTTATAAACATGATCACCAACAATGATGGTAACAGGCTTTGCACGAATATGTTGGTGTTTCAACATTTCGGCCTTGGAAACATCAAGTTTTTCTTTCACAGAGTCATAAATGGCATGCAACATGTGACTATAGTCATCAAAATTGTAGAGAGGAGGATCAGGGCTGTCAATCACATCATAAGGGAGCAGTTTTTCAACTCCATTGATGACATAATGAGGTGTTTTGCCCATAGAAACATTAATGGTGCTATTAACCACTTCCACACGGTGCCGCCTATGTAGGCGGCATGAGGAGCAAGTAGGTATTCGCTGATGCCGAAGTTGCCATCTTGATTATATTTATTGTAGTTGTACCTATGTAATTTTCATTCTCTCTAAACTGGCTTCATCAGTTTTCTATGGTTATCAAAATACACGGGTGAAAGAGAACAGACAATTTAGCACTGACTTTATTTTTTATAATGTGTTTATTATGACGAGACATCACACGTCGGGCAGCTAATGCTGCCAGACCTGCAATGTGCCCCGGAGGGAAGAGGTTAATACAAGCACTGACATGGGGAAGCCAATCTTCCCAAAATTCATGAAAGTTACTAGCAACGTGTCTGAGTATATCTGGAATTTTCCTATTCATCCTCTCTACAAGACCATTGGACGCCAGATGGTAAGCAGTCACGAATGTTTGTGTGCGTGTAGAACCTTTGTTCTGGGCACAAGAACTACACCGGACTACATGAGAGGTAATGTCTAGTTGCATTTTAGGCCAATAATACTTCTTACGCGCCATAGCCAGAGTTTTGTCACGACCTGGGTGACCAGCCTGAGGGGCATCATGAGCAAGGGAAAAAACAAAAGGAACTAGAGACTCAGGGATCACTAGCTGTGCCACATCCTGCTCAAACACTTCCACATTACGAATGAGAACCTTGTCCTGCAAGGAAAATTGGGACAGAGGTACCGGTAAAGCTGGTAAGGCAGTATCGTCACCGGTCTCTTCGGAGGTGTGGGTTCGTATCCCACCGCTGCCAACATATGTACTGGGTGTGGCTAAATAAACCAAATAACTATGTAAAATTCTATATTTCTCAATGGGATAAAGCACTACCAAGACAAGTGTGCGGTCGCTTTGTAAGCCGAACCAAGACTGACTCCGACGCCAAGTGACGCCAAGAAGCTCAGACGTGGCAGGAAAAACATATACGCTTAAATGAACACTTGGTTCTCACAATAATGTATAAAATATATAATAATAAACAATATTACAAATACGTATGTACGACACACAAAGAATATTCTATGCCACCATTACATTGTTTCTCTTCTGTCCCATTTTAATAAATCGTCTCTATTGAGAATTTCCATCCCTTTCATAATTCTGTAAATGGTCAACAAATCACCGCTTTCTCTTCTCTGTTCCAGTGTTGATAGATGTAATTTCTCCAATCTTTGTTCGTATGTCAAATTTGATAGTGTAGGTGCCATTTTTGTCGCTGCTCTTTGAATTTTTTTCATTTTCCTATGTTCTTTTTTGTGTTAGGTGCCCATAGTGTTGCAGCATATTCTAGTTTAGGTCTTATTAGTGTAACCACTGTTTTCTTTACCATTTCTTCATCCATGTAGTCAAAGGCCACTTTCATTGATCTTAACAAGTTAAAAGTCTCTCCAAATAATTTGTTGACATGTTTATCAGGTGTCAAGTCACTTGAGATGATCACTCCCAAGTCCTTTTCTGAATCAACTTTTTTGACTTGTTTTCAATTTTATATTGACCCGATATTCTCTTTTTGCTTTTTCCAAATTCCATTATGCTACATTTCTTAATGTTGAAGTTCATCTCACATCTCTGACTCCATTCCCATATTTTGTCCAGGTCTTCTTGTAGCGATCTGCAATCTTCTTCAGTTCTTACTCTCTTGAGTAATTTGGCATCGTCAGCAAATAAGTTCATTTAACAATTTACTCCCTCATCCATATCATTTACATATATGGCAAACATTAAAGGAGCCAATACAAAGCCTTGCGGGATGCCACTCTTCATATCTTCCCTGTTCAAATTTTTGTCTCTAAGTACCACTCATTTTTCTCCCAGTTAAGAAGTCCTTTATCCATTCCAACAGTTTGCCTTGAATTCCTCCTATTTTTTCAATTTTGCTTATTAGTTTTTTGTGTGGTACCTTGTCAAAAGCTTTCTGCAAATCCAAGAAGGCGCAGTCTGTCCATCTGTACCACTCATTTTTCTCCCAGTTAAGAAATCCTTCATCCATTCCAGTAGCTTACCTTGTATTCCTCCTATCATTTAAATTTTTCTTATTGATTTTCTATGTGGTACTTTGTCAAATGCCTTCTGCAAGTCCAAGAAGGTGCAATCTGCCCAGCTATCTCTTTCTTGTATTATCTCAATTAATCTCGAGTAGCATATTAAGTTTGTGGTACACGATCTTCCACTTCTAAAGCCAAATTGTTTTGGGTTTACTGTTTTATTTTCTTCCAAGTGTTTGGTCCATTTGTTTCTGGTGACTTTTTTGCATATTTTTGCTACTGTGATTGTAAGGGATACCGGTTTGAAGTTTGTAGGATCCTCTTTGTTTCCTCCTTTATATATTGGTACCATGTTTGCATCTTTCCAATCTTGCAGTACCATTCCTTCTTTGAGTGAGAAGTCTATTATCTTGTATAATTTGTCTGTCATTTTGTCTATACACTCTTTCAGTATCCAATTTGCAATTTCATCTGGTCCATGTGATTTCCTGACATCTAGGTTTTTTATTTGGTCTCTTATTTCTTTTTGTGTTACCTTTATTTCTTTCATTTTGGGGGATCTTCCCAAATTTATGAGCTCTCAGTTGTAAAAACAGACCTGAAATGTCTGATCATAACTTCTGCCATTTCTGTGTCATCTATATATTCTTTATCTCCTTCATACAGTTTTACTGTTTCATGTTTATCCTTTCGTTTTTCATTTATATATCTGTAAAAGAGTTTAGGTTGATCCTTGCATTTGTCTGTAATATCTTTTTCATAATTTTTTTCTTTCCTGTGTATATTCACATATTCGTTCCTAAGTTTTATATATTTTTGCCATTTGGAAGTTTTTTGTCTTTTTTCCAGGCTTTGTCTCTTCTGTCTTTAGCCTCACTACACCTTTTGTTATACCAACACTTTATATAAATCTCTTTTTGTTTCTTATTTGGTACATATTTATCAATTCCTTCCTTGTACTTTTCTTTGAATATGTTCCATTTGTCTTCCATCTTTGTTTCCTCTTTGGAGAATTTATCCCAGTTTGTGTTTTGGAATTTTTTTCTTAGTTTTACAAAATCCGTTTTGTTGTACATTAATCTTCCTTCTTTATGTTTATCATTCCTACCTACATTGTTTTGTTCTTTTAATTCAAACTGTATTAGTATATGGTCACTCTTTCCAATTGATGTTTTGTACTCCATTTTGTTCACAATATCTGGTTCAGAAGTTAATATTAAGTCTAGTTTCGATGGTTCCTCATTGTTTCTATATCTAGTATTTTCCATAACCCATTGTATCAAGGTGTATTTGATGGTCATATCCAGTAGAATGTTGCTCCAAAGTTCATCTCCCCCTTATACTATCATTGCTTCCCAGATTATATCCTTTGCATTAAAATTACCCATGATTACTATGTTACCACCCAGTTTCAGTAACTCATTTAGCACATTCATTGTGTCTTCCAGTAATGTAGAATGATCGCTATCAGACCAAGCCTGTGTTTTTGGTGGTACATACACTGCTACAAATTTTCTGCGTTTCATTTTTTTTTACAATTTTGATCATGATTAATTCTACATTGCCTTTGCCTTCATTAATCTTTGTCACATTCAGACCCTTTTTGGTCAATATCATGACACCTTCTCCCTGCTTGTCTGTTCTATTTTTTGCCCAGTGGTTGTATAGACCTTGTCCCACTCTACTTGTTGATAGAGGTCCTTTCAGTTTTGTCTCTACAATTCCCATAATGTCAGGTTTCTCTGTTTCTAGATAGTCATTTAGTTAATTAATTCCAGAGATCATGCCATCGAAATTTGTGTATGTCACTTTTAGTTTCATATTTTCTTTTCTTTTTGGGTTTAAGTTTCCATTTTTTTGATGTACCATTTTTTCAGTCTGAAGTCCAGCACTGTTCAAAAGAACTCGTTTTTTCAGTCTCTGTTCTCTTCTCATTTCTATCATTGGCTTCAGTTCTGAGAGCTTTGTTTTTCTCCTTTTTCTCGTCACTCATTTCTTTTTTTATCCATATATGTTTAAATTTCTCGCTATTTGCCAATTTAACTGCTTTCAATAATACCTCCTCGGCTATCATTTGAGTTCTTAGTTTTATTTTCAGAGGTCTATGTTGTTTTTCTTTTGAATATTTCCCTATTCTATCGATCTTGTCAACTTCCTTGTCAAAAGTTTGCCCTTCATCCTGTATTTCAATCAAAATTTCCTTAGCTATTTCCTTCTCCTTTTCTCTCTGGTATTTATACACATGTTTTTCCTGGATACCATGGACCACAATGCACTTACCTTTGTCAACTGTATCGCTCACCCAATTTTCCTTTTCTTTAATAACTTTCATTACTGTTTCTTTTGTAGTTTCCTCCATCTGCTTTTGTACTATTTCTCTAAAAGATATTTTTTTATTTTCCTGTTCTTGTTTCCATTGATTTTTTATTTCAATGAGGTCTGTTTCTTTGATTGACTCTTCCACCTTTCCGGTCACTACTTGTAATTGCTCTTTGACCTCCTTTTTCAGTTCTTCATTATTATTTTTTTTTCCTCATTTTTTATTCATTTTCTCTTTTGAGGATTTCAATTTTGCTCTTTAGGTCACTTAATCAGCAAACATCCAGGAGGTGCCAAGATGAGAGGGAGGGAGAAGGGTGGAGGGGATTGGAATATGTAGGGGATGGTACGGGTGGGAGTGGTTTCTATGCCTTTTTCTTTTGGGCTCCCCACCCTCACCCACCCCCGTGTAAGGGGGAAAAGAGCCTTTGGTATATGTATGTAGGTCACTTAATTCTCTAATCGTTTGCTCATTGCTCTTATGCAAAGTAATAAATTCCCTAAGTACAGCTCAGTAGTCCAATTTTAAATCTATGATTTCTTCCATTAAGTTGTTTACTTCGCGATTTCTTAATGCATTACTATAACTTCTATCTATATATAAGCTTTTACCTATTTCACCTGGGTTTCTTTGAAACCCTGAAAAACTGTTGTCCCACCTTTGGTTTATCCTTGGAGTATTATCCATCAAACAAGTTCTTTTGGGGATGACACCTCTTGGACTTTCCACTTTGCTTATATCCAGTCCTCTCCTCGTTTGTTCATTTATTATTATTCTTTTTCTTTCTCCATTTTGCCAAACTATACTTTTTTAAGAACTGGATTTCCTTTATCGGTCACACGAGAAACATAGCCTACCCATCCCGCACAACAACTAGTTTCCTTCATGTCAGTGACAAAACCACTAGATATGCGCTCAATCGCCGCACTTCCTTTCACTTCGGTGTCCAGTGTGTGTGTATTTACTTACCGGTAGTTGTATTATATGGGAAGGGGAGCTATGCTCATGGTGACCTGTTTTTGTATCTCGCAATATCAAGTTCTTAAATTCTTGTATTGTGTTTGCACACACTCTTTTTTCATCCAATTTGTTCCATATATCTATCACTGTGTGAGGGAAGCTGTTCTTTTTCAGGTCTCTTCTGTAGTTATCCTTTTTGAGTTTCATTGCATGCCCTCTTGTTTTTCCTTTGTCCCACTTTCATAAGTCCTCTCTATCAAGGCATTCTTTACCTTTCATAATTCTGTAGATGGTTAGTAGGCCCCCTCATTCTCTTTGTTCCAGGGTTGGCAATACCAGTTTGGCCAATCTTTGTTCATATGTCAGATTTGAAAGTGTTGGGGCCATCTTTGTCATTGCTCTTTGTATTCTTTCTAATTTTCTTATATACTTTTTTGTACTGGACACCATATCAGCACTGCATATTCCAGTTTTGGCCTTATCATTGTAATATTTTCGTAATCATTTCCTTATCCAGGTATTTAAAGGCCACCTTTATTGATCTCAACAAATTGTATGTTTCTCCAACTTTTATTTATATGATTATCTGGCGACATGTCTTTGGTGATGATTACTCCAAGGTCCCTTTCAGAATTTACTTTCTTTACTTCTTTTCCATCAATTTTATACTGTCCTGATATTCTTTTCTTGCTTTTTCCAAATTCAATTATAATGCAATTCTTGATGTTGAATTCTACCTCCCATCTCTTGCTCCACTCTGAGACTTTGTTCAGATCACTCTGTAATGAGTCACAGTCTATTTTGTGTCATCTACAAAGCATTTCCTGTAACTTTCAATATCTTCGTCCATATCATTTACATATATAGCAAACATTATTGGAGCTAGTACTGACCCCTGTGGGATGCCACTACTCATTTCTTCCTATTTTGAATATTTGTCTCTGAGCACCACTCATTTTTCTTCCATGTAGGAAGTCTTCCATCCAATTCAATAGTTTTCCATGTTTGCCTCCTATTTTTTCCGGTTTATATAGCAATTTTCTGTGTGATACCTTATCAAATGCCTTTTGTAAGTCCAGGAAGGCAGAGTCTGCCCAGCCATCCCTTTCTTGCAATATATCTATCAATCTTGAATAGAAACTAATTAAATTAGTGGTACATGATCTTACTTGTCTGAATCCAAATTACCTCTGGTTCAGTATATTATTCTCCTCCAAATATTTTGTCCATCTATCCTTGATGATTCTCTCGTTATGGACACCAGTCTATAATTTGTTGGGTATTATTTCCCCCTTTATATATCGGCACTATATTGGCATTTTTCCAGTCTCCTGGTAGTTTTCCTTTGAGTGAGCATTTAATTATTTTGTATATTTTTCTGTTCATCAATACATTCCTTCAGTATCCAGTTTGCAACTCTGTCGGGGCCATGTGACATGTTAACTTCAAGGTTTAATATTTGTGTGTGTATTTACCGAGTTGTATTTTATGGGACAAGAGCTATGCTGGTAGTGACCCATTTTCTTATCTCTCCACATCCAGTTTATTCTTAAAATCGTGTATAGTTCTGGCATTCACTGTTTCTCTGTTTAGTTTGTTCCAGACATCAGTCAGTCTATGTGGGAAGCTATTTTTTTCCCGGTCTCTTCTATAGCTGTCTTTCTTTAGTTTCTTTTTGTGTCTTCTTGTTTCTCTTTTGTCTATCAAGAATTTCCAACTCTTTCATAATTCTGTAAATGGTCAACAAATCATCTCTTTCTCCTCTCTGTTCCAGAGTTGACAGATGTAATTTCTCCAATCTTTGTTTGTATGTCAAATTTGACAGTGTAGGTGCCATTTTTGTCGCTGCTCTTTGGATTCTTTCTAATTTCTTATCTTCTTCTTTGTGCTAGGTGCCCACAAAGATGCAGCATATTCTACTTTAGGTCTTACCAGTGTAACAACTATTTTTTTACCATCTCATCTGTGTAATCGAAGGCCACTTGCATTGATCTTAAGTTACAAGTCTCTCCAAATAATTTATTGACATGTTTATCAGGTGTCAAGTCACTTGAGATGATTACTCCCAGGTCCCTTTCTGAATCAACTTTTTTGTCTTCTTTGTTTCCAATTCTATATTGACTAGATATTCTGTTTTTGCTTTTTCCAAATTCCATTATGCTACATTTCTTAATGTTCAAGTTCATCTGGCATCTGACTCCATTCCCATATTTTGTTTAGGTCTTCTTGCAGCGATCTGCAATCTTCTTCTGTTTTTACTTTCTTTAGTAATTTGGCATTGTCAGCAAAGAAGTTTATGTAACAATACAGAGCCTTGCGGGATGCCACTTTTCACATCTTCCCAGTTCGAATTTTTCTCCCAGTTAAGAAATCCTTCATCCATTTCAGCAGCTTACCTTGAATTCCTCCTATTATTTCAATTTTTCTTATTAATTTTCTATGTGGTACTTTGTTGAATGCCTTCTGCAAATCCAAGAAGGCACAGTCTGCCCAGCCATCTCTCTTGTATTATCTCAATCTTGAGTAAAAGCAGATTAGGTTTGTAGTACATGATCTTCCACTTCTAAAGCCAAATTGTTTTGGGTTTACTATTTCATTTTCTTCCAAGTGTTTGGTCCATTTGTTTCTGATCACTTTTTTGCATATTTTTGCTACTGTGCTTGTAAGGGATACCAGTCTGAAGTTTGTAGGATCTTCCCTATTTCCTCCTTTATATATTGGTACTATGTTTGCATCTTTCCAATCTAGCGGCACCTTTTCTTCTTTGAGTGAGAAGTCTATTATCTTGTATAGTTTATCTGTCAGTTCGTCTATACACTCTTTCAGTATCCAGTTTGCAATTCCATCCGGTCCATGCGATTTCCTGACATCTAAGTTTTTTATTTGGTCTCTTATTTCTTTCTGTGTTACCTTTATTTCTTTCATTATGGGTGATCTTTCTTGATTTCCATTTTCCCAAATTTGTGAGCTCTCGTTTGTAGAAACAGACTTGAAATGTCTGATCATAACTTCTGCCTCTGCCATCTCTGTGTCATCTATATATTCTTTATCTCCACGCAGTTTCACTATTTTGTGTTTATCCTTTAGTTTTTCATTTATATATATGTACAAGAGTTTAGGTTGATCCTTGCCTTTGTCTATAATATCTTTTTCATAATTTCTTTTTTCTTTCCTTTGTATATTCACATATTTTGGACATCACCATGGAATATACAATGACTCAGTGGGACAGTGAAAACCCCAGATACAGAAATAATGAGGAGCCGTTGAAACTAGATTAGATATTTACATCAGAACCTGAAATTGTGGATAAAATCCAATACAAGACAATTGGAAAGAGTGACCATATACTCATTGAGACTAAACTAAAGGAAGAAATATACATGGAGAGAAATGAAAAGCATTGGAAAAGAAGATTGATGTACAACAAAACGGACTTTGCAAAACTAAAGAAATTCTTCCAGAATGCAAATTGGGAAAAATTTTACATGGATACTTACAATGAAGGGGTGAATAGGCACATACCAAAACAGAAGCTAGAGAGAGTGTACATTAAATGCTGGTTCAACAAAAGATGCAGTGAGGCAAAAGATAGAAGGGACAGAACTTGGAAAAGATGGAGAAAGGATAAAATCCTGGAAAATGGCAAGTATATATAAACTATAGAAATGAGTATGTTAAAGTGTGAAGAGAGGAAAAAAGGAACCATGAAAAGGACATTATAGATAAATGCAAAGAGCAACCCAAGCTATTCTATCAATACGTGAATGGTAAACTTAAAAACAAACAGGAAATGGTAAAACTATGCCAAGGAAATATAGAATACAGAGAAGAATTAGAAATGGCTGAAATCATGAATAATCATTTGAAATCTGTTTTCACTAGAGAGAAAGCACACTACTGGGACGAAGGAAATTGTTATGGCGGTGTAATTCCCAAACAAGGCAGTTTGTTTCTTAGCTTTAATCTTCATGTTTACATGGGCCCGGCATGGCTCAAAATCATAAGTACAGGTATCTCTATGCCAGGCGTCAGTGGGCAGTAACAAAATATATACAGTCAAGTATTATGAAAGAGAATCAGAACACATATAACTTAGGATCAACTCTAAATAGTAAATGAAACACAAACATGAATCCTTACATCCCTTTTTATATATATATATATATATATATATATATATATATATATATATATATATATATATATATATATATATATATATATATATATATTATATGACATAACCAATTAGGGTGCCACACAATACAACACTACAAATCAAGGCGATCCAGAGGCTTTATAAGTCTACCAGATTTGGTTCTATTCTCAGGTTCCCTGATAGGAGATTTTACCAGAGAATTGTTAATGTAAACATTGTCTTTAGCCGGGTCATCAGGAAAATTAACATCAGTGTTAGGAATATCACATGAAGGTTTGTTATGAGCATCAGAATGGCAAGACTCATCAATAGAACTATTATCCATTACTACAGGAGTTATAGGCTTCTTAACATCTTGAGCCACAGTGGTTACATATCTTGGCATAATCTGATCAGCATGCCTTCTCCAAAATACATTTCCATGATCTGTTAATTGAATCTTATAATTGTGTACACACTCTTCAATTACTTTTCCTGGCAACCATTTCTCTCCCTTTCCATAATTTCTTACAAACACAGCATCCTTTAACTTATATTTGGATACACCAACAACCTCTTCCACAATCTTACTTCTCCTCTTCTTTTCCTTTTGAAGGGAGTGCAAAGGTCCCTTAAAAGTTCTACCCATTAACATCTCTGATGGTGTTTTTCCTGTGGGAGCACTAACAGTTCTTTTCTGATTATATAAAAATCTACATATTCTAAGATGAATATCCCCACTTTCAAATTTACGCAATCCACTTTTAAAGGTTCTCACTGCACGTTCTGCTAACCCATTTGAGGAAGGATTGTATGGTGCTGGCGTCTCATGTTTAACACCATTCTTAGACAAAAATTCCTCCATTTCTGCCAAACAAAAATTTGCAGCATTATCTGACACTATTTGGTCAGGTAAGCCAAAATTTGCAAATGTTCTTTGCAACAACTTAATAGTAGCTTTTGAAGAAATGGTTTCAGTAACATGCACATCCATGAATTTGGAAAAAGAATCAACAATTACTAAAAAATATTGTCCATCTATAGGTCCTGCATAGTCAATGTGTAATCTTGACCATGGTATACCCGAATCTGGCCAAGCAAGAGACTGAGATTGGGGCTGCTGGTGATTAGAAATAGAACAAATAGAACAACTTTTGGTAACTTTCAACAGATCTTGATCCAGCTTAGGCCACCATACCCATTTTCTTGCTTCAGCTTTCATCGCATTTACTCCATTATGACCTAAATGCAAATGATCCAACACTACTTTCCTTAATTCCGACGGAATTACCACTATTTCTGAACAACACAATTTCATCATGAAGGCTAAGATAATTTTTGATCTTGGAGTACTCTGAAACATTAGGTTTATTTTGCCAACCAAATTTAAGTTTATTTACAACATGCTTAAGAACTGGGTCCTTTTTGGTATACAGTTTGACTTTGTCCAAAACAATATTGCTATATGCCATTACCTTGATTAAATTGACATATTCAACAGGTACACTAGATTCATTGTCCGAATGTACTATGGGTAATCTACTTAAAGCATCTGCAATATGATTTTCTCTGCCTGCTCTGAACACCAGATCAAAGTTAAACTGTGATAACAATAGAGCCCAACGCTGCAATCTGGCATTGGCATGAATTGGAATTTGTTTCTGTTTACCAAATAAACCTAACAATGGTTTGTGATCAGTTTTTACAACAAATTCTCTTCCTAGTAAGAAATATTTCAACTTAACTACTCCATAAACCACCGCAAGAGCCTCTCGATCCAGCTGAGAGTAATTCTTTTCAGTGGAAGATAACTTCTTACTACCAAAATACACAGTCTTTTCTTCCTTATTCACAACTTGTTTTAAAACACATCCAACTCCAACTGGGGATACATCAACCTCTAAGATAAGGGGAGAACAGCCATCAAAATTTGACAAAACTCTTGAGTTACACAATTCTTTCTTAATAGTCCAAAAAGAATTTTCTTCTACCTTAGTCCACTTAAAGGTTGCATTTTTCTGTAGATCATACAAAGGAGCAAGAATTGTAGCAAATTGTGGAACAAACCTACAATAATAAGTTACTAAGCCAACAAATGACTTTACTTCTGCCACCGAGGTAGGAGCTGGGGCTTGGGCAATTGCTCTTATTTTACATTCAGAAGGTTTTATACCCTTCCCACTCACATCATATCCTAGATATTCAATTGAATCAGCTTTAAGTACAGATTTACTTTTATTAACCTTGACATTGTTCTCTTGAAGTATGCTTAGTACTTTTAAAAGTCTTTCATCATGTTCCTGTTCAGTGGAACCAGTTACAAGAATGTCATCCAAAAATACTGCTACTCCTGGAATTTTACTCATTAACTGAACCATGAAGCGCTGAAAAATAGCAGGAGAGGAAGCAAGCCCAAAAGGTAATCTGTTGTATTTAAATAGACCTTTTGGAGTGTTAATCACTAAGTATCTCTGAGCCATCTACTGCCATTTGCGGATAAGCATTTTTTAAGTCCAGCTTGGAAAAGAGTTGTCCCTTTCCAACTACAGACAAAAGTTCATCCACCTTTGGTAATGGATACTGATCTACTAGCAAAAACTGATTGAGGTATTTAAAGTCTGCACATATGCATACAGATTTCTGGTCTTGTTTTAAAACTGGTACTATCGGGGCTGCCCATTCACTGAATTCTACAGGGGAAATGATACCCTCCTTAACTAGGTTGTCCAACTCGTCTTCCACTAACTTTCTAAAATGGAATGATACTGTACGAGTTTTGTAACACTTAGGTACAGCTTCAGGTTTAAGATGTATTGCTGCCTTAACACTAGTTATGGGTTTTGTTAAATCAACTGTGTACTCATCTAATAAGGTACTAGCATTCACAATATTATTTACTCTAGACACTCTAGAAGCATCAGGAATACCTGCAAGAGAAATTCCTACTTTCTTCTGTAAATCTTTACCACATAAATTAATATTACCAGAAGCTACTACAACACAAAAGGTATGTTCCAAGACATAATTATTATATAATACTGTAACATCCACTTTTCCTAAAACATCAATGGCTATGTGACCATAAGCACGCAACACTTTATTACTAGGTGACATGGAGAGTTTTAATGAATGTACCCAATTTTCTGATAATGTGGAAACACAAGCACCTGTATCAATCTCAAATGGTATTAAATTGTCGTTAATCTTGAAGTTGACTAACTCAGATTTAACAGAAAAAACATCTGATTTAACAACAAACAAATTGTTATCTGCACTGTCTGAATCTGAAGAATCTTCCAGTCTGTTTACAGCTGCAATTCCTTTTCCCTTACTTTTCTTTTCAAATGTTGAATCTTTAAATCTGCAGACTGCTTTCAAATGTCCCTTTTTCCACACATGTTGCAATGTCTATCTTGAAACCTGCATTTTTCACTTGCATGGGGAAAACCACAGTGTTTGCATGTGAGCTTAGGCTTACTATTACCTGATTGATAATAACTAGAGGTCTTAGGGTCATGTCTACTTCCTTTTTTCTTGTGTAAATTTTGACTCTCTGATACAGCTCTTATACTGTTATTTTCACCCACAAATGCCTGTTCCATATTTAATATTCTATCAAAAGTTTCCTGGGAAGTCAAAGTTTGTAATTTGAAATTTTCTGCCACTAGATTGGGGAAATAAGATTCATTGTCCACCGCCATGAATAACTGATCTCGTACACGGTTGTCAAACTGATCAGCGAAATTACAGTCTTTGGCCAGAGCCTTTAATTCTGCATATAGATTATTCAAACTTTCACCTGGCCATTTTTTCCTTTGTTGAAATGCCACAAGACTTGTATGGTAGGATGGAGTGACTATATAGTACTGCTTTAACGCTTTCACTAAATCACTAAATGATTTTGTATGAGGGAGATCAGGAGCACAGATCCTTCCCAACTCTGCATACACAACACTTCCAACAGACACTAATAATAAGTTTTTCTTCTTCACTAAATCTTCTTCACTGTTGCCAGTTATTCCTGTATATTGGAAGTGAGCTTCCAAAAGACTCAGCCATAAGTGTAGTGAAATCCTATCTGGCTCAAATCTGTCAATATGTCTATCCTTAGACATCTTTTTGTGCAAACACTAAGAATTACTGCCGATGCAAAGGCCGGTGCCTAATCTGAGGCTAATAAATGCGTTGTAGACATACTTACAGTCGCGTAATCTCAATGTCCATTTAACCATAGCACTCATTATCCAATTTTTGTCCTTGTCGCCACTGTTATGGCGGTGTAATTCCCAAACAAGGCAGTTTGTTTCTTAGCTTTAATCTTCACCATGTTTACATGGGCCCAGCATGGCTCAAAATCATAAGAACAGGTATCTCTATGCCAGGCGCCAGTGGGCAGTAACAAAATATAAACAGTCAAGTATTATGAAAGAGAATCAGAACACATATAACTTAGGATCAACTCTAAGTAGTAAATGAAACACAAACATGAATCCTTACAGAAATGAAAGGCGATCTCCCCCCATGAGCGAGATAAAAATAACACAAAGAAATAATGGAACATCTATCAAATCTTGACTTCAGGAAGTCACATGGCCCGGATGGAATTGCAAATTAGATTCTAAAAGAATGCAAAGAAGAACTAATGGACATAATACATAACATAATAAGTTGCTCACTCAAAGAAGGAAAAATACCAAAAGACTGGAAAAATGTTAACATTGTACCAATATATAAAGGAGAAAACAAGAACCAACCAACTACAGGCCAGTCTCACTAACAAGCATTATAGCCAAAATTTGTGAGAAAACCATCAAAAATAGACGGGTGAAACACCTGGAAGACAGTAATATAATAAACCCAAGACAATTTGGGTTCACACAAGGAAGATCATGTATCACAATTCTAATATGTTTCTACTCAAGACTAATAGACATAGTGCAAGAAAGGAATGGATGAGCTGATTGTGCCTTCCTGGACTTACTAAAAGCTTTTCACAAAGTACCACACAAAAAATTATTGAAAAAACTGGAACATATAGGAAGGATACAAGGGAACCTACTAAAATTTAACTAGTTAAATAGAAAAAAAGGGTTTTGAATTAAGTATTTATAGACTGCCGAAGAAACTTAATTCCCAGATTTTGTTTTTCTGACAAAATAATTTTTTTTCCCATGCACTGTAGAAATGTGGTGCACAAAAACAGGGAAATGCTACCTGATATGTTAATTGGCATGCAAAATTAAAATTCAGCTGTTATATATGAGTTTCACATGTTGGCTTAGCTAATCTTGGATATTTACAATTGGTAAAGTGGAACTGACTAAAGAATACTGGAATGGGTTAGGTGCACAGGAAGAACAAGTGAAGAAAGACCAGCAAAATTATTGTGGAACCCAGAGGTGGATAGAGTGAACTTCAGATGAAGACTGAGAATGAGATTTATGGATATGGTGAGGGGTGTTTTGAGTAAAAGGGGACCAGTGATAGGTCCCTGCATGTGGTAGTCCTGCAAGATGGACAACAAAGCTGCTGATTTTTCAAGACCTGTTGATCTCCTCATGTCCATCAAAAGGTGCCCTGAGGGGCTGTTATTTGATCTCCAGATTGAACCCAAGCTCTCTCTCTCTCAACTTAAACTGTTTCTTGCATTTTTTTTTTTCACACATGGAGAGTTGACATCTGGCAACTGCTCTACTTCTACCACTTTCAGCTGGTAACATAGAAGCATTCCCACACCAATACAACACACATCAGTCTGAAGTTTCTTCTCATAGAGATTTGTGGAAGGATCCAAAGCCTGTTGATAACCACTGGGCCATGGGTCACTTAATGAAACTTAAAGCAATAGTGGGCGAGATGCAGGGATGACTCTTTATCCAGGAGCCAAGAAAAGAAGGAGCGAGGGGAGATGAATGGAGTATGTGGGGATGAAAGGGGCAGGAGTGGATTTATACCTTTGACTTTGGCTACCTCCCTTGTAAGGTATATGTATGTTATATAATTAATTAGTACTGTACTGTTTTTGTTTTGTTTGTTTTTTCAGTTTTGGAGAAATAATAGAGGTATTAGTGTTTTGTTGCCCAGGATTTGGTGGAGATTCATTGGAATTTGAGAAGGTAAGTGACGGTAGCTAATTGTTGCAGGGTGTAGAGTAAATTGTACATTCTAGTAGTTTGCTGGAGGTATTGTAGATATATGGGATGGGGGAAAGCTGTTAAGGGCTGTCAAAAGCATTTACATGAATAGTAGAGCTTGTCTTAAGTTGGGAATGCTAAGAGTTTGAAGTGAAGGTAGGGCTCCAGGTTATGTTATGTCACCATGGCTGTTCAATGTGTAGATGGACATGGTGATACAGAAGGTAAATGCAAGGGTGATGGGCAAGGGACTGAAAATAGAGCATGGAGGGAAGTGGGAGATGAAAAGGACTTAGGAGTATTAGTAAGTCCAGGTATTAAATCCAGGAAATCATGCATTAGTGCCAGGAATAGGGCTAACAGGGCATTAGGACTTATTACAAGGATAGTTACAAGTAAAAGTGCAGAGGTAATCATTAAACTATCTGGAGGTAATTAGACCCATCCCCACACAATAGAATGGATAATAATTTACTAGAGTCAGTACAGAGGAGAATGACCAAAATGATACAAGGGCTTAGAAATTTACCATATTTACCTAGTTTTATTGATCTAGTTGTATTTTGCGGGAAGGGGAGCTACGCTCGTGGTGTCCCGCTGTTGTATCTCACAGTGTCTAGTTTGCTCTTAAACTCATGAATGGTTTTTGCACACACTATTTTTTGTCCAGTTCCAAGTGTCCACCACTCTATGTGGAAAGTAGTTTTTCTTCAGATCTCTTCTGTAGCTTTTTTTTTTTTTCTTTCCATGTCCTCTTGTGTCTCTCTTGTCCCAGTTTAACAAGTCCTCTCTATTGAGTATTTCTGTGCCCTTCATGATTCTGTAGATGGTCAGTAGGTCACCTCTCTCTCTTCTTTGCTCCAGAGTTGGTAACTCCAGTTTAGCCAATCTCTCCTAATATGACAAATTTGCAAGTGCAGGTGCCATTTTTGTGGCTGCTCTCTGGATTCTTTCTATTTTCTTTATATTCTTTTTGGTACTCAGTGACCACAATGTCACCACATACTCTAGTCTAGGCCTTATCAGTGTGACCAATATTTTTTTAATAATTTCTTCGTCCAAATATGTAAATGCCACTATTGATCATAGCAAGTTGTAGGATTCTCCAACAATTTTGTTTATCTGTTTATCATAGGACAAGTTGTTAGAGATAATTACACCCAAATATTTTTTTTTGGATCTCTCCTTCTTTACCTCCATGGTTCCAATTTTATATTGTCCTGATATTCTATTTTTACTTTTTCCAAACTCCGTTATGCTACACTTGTTAATATTGAAGTCCACTTCCCATTTCTGACTCCAGTTCCATACCTTATTCAGGTCTTCTAGCAGTGATTCGCAACCCTTTTCAGTTTTTACTTTCGTTAACAGTTTGGCATCGTCTGCAAAGAAGCTCATGTAACATTTCTTATCATCATCCATGTCATTCACATAAATAGCAAACATTATTGGAGCCAATACAGATCCTTGCGGTACTCCACTGATCACCTCTTTCCAACCTGAATATTTTTCTCTGAGCACTACTCTCATCTTTCTACCAATCAGGAAGTCCTCCATCCATTTTAGTAGGTTCCCTTGTATCCCTCCTATATGTTCCAGTTTTTAAAATAATTTTTTGTGTGGTACTTTGTCAAAAGCTTTTTGTAAGTCCAGGAAGGCACAATCAGCCCATCCATTCCTTTCTTGCACTATGTCTGGGGTATTGGCTGCATGTTATTGTGGCAAAGTAGCATGCAGTTGATACTTTAGGGTCTATAAGGGGCTCCCCTACAGATCAGAGCCACACATCATTTTGTCTGTGATAGAGGAAAACTCTGTTCAAAGAGAAATGATGACACTTTTATACTACGACTGTCCCTCTGTTATGCTGTCCCCCAACCCCTTGTTACTGTCCTGTACCATTTCTCTGAATGTTCATTTCCTATTTTTGCCTACCCTGTGGTGGGGGAAGAGAATGCTACCACCAAGTTTTTCCACTTGAGTCCATAAGAGGCGACAATAAATGGGATGGGGGATGGGATTAGGAGTCCTGCTACCTGTAGCCCCAAAGGGGACATTCCTAAAATAAGTAAAGGCAAAAGAGGGTCTGGGAGTTTTCCAACCTGTACCCTAAGGTTTGGGTCTTTTAATGTGCGTGGATGTGGTACAGATGAGAGTAAAAGGGAAGAGATAGGCAGTATGTTTGTGAGAAGAAAGATGGATGTGTTGGCTTTGAGTGAAACTAAGTTGAGAGGTAAGGGTGAGTGTGAGTTTGGAAGTGTAGCTGGGAGGTTCTCAGGAGTGAAGAGGGGACGAGGGAGAGAAGGGGTGGCTATACTAGTAAGTGAAGAGATCAGTAAGCATGTAGTGGAGTGGAAGGAG
Source organism: Oratosquilla oratoria (assembly GCF_046742065.1). Lineage (NCBI taxonomy): Eukaryota > Metazoa > Arthropoda > Malacostraca > Stomatopoda > Squillidae > Oratosquilla > Oratosquilla oratoria. Next base: position 51,983,674 of record NC_134778.1, on the reverse strand, counting down.
GTTTCATCAAGGTTGATGTGGATGAAGGGGAAGCTGGAAAGGAAGATGTGGTTTTTGTAAGTACATATGGGCCTGGTAGTGAGAAGAGCGTAGAGGAAAGGCTTTTTGGGTAGATATAAATGAGTGCATAGAGGGATTAGGGAGAAATGTCAATGTAGTTGTGTTGGGAGACCTTAATGCTAGGGTAGGAAATGAACCAATAGACGGAGTGATTGGGAAGTATGGAGTTCCAGGTAAAAATCGTAGTGGAGAATTGTTGGTGGAGATGTGTCTTGAAAGAGAGTTGATGGTAGCAAATACAGTGTTTAGGAAGAAAGTCAAGCATAAATACACATAGGAGAGGGTGGTGTATGGAAGGGTGGCAGATAGAGTGTTAATGGACTATATAGTGGTGACCAGTAGTATGGTAGGAAGAGTTAAGGATGCACATGTTCTAAGGGGAGAGAGTGGGGGAATATCAGATCATTTCCTGGTGGAAGGTAAATTGAGAGTGGAGAAAGAGGAAATGGGCTATGATTTACTACAGTAAATCTGTAGAACAAAGCAGCCTTTTACTTGCTCTGCTACTCACATCGCCTCCAATACTTAATACGCTACTCACATAGCCTCCAATACTTAATACACTACTCGCATCGCCTCCAAAGTGTGGATCCAAACCCTTCCATATATATACATATATCAAAGGCTTTTTTCCCCTACACAGGGGGTAGCCAAAAAGAAAAAGGCATAGAAACCACTCCCACCCATTCCATTTCCTATATATTCCACTCCCCTCCACCAAAAGAAGTTTTCCCCACAGAGTGGTGGATGTATGGAACAAATTAGATGAAAAAACTGTGTGCAAAAACAATACAAGAATTTAAGAGCAAACTGGATATGGAGAGATACAAAGATGCGACACCACGAGCTTAGCTCCCCTTCCCGTAAGATACAACTAGGTAAATGTTCTGTTCGTTCATTCGAGAATTTTCCCGCTAAGCTTGGCGTCAGTCAGTTTTCGTGTAGGCCTTCAAACGTACGTACGCTCTTGTTGTAGTGCTTATTTAAGTGATTAATACAATAGTTTACATTGTTAGTATTCTTTCATTAGCCACCCTCGTACATGTGGTGGCAGCGTAAAACAATATTATGAATGTTTCTTTCGTGATTTCTTATTTTGGAACGCTACGTTGAATTTTGAACATTCGAGAACTCTGGCTAGCCGGTTTTGTGAGATCGTGTGTTTGTTTTCCCTCCCCTTTTTTCTCCCTTTCTTTTGCAACCAGGTCATTCTGGTGATTTTATTCAGTGCCATTGGAACAATTCATACCAGTGACTTGAAACAAAGTTTTGCGTACATAAGCACAGGAACAGTTTTCTTTGGACGTGGTTTTCATTTTAACGTTGCATCGGCTCTGAGCTTTATATCATAGCAATCTCCGTTCGTCACTGGATCGCCTCTCGTTCCTAAGTGTGTCGACTGTAAATCTGGAGCCCCGATGGGATAGGATTCTCTGCGCAATCCTATCGAACAGTGAATTGCGTTCGCTTTCTCTAGTGACTAGCCCTTTTTAGTGTTTTTCATTGTATTCTGGCTTATACTTTTTTTTTTTTAACTGTTTCTGCATGCAGTGCTATATTGTATTCTGGTTAGAGTGAATTAATATAATTACATTTCTGGCCATGCGTGTTGCCTTGGTGGCCATGTTTGTTTCCTTCGTGACGTCAGTTCATGTTGGTCACGTTTTCTTTATTAGAAATTTTATTTCCTATAATTCTTTCATCGTGAATGTTGAAATTGTGATTCATACATTATTTATGTGCCTTAATTGTGAATAGTATTAAAAACTTTTGCTTTGTGTATCACTGAATTCGCCATTATTAACTGTATTTTCTCTGTTTTGACTTTGATGTTAATACGAAGTATATCTTATCCCTTTTTTAATATGTCTAAACAGAAGGTACTGTCCTTTCTTCATTCCCCAAATCCATCTGCCACAATGACTCATACTTTCACATTATTACAATAGGATCCTTATGTTCTTAAATTTTCTGATGATCCCCAATATAAAGCTAGTGATTTTATTTGCCAGTACGAAGATTGTATCATAAATACTAATATTTCAATGGGATCTGAGAAAATTTATTTCGTGAGGTTGCAGCTTGTGCCTAATTCATTAGCTTCTGAATTGGTATCTGCTTCGCGTCTCAACCACAAGTCTTTGGGTTGCAATTATGATCTATTTAGGTCTAATTTCCTTGATTTTTTTCTGATACCCCTGTAGGCAATTCCTTTCAATGGTGTTTTAAGCTGGCTGATGTTCTTACATCCAGATTGGGCACTCTTGACTATAGGCGTGCTCAGGCCCAGGCCAGCAAAATTGTAGTTGAAGCCTTAGATTCTCCCATTCAGAGTGGGTTGATCATGGCACTATCACTTTAGATAGGTTCCGCCTTATTTTTGAGTTTCTTTTATACATAATTTTCTTAGCGCCTTTTGAGAGGAGAGCTGCATCTTCTCTTAGCTATAAGATAGAGGAGACCCTACTATATTTTGCAACAAGGCTTTCATGTATACTTAGGGAAATGCCTTCTGGTTCCTTGTGTAGTAGCAATGCTCAGCAACATGCCATTCCTAGTTCTCCACCTCAGTCCTCAGTTCCTATTCACAGCTCCCCTTCCTCTACTTTTACCCCTCCTGTACTCACATGCACCTATTGTAACAAGTCAGGTCAATCAAGTGATTTTTGTTTTTATCATAAGCATCATGTACACAAGTAAAGGCCCCTGTCTGTAGGAATGTATTGGATGTTTCTTCTGTGACACATGACCTCTCTACAGTAGAGCCACAGGATAAGCTTAGCTACTGTCATATCCATGGTCATTGTAAACACTCGACTGATCAGTGTTCTCATCAACCTAGACAATCTCCATCCTATTTTCACAGGTGCCTGTTTCACAACCTAAAGGTTTGACCAGTAATGTTAGGTCACAGATCACCCCCTTGGTGGCTGCCGAGTCTTTTCAGTTACCTTCCAATTTCTTACAGAGAATACACCTATTTCAGTCACTGTAGTTACTGGGTGAAGAATGTAGTCTAATAAGTAGAAAAGCTTATGCTCTCTGGGATTTGTACAATCTCCCCTTATCTCCTTTTTGTAATAGTTTGCATTCTGTACAATGTTCCCCCTTACCTATTCTTGGGTCTGTTCGCATTCCCTTAAGGTTTTCCTCACGTACTAGTTTTCCATGTCACTTTTGTTGTATCTGGTATTGCTCTTATGTGTGATTGCCACTTGGGCATTGATGCTCTTACAACACATGGCATTGATATATCTCCTAGTCGCCTTGTAGTGACTTTCTGTAATTTTGTTATTCCTGCAACAGATAGGCCAGTTTCCATTTGTGACTCCCCTCCTGTGCATTATGAGGTCATACAGTTGCCTTTGAAAGGACCTCCTCGCTGTAACTCTCCTTTCTTGTGCTACTGTTGTTGTTGGAGAGCATTGTGTTGGAACTTCAAGTGCAGTTTGAGTTTCAGTGCACATTTCAGGTGCTCCAATTGGGTCTGATGTTTTATCTTGGCCTGACTCTGTGATCGTCGCCTTGCTTTGGAAGGGACTCTCTCCACTATTTGCGAGGATCATGTTACCACAGCTATGGTAACCAATGTCACAGGTGCTCCTATCACTCTCCTGGCAGTCACTTAGGGTCTTTTGAAGTAGTTGACGTTGATGCCTTCCAGGATTCATCTATTTAGTTGTATTTTTACGGGAAGAGAGCTATGCTCATAGTGACCTACTTTTGTATCTTTCAGCATCCAGTTTGATCTTAAATTTTTGTATAGTTTTTGCACTCGCTGTTTCCTCATTCAATTTATTCCAGATATCTATCATTGTGTAGGAAACTATTCTTTTTCAGATCTCTTCTGTAACTCCTTTTAAGTTTCTTTTCGTGTCTTGTTTTTCTCTATCATTGCAGCTTCTGTGCTACAGTCTCCACAAGCGACACGGCTCACTTGGTCTCCAAATTTGCAACGTTTGTGGGTGAGTTAGATTTTCCTGATGAGACGCCTCATCTCACTGAACTGTTAGTGAACGTCAGGCTTTGGCTTTGCCTGGTGATCTGTTAGGATCTACAGATCATGTGGTTCATAGAATTGATCTTCAACCAGGTGCTCGTCCTGTTTATGTCCCCTCTTACAGGTTACCTCACTCTCGTTGGCTTAGAGCACAGTCCTTGGTTGACAACATGTTACATGAATTTACATGAAGGCATTGTACAAGAACCTCACTCAAAGTGGAACTCACCATTCCTCCTGGTGCCAAAGAAGGATGGATCTTTTTTGCCCTGTTATTGATTATAGGCAAGTTGATGAGGTCACTATTCCAGACCATTACCCTTTGCCTGTATTAAGTGACCTTCTCCAGTCTATTGGCACTGGTAATACAGTGTTCACCACCTTAGACCTGTAAGTGGGTTTTTGGCAGATATCCCTTGGAGGAGAAGTCTTGTAAGGTCACGGCCTTCTCTACTCCCAATGGACATTATGAATGGCTTTGTTGCCCCATGGGGTTGCGGAATCCTCTCTTGACCATTACCCTTGCTCTCTTGACCATTACCCTTTGCCTGTATTAAGTGACCTTCTCCAGTCCATTGGCACTGGTAATACAGTGTTCACCACCCTAGACTTGTAAGCGAGTTTTTGGGAGATACACCTTGGAGAAGTCTTGTAAGGTCACGGCCTTCTCTACATTATGAATGGCTTCGTTGCCCCATGGGGTTGCGGAATGCTCTCGACTTACCAGCACTTGATCAACTCCATTTTTCATGGCCTAGTAGGCAACGGACTTTTTGTTTACCATGATGATTTAATCTTAGTTTCTAAGGATGTGGAGAGCCACTTTACTAAGTTGTCCATAGTCTTGCAACAGTTTGCTGATGCTGGATTGAAACTCAATTTGCCAAAGTGTTCTTTTCTTAAGTCTAGCATCCAATACCTAGGTCACGTTGTAGACAAACGTGGTATTTATACTACTGATGATAAGGTCAAGGTAATTAGGGACTTCCCTACACCTAAGTCAGTTTAGCATGAACATTCCTTCCTTGGGCTGGCAGGGTACTATCGTGCATTTATTAGGAATTTTGCTTCAATTGCTTCCCCTCTAACACATCTCTAGGACACTTCCTTTCAGTGGCATGATGTTAACCAGGAAAGTTTTGATTCCTTGAAGCTTGCACTTACTGAAGCACCTGTGTTGGCATTCCCTTCACTATTTGTACAGATGCTTCTGGTACAGGTATTGGAGCTGTAATTATGCAGTAAGTAACGGATGTAAACCCCATGTTCTTGCATATGCTAGTCACATTCTTAACAAGCCAGAGTCTCGTTACTCTGTTATTCATTTGGAGACCCTGGCAATAGTGTGGGCTTTAAAGTATTTTTGTGATATAGTTTTTGGATATCTTGTTACAGTCTACACTGACCACACTGCTGTCACTCAGCTTTTCAGGGGCAAAAATATTTCAGGCCACCTAGCCAGATGGTTTCTCACTATTGAGGAATTTAACCCAACCCTTAAGCATATTTCGGGATGTGCAAACAATGTTGCTGATGCACTTTCATGTAATATCCCTGTTGCTGCTGTTACAGTAATTGACAACTCTCTGAAGGATCTTGCTAAAGCTCAGCGTGAGGACCCTGTTTGGTCTGCTGTTATATGCTTTGGAGTCTGGTGATGATACCACCTTACCAGATTTACCTGTTCTCCTGTTCCAATTTTCCTTGCAGGACAAGGTTCTCATTCATAATGTGGAAATGTTTGAGCAGGATGTAGCACAGCTAGTGATCCCCGAGTCCCTAGTTCCTTTTGTTGTCCCTTGCTCATGATGCCCCTCAGGCTGGTCACCCAGGTCGTGACAAAACACTGGCTATGGCACGTAAGAATTATTATTGACCAAAAATGCAACTGGACATTACCTCTCATGTAGCCCAGTGTAGCTCTTGTGCCTAGAGCAAAGGTTCTATGCACACTGCTCCCATCTTAAAGTACCCTACTCCTTTTCGCCCTTTTCAGACTATGGCTAGACCTTTTACAATTGCCTTGTAGTACTCAAGGTTCTGTGTGTGGACCACTTTGTTTTGTAATATTGGCTCCCTTACATGGCAAGTCTGCTCCAGTAGTAGCCCATACTTTAGTTTCTTATTTTTTTGCCCATACACTATTCCTTCGGTGCTCCCTAGTGACAATGGGTAGGAATTTAGGAATGAGGTTTTAGCAAGCATTTGTGTTACAGCATCATGCAAACATTCATGACTGCTTACCACCCTGTGTCCTATGGTCTTGTGGAGAGGAGGAATAGGAAGATTTTGGATATATTCAGGCACACTGCTAGTAGCCTTCATGAATCTTGGGAGGATTGGCTTCCACATATCAGTGCTGGTATTAACAGCACCCTTAATGTCTCTACAGGCAAGATGCACTATATGTTATCTATAGAGTGGAAAAATGACTCCCTTATGATGTGCTTGATAGTCCTGCTCCTCTCCTCTACAATATTGAGGACTATAGTCAACTCCAATATCAAACATTGCATAATATTTATAGTTCTGTAAGAGATCAACATAGCAAAGATGCTGAAACACCAGCATATCTGGGCTAAGCCTGTTAACATCAGTATTGGTGATCATGTTTATAAGAGCATGCCTGACCGCCAATCAAAACTTAATTGTAAATTTACAGGTCCCCTTTTAGTTACTGGGAAGTTGCATCCAAATAAATTCAGGGTCTTTGATCCTTCCCAGGGACTGAGTGAAGTGGTGCATGTTGATAGACTTAAGGTGACAAGAGTGCCTATCCCTGCATTTACTCAACCTCCACCAAGGCTCCCTGCACAAACTGTCTTCTGTATCTACCCCTCACAATTATAACCTCTGTTCAAGGGGTCCTGTGTCTACATAATTGTATATGTGCATTGCTTATGTTATTGTTCATGCTTGTCATGACCTGCACTTTCTATCTTGTGTCTCTATTAAGTGTATTGTTTGTATGTGTATAACCTGTTTATCCACTGAATGCACTGATTTGTATTATGTGCAACTTTTGTGTCATGTCCCAGACATCCAGCAATTGCTGTATTTTGTCTCATGTTAACTGATGCCAATTCTTTTGTGTATTCCTTATGTTTGTGTACATTTCTTATAATTGTATGCAGTACTTATTTTTCTTGTACTGTTTTGTGCATATATTCCTATATATAGTCCTTATATGTCATGTAATTATGTGTGTTTTTGTATTTGGGTGTGCTATTGTAATAATTCTTTTCCACACTTTTGTCATCACGCTATTGCGTGTGTGGAATATATTATGTATATTCTGCTTTTGTCTTGCCTGGTCATTTCTTCTCATTTGCTCAAGCGGGGTCACTGAGTGGTGGTGGCAGAGCAATGTTGTGGTGTATGTGTAAGCACCATATAATTGTGAATATTGTGTGTATGAGTATTTTGTTAAATCAGGAGATATGCATTTTACCCTTACATAAAAGTGTTAAAGTTGTTGTATGTTATTATAATTGTGTATTTTGTTTGTATTTATGAATAAGCATGTCATAAGAACCAAATGTTCTGCTCGTTCATTCGAGAGTTTTCCTGCCTAAGCTTGGCGTCAGTTTTTGTTTATGCCTTCAAGCATATGCACACTTTTGTTGTAGTGCTTATTTGAGTGATTAATACAATATTTTACATTATTAGTATTCTTTCATTAGCCACCCTTATACAATCTTGGGAGGATTGGCTTTCTCATATCAGTGCTTGCATTAATAGTACAATTGTTTCCACAGGTAAGATGCCTCATTAAGTAATCTACAGAGTTGCAAAAAGGCTCCCACATGTGTTAGACGGTCTTGTCCCCTCTACAATTTTGATGATTATAGTCAACTCCAATGTCACACATTACATAGGATATATGATTCTATGAGAGAAAAAATTCATGACTCGCAAGTCCAAAATATTAAAACACCAGCATAGCAAGGTATGCCTGTTAACATAAGTATTGGTGATCATGTATATAAAAGCATGCCTGACCACCAATCTAATTGTAGATTTACAGGTCCATTTTTGGCTGAAAAGTTGCATACTGACAAGTTCAGGGTCTTTGATCCTTCCCAGGGAATGAGTGATGTATTGCACAATGATAGGCTTAAAGTAACAAGAGTGCCTATCCCTGCATTCATCCGGCCTCCCCCAAGGCCCACTGTACAAACTATTCATTCTGTATCTACCCCTCACAATTATCTCCATTCAAGGGGTCCAATGCCTATATATCTGTAGGTGTGCATTGCTTATGATGTTATCCATGATTTTCTTGATCTGTATTTTGTGATACTTAAGCTATTAAGTGTAATGTCTTGATCTGTATTCTGTAATGTTTATTAAGTGTGTCCCAGATGTCCGGCATTCATTATCTCTAGTTTAATACTAGCTCCAGTACTTATATGTACATATCTATCTGTTCTTATATTCTTTTGTATTGATATATGTGTGTTATGTGTGCTTTCTTGTATAAGGTGATTTCATGTACACATTTTCCCCCCACACTTTTGTATGTACAATATGGTGTGTGAGGAGGTCATCCTTTTCTGTTTTCTTATGCTTCAATCATTCATTTTCCCTGTTTACTCAATGGGGTCACTGAGTGGTGGTGGCCAAGCAATGTGCTCTGTATATAGTTTTCCATTTATATCAAAACAAGAGGGCATATTGTTAGTCTTTACTATTGTCACTGTGTATTTTGTATTTGTGTACAAGTATGTTTAACCAAGCATTTGGCCCACAAGCCCAAATATGAGTTTTGCCCCCAAAACAAAGCTTGGTGTCAGTTTCTGTCATACCTTCAAGGTGTGAACACACTCTGTATTTTATGTAAATTTACCGAATTGTGACTTACATATACCAAAGGCTTTTTTCCCCCTTACAAGGAAGGTAGCCAAAATACAAAGGCATAAAAACCACTCCCACCCATTCCATCCCTATCACACTCCACTCCCTTCCCTCTTATCTTGGCACCTCCTGGATGACAGGTCACCCCTGCATTTTGTCCACAGCTCTGGGTCAGAAGCAGTGTCGCAAGACACAGCACATCCACAGCAAGGCCGCTTCATTAAATCGGCGACCCCCCTCTCCATCCCCTCGTGCAGAGAGGGAGAAGATGGGGAGAAATCCCTTCGGGCTGCGTCAAATTTTTTCTCACACATACTCCCTCACCCACTCCACCTCATGTATCACATCATCCTAATAAAATCATTCTCCATTCACCTGTCTTCTGTCCTTCCTCAACAGACATTCCCCACTTCCCCAAAGCCCCTTTTACTCCATCCATCCATCTCATCCTAGGTCGCCCCCTCATGTTTACTCCTTCCACCTCTTTTACTAGTCTTTCTTCACTCATTCTTTCCATGTGTCCAAACCATCCCAATACTCTTTCATCAACCCTATCTCCCAACTCCCTCTCCACCCCTGTTCTCCTCCTCATTTCTCACTCTATCCTGCCTAGTAACCCCTATCATACTTCTCAGACACCTCATCTCAAACACAAACTCCTCTCATATGTTCCATGTTTCTGCCCCATACAGTGCTGTCGGCATAATCACTCCTTCATACAATCTCCTCTTGGCACCCATTCCCAAATGTAAATTTCTCATTTCACTTTTTAATCCACCAAGGCATTTACTCGCTTCTCTCAATCTACATTCTACCTCCATTCCACCCTTTCCTGCCACATTCGTACCCAAGTATCTAAAATTATTCACTTCCTCCAGTCTCTCTCCCTTAATACTCACTTCCAGTCTGCTTCCACTTTCACCCCTTGTACATCTCATTACCTTACTTTTACCCACATTTATCTTCAACTTCCTTCTTTCACACACTTTCCCAAACTCTGTCACTAACTTCCTCAATCCCTCCTCTGACCCTGCTACAAGCGCAGTGTTGTCCACAAACAACAGCTGGCTTACCTCCTACTTTTCTCCATTTTCCCTAACCATCTCCAATCCCTGACCCACTACCCTTGCATTTACCTCTTGCACCACCCCATCCATGTATAAATTGAAGAGCCAGGGTGATATAACACATTCCTGGCAAAGTCCAACCTTTACCTCGAACCACTCACTCTCTCCATTTCTAATCCTGACACACGCTCTACTACTCTCGTAAAAACTCTTGACAGCTCCTAAAAGCTTTCCTCCTATCCCACATATCTGCAATACCTCCCACAGTGCCTTCCTGTCTACCCTGTCATAAACCTTTTCCAGATCCATAAAAACCTTTTCCCATAGCTTTCTCACATATCTGCCCAACTACACTTAACAAGCTAATCCCTCTGAAACTACTACTCTCGCACTTATCCCCTTTTCCCTTGTAAAGTGGAACTATACAAGCACTCCTCCAGTCCTCCGACACTCTACCCTCTCTTACACAATCATTAAATAACCTCACCAGCCAGTCCACCATCACTGTACTTCCTTTTTTCAAATATTCTGCATGACATCCATCCACACCAGGTGCATTACCTGTTCTCATCATCTTCAACAACTGCCTTCACTTCATCCTTCCTTATTTGTCCTCCATTTTCCTCACTCATCACGGTCATTTTCTTAGCACTTCCCACTGCAAATACCTTTTCCTCCCTATCCTCCTTCGCATTCAGCAACTCCCTAAAGTACTCTGCCCATCTTCCTCTTACTGCCTTCTCTTCCATTATTATCTCTCCATCTGCACCTTTTACCTTTTCTTCTCTATTTGATTCACCTCCTCTTCCTTCCTTAATTTCTTTCCAAAACATCTTTTTATTACTTTCAAAGTTTTCTGTCATACTCTTACCCCATTTCACATCTTTGCCTCCTTTATCTTATGCTTTACTTCTCTTCTCTTTTCTTTGTACTTCTCATACGATTCCCTCATCCTAATTTGTAACCAATCTGTGAAAGCTCGCTTCTTCTCTTCTACAACCTTCTTTGCTTCTATTTCCTCCCGTCTTCCTTGTTCCACACACCATCTTTGCACACCTTGTGACTCCCTCCTTGAACTATCCCCATTCCTCCTCCACTCCTAGTTCTACTCTATCCTTCACTCCTCTCTCAGCTTCTTGTACTCCTTCTCTTTTTCTTTCTCATTTAAGCAGTTCACTCTAAGCGCCTCCCTACCTTTTGTCCTTTTCCTCTTTTTACATCTATCCTCCACTCTCAACTTACCTTCCACCAAAAATTATCTGATATTCCCCCACTCTCTCCCTTTAGAACATGTACATTCTTAACTCTTCCTATTATTCATCACTTTGATTACGCTTGTAGCTCTTGGTACAGTAGTCTGAGCAGAAAAAACCAGTCTCGGCTACAGGTTGCACAAAATAAGATAATTAGATTCATACTAAATTTACCTCAACGTAGTCATATTGGTATAGAAGAATTTAGCAAGGTGGGAATGTTACCTGTAAAATATCGTGTCCAGCAGCTGAAACTAAACCAGGTTTAAAATGTCGTTCATAATTCTGCTCCCTCATATGTGAGCTGTAATTTTACATTATTGGCTGAGAACCGAACCCGGAACAGTCAAGAGTCTCTTATTGTACCTCATGCAGGTCCCTTCACCAAAAACAGCTTTCACTTCACAGGTGTTCAACTATGGAACTCACTACCTGTGTCCATTAAGAAGTCAAATAGCTAGGTTACCTTCAAGAAAAAAGTCAAGGGTTGCTATATGTCTCAGCTATGGACAGAGAACAGCCTTGATTTTATGTACTACTAGCTTAGTGAGGGATACCTGATTCCATGAGTAATACCATCCAAATCAGGATTCACTCATAACTGTTCTGACCTCCCCCCTTTTTTTTTGTCCTTCAGATGTTTAGTTCAGTATAACAATGATTGATGTTACAAATTGGTTTCCACCTTTGTTTTGCTAGTCATAATATGGTATATGTCTCAGGTGGGGTCCGAGAACAGTTATGATCTGACCTTTTTCCTCGTTCTCCTTGTTGTTTTACTCATATGAGTACTGGTCTCCTGTACCCTACCTCTGGTACTTCAGGTTATAATGTACTACTCCCTAGTGCTCATACTAATTGCCCACTTCGTCCTGAGATTCAGGTAAAATGTTAGATTTAATTAATAGGTGACCCTAGCTGCAGTGTAGCATTCACTATAACATGTTGATACAGCTGTAGAATATTATAGTACCGTATTTTACGGCTTACAAGACACACTTTTTTTCCCTAAAAAATGCTAATGTGTCTTCCAAGACGAATGTTGTATTGCATGGCAACACCCAGGCTCATGTAAGCTTGGACACTTGACCGATAGCGACCTGGATTTGTATGTTGAGTCATTACACTATGATGTTAGCTTAAGTACTATTTAATTCAACCTTTTATATTATGTAAACTCAGTACTTAGCTGTTACAAGTATTTCCAATACCATAATCCTTCCTGGAGCCTACTCGGCGTGTGGAGAAAACGGGCCGTTCCCTAGTCTCATAGCAACACACACACACACATACACACGAACGCACGCAAATACCAGGTGCCTTTATCAGTTACCACCAGGCTATCACGCGTGTCATAAGATTTTTTGTCCTGGAAATTATCACCCATGGCTAGTTCATCAAAATGGTTTAGTTATACTATTGCATACAAGCTACAAGTTGTACAATATGCCGAAGAACACTGTAAAAGAGCAGCAGAAAGATACGTTTAGAAATCTTAACTTATTTTTATGAAAATAAAACCACCCTTGGACAATGAAAAATGTATAATATATTTACTAATCACCAACCAGTATCATCGCCATACAAACAAAATCGGACAAGTGATTTCGTAATGTAAACAATACGTCCAATACGTGTCGTCCTTACTTCTTATGTTTTTGTGTTCAGTGGTTGGGTATATGGTGAATGTGTTCTTGCATGAGAATGACTTTTTTTTTTTCCTAGAAATTTCTTTCAAATACAGGTAGTCGTTGACTTACGACCGAGTTCGGTTCCGACAGACAGGTCGTAAGTCGATCTGGACGCAAGTCGGTCTATATATATATACAGTATATATTGCCCTTTATATATATATATTTTATATTATATTTAGCATACTGAAATAATCTTAGCATCTTTGAACTATGTTGTATAGTATTTTTAACCTTTCTATAATTTCATCTGATTTTCTTTGGGAAACATAGCCTAGGCCTAAGCATATTGAATAAAATCCTATCATCTTTGACCTATGATATTTAATACTGTATTTGTTAACCTTTGTATTATTTTACCATCAGACTTTCTTTAGGAAACGTATGCATACTGAATAGAATCTTATTATCTTTGAGCTACATTAACTTTTTTATCATTTTCGTTAGGAAACGTAGCCTAGGCCTACGCATACTGAATAAAGTCCTGTCATCTTTGACCTACAAATACTTTTTTGTTGGTTACATTAAAATCATTGTAAAGCAAAATTAGGAAAAAATTATTTCAAAACACATTCTTTTCGTTTACGTACTGTACCGAAAATATTGTTATCGACAACAGACTAGGCATAAACAAAGTTTACTGTTACATTTTATTAATCACAAAACATAAAAATACAAAATGCTGTACCGAACATTTTGTCATCGACAACAGACTAGGCATAAAAAATACTGTTACATTTTATTAATTGCAAAACATAAAAATACAAAATGTAAGGCAAAATTAGGATTTTTTTTTATTTCAACAAAACACATTCTTTTCGTTTACGTACTGTACATATTGTTATCAACAACAAACTAGCTCAGGCATAAAAAGTTTGTTATATTTGATTAATTGCAAAACATATAAAAATACAAAATGCAATGCAAAATTAGGAAACATTTTACTTCAAACAAAATGAAAGAATATTTAGCTGGCTGGGATGCTGACGCTGCAGACAGCCTGCCAAAACTATCGTACTCGCATCTCGCGGCATGCGGAGTAATGTACTGCACTGCCAGGCATAACATTGCAATTCTATTACTCTATTAAATGTTAGATATTATTGCACCATCTCGTGGTCGTAAAGTCGATCAGTCGTAAGTCGCATAGGTCGTAAGTCGACGACTACCTGTATTAGGGTGCGTCTTCCAAGCCGTAAAATACGGTATATCATTAATGGTACTACTCTGATATAGTACTCACTCATACATGTTGATACAGCTGTAGAATAATGCAGTATATCATTAATGGTACTACTCTGATATAGTACTCAGTCGTACTGTTTTGTTACAATTTAACATTATTTTGTTGTTCCTTTGCTTAATGCAATGTTCCTTTTTGTGATGATGCTCAATTGTTGGTCTCAATATCCTATGTGTACAAACATTTTAGTAATATTAGCAAAACTATAACAATGTATATGTGTCATATGTGTACTGACTGGTATTACTCATGATTGTCTCTGGTCCCCTTAACCCCCTACGTATGTTGTCTGTGTGACTTAGTGTAGAATAACAATCTGATGAGGACCACAATGGAAATAAGTGTACATGCTTTTTGTGTTATCCTCGGCAATTTGCAATTATTATTCCGAACTATGTGTTCTTGTCATTATTTGCACTTCATGTACATTGATTCATTGCCAAATAAAGTCTATCTATACTCATATCTACCACTACATAGTCCATTAATGCTCTACCACCCTCTCCCATGTGTACTTATGCTTGACTTTCTTCCTAAACACTGTATTTGCTATTATCAACTCTCTTTGTAGACACATCTCCACCATCAACTCTCCACTATAATTCTTTCCTGGAACTCCACATTTCACAACCACTCCATCTATTGGTTCATTTCCTACCCTAGCACTAAGGTCTCCCAATATTACTACATTGAGGCTTCTCCCTAATCCCTCTATGCGCTCATTTAAATCTATCCAAAAAGCCTCCCTCTCTTCTACACTCTTCTCACTACCAGGCCCATATGCACTTTCAAAAACCCATGTCTCCTTTCCCAGTTTCACCTTCATCCACATTAACCTTGAATAAAGCTCCTTCCACTCCACTACACACTTACCTATCTCTTCACTTTCTAGTATAGCCACCCCTTCTCTCCCTCTCTTCACTCCTGAGAACCTCCCAACTACATTCCCAAATTCACACTTGCCCCTCCCTCTCAACTTAGATTCACTCAAAGCCAACACATCCATCTTTCTTTTCACAAACATACTGCCTATCTCTTCTGTTTTACTCTCATCTGTACTACATCCAGGCACATCAAGACCCAAACCTTAGGGTACTGGCTGGAAAACTCCTAGACCCTCTTATGCCTTTACTTATTTTAGGAATGTCCCCTGTGAGGCTACAGGGAGAAGAATGCCTAGTCCTAATCACCGTCCCATTTTTCTCACCTCTTATGATTCAAGTGGAAATACTTGGTGGCAGTATTCTATCCCCCACCACAGGGTAGGCAAAAATAGGAAATGAATATTCAGAGAAATGGTACAGGACAGCAACAAGGGGTTGGGGGGTACCATAATGGAGGGACTGTTGCAGTATAATAAGTGTCATCATTTCTCTGTGAACAGTCCTCTATCACAGACAAAATGATGTGTGGCTCTGGTCCATAGGGGCACCCCATATAGACCCTAAAGTATCAACTGCATGCTACTTTGCCACAATAACATGCAGCCAATACCCAAGATGGGGACTTAATACATTATTTTACCATTGTAAGGTGGTTCTCATTGCCACCCTACTACAGGAGTCATGAGGCACAAATGGGTATATGAGGATGCTGTCATCTTATATTTTGCAGTTGTGGGCAAGTTACCACCGAATTCTGAACTTATTTGATCATGTTTTCTGTGTTTATTATTACTCAGTGAAAGAGAATGAGTAATACAGCAGTGACTTTATAATTTAAAACATTAGTGGTGTGATGCATCAATATTAGGCATCTAATGCTGTTTGCAAGGATTTGACTAACATTGAAGAGGTTAACTAAATTTCACTTAAGGCTAACACATCCATCTTCCTCCTCACAAACATACTGACAACCTCCTTCCCTGTACTAAACCATGTTCTTTTAATGGCTCAAATTCTAGGGTTCTGGTTAGAAATCTCCCAGACCCATGCTGATTTCTTGTAGTATAATTTTAATAGAACAGGATACCTAGTCCTATCACTCTGTCCCACTTAGTCGCCTTTTACAACTTGCATGGGAAACATTGTGGCAGAATTCTTTCCTCCCCTACCACGTAAATAATAAATGCCAAAGTGTTTGTATTACTTTATTACTTCAAAAGCAAGTTTATGTTTCTAAAACATTCATTAAACCAAAGAAAATGAGCTTTACCGAGTAAAGTTCATTTCTTGTTTCTTATCAAAATATATGAAAAATATTCTATCAAATCCTAAGAAAATAAGGTATGTGTATATGTATATATATATACACACATATAATGTATACACATGTATATGGACGGTTTGGTAAATCACAATATGTTGAAAAAAGGTACATAATTCTTACAGTAATCACACAAATCACTGAAATACTCTATAGTGACTATATAGAAAATTTAAAAAATTTGCCCATTTCAAACACTCATCCCACATTAATTTATGTTATACTGTAAATTCTATTCATGGAAGGTCAATCTATAAAAAATGATGGACCCCCACAACAAAGAAGTCATTCTAATTTCAATAAAATCCATATCTGAATAAACATGCCCAAGATTTCCTTTGCTGGAGACTGACAGCCCAAAGAAATTTGGTCAGTTGTTTTTGACAGTCGTTTGCTAGTGCTTCCATCCTTGTTGGCAATCCCAGACTTATTGTGCATTATCTTATCTCATAATGAGCTAGTGAGTCTGGGGTGTTTATAGTTTGATTAGAAGTCCTCTTCTATGTTGGAACTTCTGGAGGGGTGATAGAAGTACTGGTGATCTGTCATTAATGGACTATGTGGTATCAAAAGGAAGGATAAGAAGAGGTCTGGGCATTCATACTTTCAGGGGGGAGAGTGGGGGTGTCAGATCAGTATTTGGTAGAAGGGAAATTGAAAGTGGAGGAAAAGAGGTGTTGAGTTAACAAACTGAATGAGAAAGAAAAGGAGAAAGAACACCAGAAGTTGAGAGAAGTATGGGAGATGTGTGGGAGAGAGGTGAGTAGGAGTAAATCAATGGGTAAGTTTTAAGATGACAGTGTGCAAAGATGGCATGTGGAATGAGGAGGATGAGAGGGAATAGAAGGTAGGGAAATGAATGGTGAAGACAGTAGAAAAGAAGAAATGAGCATATAGGGATTGGTTACAAAGAAGAACTACGGAAGTATATGAGAGGTATTGGAAAAAGAAGTAAAACATAAGGTGAGGGAAGAAAAGAGGAAAAATGTAACATGGGGTAAGATTATGACAGAAAAAATTCAACAAACAAAAAGATGTTTTGGAAGGAAGTGAAGAGAGTGAGGGGCGAGTTAGGTAGAGAGGAAAACTTAAAAGGTGCAAACGGATAAATGTTAAAGGAAGTGCAGATGGCAAGAGGATGACGGATAGAGTATTTTAGAGAGTTGTTGAATGTGGAGGAGGTTAGGGAGGGACAGACTAGCAGTTGGAGAAACTATGAAAATGACAGGATTATGGGAAAAGAAGAGGTACAAGGTGCACTGACACTGATGAAACCTGGTAAGGCACCTCGGTTGGACAGGTGTCATATGGAATGTCTGAAAACGGGAGGAATGGTTATAGTGGATTGGCTAGTGAGGTTGCCTCAGGAAGCCTCCTGTGTGCTGGAGGACTGGCGTGCTTGTATAGTTTTACTTAACAAAGGAAAGGTGAAATATGAATGCAGTAGTTTTAGAGTAATCAGTTTGTTCTGTATAGTTGGAAAGGCATATGGATGTCAACTGAGAGGGTTTGGAGAGTAATAGAGGGATTAATTGGTGAGGAGCCCTGTGGGTTTTGGAAAGGTAGAGAGTGCATGGATATAATATAAAAAAAAAAAAAAAAAAAAAAAAAAAAAAAAGGGTGGTAAGGCAGATTTGGAAAAGTTTTTGGCAAAAATAAAGAATTTTTGGGGCCTTTATGGATTGCAGATTGCATACAACAGGGTATATAGGAGGTTTTGTAGACATATGGAACAGGGGAAAAACATTAAGGGTAGTCAAAAGTTTTTACATGGGTAGTAGAGCTATGTTAGGGTTAGAAATGGTGAATGAATGGTTTACAGTGAAGTTGGGCCTGTGGCAGGGTTGTGTTATGTTATCATGGATGTTCAACATGTACATCCAATAAAAGCGGTGTCGCCTCTCCAGACTGTTCAGTCAGATCATGCCCTTCTTGCCTTGAAAGGTGGCAACTGGGTGATCTTCATGTGTATGGCTAGATGAGGTTCACAATCAAATTTTTGCCACCTTTCAAGACAAGACATGCATGAGCTCTCCAAGCCCCATCTGGCAAGGAACACTGCTTTTGTTGGTGGCTGTACATGGGTAGTATGGTATGGTATGTAAATGCAAGGGTGGGCAGAGGATTGGAGATGGTTAGAGTATGTGGAAAAAAGACAGTAATGGGGTATGAGATGGTATGTGATCAGAGGAAGCAACTAAAAAGCAATGTTATGAATTGCACAAGGGAAGAAGGCGGCAGTAAGTTGAAGTTAAGTTTAAAAGGAGAATTGTTAGAGGAAAAGGATAGTCTTAGGTATTTAGGCATCACACAGAGAATGGAGGAGTGGATGTAAAGTGCAGTGAGGGGAACAAGTTTTCTTGGGCAAATGAAGTGTCATACGAAATAGATATTTGGGAACATATGCAAAAAGATTATATGAAGGTGTAATTATATACATGACACTGTATGGGATGGAGATTTGGAATTTCAGGGAAGCAGAAAGAAGTTTATATGTGATTCACCATGGTCTTGGATCACATGTTGGAATCATGATTGACAGCTATAACCCCCCCCAATTGAGAGCTAAGAGCTCATGTATGACCAATCTATAGGTAATACTGTGACCTTACATGTACTCACACCCACAACTCCCTGCTCACAAGAGTTGGAGTAATGGCTCACACTGTGATACTGAAATTATTTTAGTCCTGGGCAGGATTTGAACTTGGACTGCTTTAGTAGCTGTTGTGAAAACTACTACTGCACCACCAAGCAGTGTTGAAGAAGTATGGGAGTTACTAGGATATGGTGGTAAGGAAAAGAGGTATGGAGGCAAGGAAAACAGGGTGGGAAGGAAGTTGACAGAGCTGATGGAAGAATACTGGGATGGTTTTGACACATGGAAAGAATGAGAGTGGAAAAATTAGAAATAGAATATGGAAGGCATGGAAGAATGGAGTGAACTTAAGAGGTAAAAATCAAGAATGAGATGGATGGACTAGGTGAAGGGGGCCTTGAGCAAAAGGGTGGTGGGTGGGAGAGAAATGGATATATATATACACACACACACACATACATACATATATACACGTGTATGTATGTATTTACCTAATTGTAGTATAGAGGAAAGGAGCAACTACTCTCCAATTTTTTCGCATCTAGCCTCATATTCATGTACAGTTCCTACTCCATCTATATCCTTGATTTCCAATTACCATATTTAGATTTGAATTCATATATGGTTTATGCTTGTGCTTTACTACTTTCTAAGCTATTCCAAGTGTTTATGCCTCTTAACATCTTTTAGACATGTGGTCTTTCTTAATTTGTTCCTATTTCCTATTAAAGTCCCCTCATCCTTAATCAAGAGATCTCTTCTCTCAATGCAATCTACCCCTCTAGTGACCTGAATACTGTAATCATATCACCTCTCCCTCTACAATCTTTCAAGGTTTGCAGACACAGTGCTTTTAGTCTTTCCTCATATGGTTTAGCTGCCAAGCTAGGAACCAGTTTGGTTGCTGCCCTTTGTATTCTCTCAATCATGCTTATATCCTTCACTCTGTGTGGGGACCATATCACTGACACACATTCCAGTCTTGAACTCATCAGGGATTCAAAGAGGTTTCTCATCATCTGGGTGTGTGTGCTTCACCATGGTCTTGGATCACATGTTGGGCTCGTGATCGACAGATATTTCCCCATGTAAAAGAGCTCAGAGCTCATATATGATGTGTATGTGTGTATAATACCCTTGACCACTGTTCATTAACATGATTGCAACAGCACCTCACTCAAAACACAAGTTTAGACAAACCAATACCAACTACAACACTCCAAGCAATAGTAGCCGAGCTCAAAACAACTGACGTGGCTCCATTGCATCCATTAGAGGTACAGTAGCAATCTTCCCAGTAAACACCATTCTCATCCACACCCCAGTTGCAGGCATTTGTCACACCATTTTCTGACACAGCAGTGCAACGCCGGATAACTGTCCGCCAACGGCCATCCCCTACAAATAAGAAAAATTGTTAATACAAAAACTTACAAATACAACACTATTGACATACCAAAAAGTTTCTTCCCCCTTATGAGAGAAGAAACTAGCTAATAAATGCTACCACCTTCTACCCATCCCACACCCATTTGTTTTCCTTTTAACCTCTTCAGTACGGGCCAAAATCTCGCGGGCAGCAGCCGCTGCCAGACGTACGATGTGTCGTAATAATACTCACATCATAAAATATAGTCACCGCTTATATCAATCATTCTCTCTTTCACCTGTGAATTTTGATAACCATAGAAAATGTGATGAAGACAGTTTAGAGAGTATGTCATTATGCAGGGGCAACTACAATAAATATAATCAAGACGCCGATATGGCAGCCTCGCGTATCCACTTGCTCCTCATGCCGCCTACGTATGCGGCACCGTATGGAAGGGCACTTCGGTACGATGACACCTACGTATGCGTCAGGAGGCGCAATAGAGTACACGAGGATGCTGACATCGGCGTCTTGATTATATTTTTTGTAGTTGTGCAGGAGTTATCCTCAGATTCTGTGAACTGGTTTAACCATGTTTTCTATATTATTACTCAGAGTAAAAGAGAACAAGTAATACAGCAGTAATTTTATATTTTATAATGCAAGTAGTGTGATGCAAATTACATATGACACATGATCCTGGGCACGAGAATTTGAGTCGCACTAAAGTGATTCAAAATCTCTTAGCTCTTTGTGCATGCAGGGCCATCCCTGAACCCCACCTACTGTCTGAGCCAGATGCAACGTAGAAAAAATATAGACCTCCACAGTAAGGGCCAATAGACAAAGCTGGTTTACTTTCACTATTTCATTTACAAAGTAACCATACCACCTCATCCAATGTTGAGTAAATACAGAGGACAAAAAAAAATTCCTATGGGTTGCATCAAATTATCTTCTATTCACAACCATTCCCCAATCACACCTATCACCTGCCCTCTCCCTTCTTCGTTTTATATATATCGTATATACACACACACATATACAATATATATACTGTCACATAGCCAATGTCCATGTTTTTCTTTTTTCTTTTCTTTCTCGTGTTGGTTGTTAGTTGTCTACCAGCATGTAGCTTAACCCCTTCCATACGGTGACGCCTACGTAGGCGTCATGAGGAGCAAGTGGGTACGCGAGGCTGCCATATCGGCGTCTTGATTATATTTATTGTAGTTGTACCTGCGTGACCCCCATACTCTGTAAATTAGCTTCATCATATTTTCTATGGTTATCAAAATTCACGGGTGAAAGAGAACAAGAATTACAGGGGTTACTTTATCTTTTATAATGCGAGTATTATGACGCAACATCGCACGTCTGGCAGATAATGCTGCCTGCGAGATTTTGGCCCGGAGTGAAGAGGTTAACCACTTCAGTACGGGACTTAAATCTCGCGGGCAGCAGCCAATGCCAGCCGTATGACGTCACGTAATAATATTCTTATCATAAAATATAGTCGCCGCTTATATCGATCGTTCTCTCTTTCACCCGCGAATTTTGAAAACCACAGAGAATGGGATTCAGGGCGCATTTGGGAGAATGTAAAAACACAGGGGCGACTACAATAAATATAATCAAGACGCCGATATGGCAGCGTCGCGAATCCACTTGCTCCTCATGACGCCTACGTGTGCGGCACCGTATGGAAGGGGTTAACACCCCCCTTTATCTGTCAGCTGTGTATACAAATGTCACACCCAGAAACTCAACATGTCAGATCACAGCAGGTGTTTCCGTACCCTGCCCTCAGGTCAAAGGGACACCGTGAAGGCAGCGTATGTGGGTACATTACCAGTTTATATTTTTGGTTATATTTCTTTTCTTATCATTTTACTTTTCTCTTTGAAATGTGATCAGATTAATTTATTACAACTTGTAACACAGATTACCATTTGTCAGTATGCTGCAACATACTCCAATTTTTGTATTGTATTTAAGTTTAAATATATCATACCAGTTTCCATCACCAGCAGGCTGGTCATGCGTATTTGCACATTTGAGTTCTAGTTATTCTAGTGCTTTCATTGTTATTTTGTGTAAATAAAATTTTAAAACAAAACTTTTTTTTTTTCGTTCCTGGAAAAATTAAAGCAACTACATTAGCTATACTTTAAATATTTCAAACCTCAAAAAAGTAACAGTGGCGACCTTGCCAGGATGATCACTTGAGATGGTTAAACTCGATTTTGAATAGTAATACAAGGTGGTAATTATATTGAACGGGGCCGAAATGGCAGAACAAGATTTGGAGTTACATCATCTAAAGCTCCAGCTTACAGAGGCAGAGATATGGTTAGCAGTTAAATGCAAGTGGAAGTAGGTCTCCCCAACTGTCTTTTGTTCTAGATAAGGTAGACAAGTATGTGTTAGCCCGAAAGGATGCACATTTGCCTCGCCCAGGCAATGGGTTTGTCAGCCAACCCCAGTTGAAGGGGATGCCAGTGCCCAAGAGACAGGCCAGTCCTCCTTCACCAGGCAAAGGCAATTCTAAACTTGCTTCTGTAGTTAACCCCTTCCATACGGTGCCGCATACGTAGGCGGCATGAGGAGCAAGTGGATACGCGAGGCTGCCATATCGGCGTCTTGATTATATTTATTGTAGTTGCCCCTGCGTAATGGCATACTCTCTAAACTGTCTTTAATCACATTTTCTATGGTTATCAAAATTCACGGGTGAAAGAGAGAACGATCGATATAAGCGGTGACTATATTTTATGATGCAAGTATTATTACGACACGTCGTACGGCTGGCAGCGGCTGCTGCCCGCGAGATTTAAGGCCCGTACTGAAGAGGTTAAAGGTAATTTACAGTGCTCATACTGTAAAAGGAATGGTTGGTCATGAAGTAGATTTGTGTTGGTGAAAGATGCAGCCAGGGAAATCTAAGCCTGTAGCTAAACACCCACATCCCAAGTCGCCGGCCCCCAGGAGAACACTGACAAGAGCCTGATGATGTAGTTGACATTACCTCCCTGTTTACTCAGAGCAATAATGGTTTTGTTAGTTCTTCCCCAGAAGTCTATTTCAGGTTGACATGTTAGTTGCAGCCCAGAGAAAGGACGAGGAGTTGGACCCCCCCTTTTGGAGGAAGTGGACGAGGAGGAAGACGAGGAGAGGCTGACACCCGCCTTTCATCTCTGCAGTGATGTGCTGTGCCAATGGGGGTTGCCGTCTACCTTTTCCAAGGACGATGTGCCCTGGGTAGCTATAGAACAGCTGGTCGTCCCTTCTACTCGCCACATGGGCCACCCAGGTGTCTGTAAGGAGGTGGAGGCCAAACCGCGGATGGTCATCCCCACTGCTTGCCAAATGGATGAGAAAGAGGAGAGACTGACACCCGCCTTTCATCTATGCGGTGGTGTGTTGTCCACCTTTTTCAAGGACAATGTGCTTTAGGCAGCTGTGGAACAGCTGGTTGTCCCCTCTACTTGCCACAAGGGCTACCTAGGTGTCCATAAGACCTTCAAGAGGCAAAGGTGGGCCCTCTTTTTGCCAGGTAATCAGAAGGACGAGGATCAAGTAGCTGGGGCTCCCAACCAATGGGAGAAACTGAAACCATTTACTGCAATACAGCTGGACATTGTGGGACCTCCCGACAGGACCCTTCGAACTAAGGCCTCAAATAACAGCTGAAGAGGTATTATCAAAAGCTGGCAAATAGTGAAAATTACATATAATTATATATATATATATATATATATAAAGAAAAAAAAGTGATGAAAAAAGAGAATGAAAAAACACTTGGAGAGAGAGAAAAAAAAAAGTGAAAGAAAAGACACTTGGAGAGGGAAAAAAAAAAAAAAAAAATGGAGACTAAGAAGAATTTTTTTTTTTTTGAGAGAGAGAGAGTACTGAACCTGAGGCTGAGAAAATGGTACATATACCAAAGGCTTTCTTCTCCCTTACAAGGGAGGTAGCCAAAAATCAAAGGGAGATTGGTGAGGAACAGTGTCAGGATTAGAAATGGAGAGAGTGAGTGGTTCGAGGTAAAGGTGGGACTTCGTCAAGGATGTGTTATGTCACCCTGGCTGTTCAACTTGTACATGGATGGGGTAGTGCGAGAGGTAAATGCAAGGGTAGTGGGTCAGGGATTGGAGATGGTTAAAGAAAATGGAGAAAAGTGGGAGGTGAGGCAGCTGTTGTTTGCGGATGACACTGCGCTTGTGGCAGGATCGGAGGAGGGATTGAGGAAGTTGGTGACAGAGTTTGGGAGTGTGTGTGATAGAAGAAAGCCGAAGATAAATGTGGATAAAAGTAAGGTGATGAGATGTACAAGGGGTGAAAGTGGCAGTAAACTGGAAGTGAGCATTAAGGGAGAGCGACTGGAGGAAGTGGATAGTTTCAGATACTTGAGTCCAAATGTGGCAGGAAAAGGTGGAGTGAAGGTGGAGGTAGAATGTAGATTGAGAGAAGCGAGTAAATGCCTTGCTGGATTAAAAAGTGTATTGAGGAATAGACATTTGGGAATGGATGGTAAGCGGAGACTGTATGAAGGAGTGATTGTGCCAACAGCACTGTATGGAGCAGAAACATGGAACATAAGAGAGGAAGAAAGAAGGAGCTTGAATGTGTTTGAGATGAGGTGTCTGAGAAGTATGATGGGGGTTACTAGGCTAGATAGGGTGAGAAATGAGGAGGTGAGGAGGAGAACAGGGGTGGAAAGGGAGTTGGGAGATAGAGTTGATGAAAGAGTATTACTAAGTATTTCAGCGGCTTTGACCCATCGTTTTTCGCTCATATTTCCGAAATAATCATTCACATCAGCATGGTATATTAGCACAGCCTAATTCACACCCGGCCATAATTTTTGACGTTATAGTGTATTCACAAGTGTATTTAATTACGGTGTTTACTCTTGATATTGTGTGTCGTAGCCGACACCCGTGAAGTAAATCGAACAAGTGAAGTTGGGATACACGAGGTAGTTTGTGATGACGTCACGACTTCACCTGTTCGATTTACTTCACGGGTGTCGGCTACGACACACTTAATATCAAGAGTAAACGCCGTAATTAAATACACTTGTAAATGCACTCTAACGTCAAAAATTATGGCCGGATGTGAATTAGGCTGTGCTAATATATCATACTGATGTGAATGGTTATTTCGGAAATATGAGCGAAAAACGATGGGTCAAAGCTGCTGAAATACTTAATAGGATGGTTTGGACACATGGAAAGAATAAGTGAAGAAAGACTAGTAAAAGTGGTATGGAAGGCAGATGTGGAGAGAGTGAACATGAGGGGACGTCCTAGGATGAGGTGGATGGATGGGGTGAAGGGGGTTTGGGGAAGAGGGGAATGTCTGCTGAGGAAGGACGGGAGAGGACAGAAGACAGGGGTGAATGGAGAATGGTTGTTTATAGATGATGTTGCGATGCATGAGGTGGAATGGGTGGGGGGGATGGGGGATGAGGTAGTAGTATGTGTGAACAAAATTTGACACAACCCGAAGGGATTTCTCCCCGTCTTCTCCTTTTATGCATGGGGGGACGGAGAGGGGGGGGTCGCCGATTTAATGAAGCGGCCTTGCTATGGATGTGCTGTGTCTTGCGACACTGCTTCTGACCCAGGGCAGTGGACAAGGTGCAGGGATGACCTGTCATCCAGGAGGTGCTAAGATAAAAGGGAGGGTGGAGGGGTGTGGAGTGTATTCAGGGATGGAATGGGTGGGAATGATTTTATGCCTTTTCCTTTTTGGCTGCCTCCCTTGTAAGGGGGAAAAAGCCTTGGTATATGTATGTAGTAGAACATGTGTAAGGATAAGAAATGGAGAGAGTGAGACTTCGTCAGGGATACGTTATGTTGCCCTGGCTGTTCAACTTGTACATGGATGGGGTGGTGCAAGAGGTAAATGCAAGGGTGGTGGGTCAGGGATTGGAGATGGTTAAAGGAAATGGAGAAAAGTGGGAGGTGAGAGAGGTGGTGTTTACGGACGACACTGCGCTTGTGGCAGGATCGGAGGAGGAATTGAGGAAGTTGGTGACAGAGTATGGGAAAGTGTGTGAAAGAAGAAAGCTGAAGATAAATGTGGGTAAAAGTAAGGTGATGATATGTACAAGGGGTGAAAGTGGCAGCAGACTGGAAGTGAGCATTAAGGGAGAGCGACTGGAGGAAGTGGATAGTTTTAGATACTTGGGTGCAAATGTGGCAGGAAAAGGTGGAGTGCAGGTGGAGGTAGAATGTAGATTGAGAGAAGCGAGTAAATGCCTTGGTGGATTAAAAAGTGTATTGAGGAATAGACATTTGGGAATGGATGGTAAGAGGAGACTGTATGAAGGAGCAGTTGTGCCAACAGCACTGTATGGAGCAGAAACATGGAACATAAGAGAGGAAGAGAGAAGGAGTTTGAATGTGTTTGAGATGAGGTGTCTGAGAAGTATGATGGGGGTTACTAGACTAGATAGAGTGAGAAATGAGGTGGTGAGGAGGAGAACAGGGGTGGAAAGGGAGTTGGGAGATAGGGTTGATGAAATAGTATTAGGATGGTTTGGACACATGGAAAGAATGAATGAAGACTGGTAAAAGAGGTATGGAAGGCAGATGTGGAGGGAGTGAACATGAGGGGACATCCTAGGATGAGGTGGATGGATGAGGTGAAGGGGGTTTTGGGGAAGAGGGGAATGTCTGTTGAGGAAGGACGGGAGAGGACAGAAGACAGGGGTGAATGGAGAATGGTTGTATATGGATGATGTGATGCATGAGGTGGAATGGGTGGGGGGATGGGGGTGAGGTAGTATATGTGAGCAAAATTTGATGCAGCCCGAAGGGATTTCTCCCTGTCTTCTCCTTTTATGCATGGGGAGATGGAGAGGGGGGTCCCCGATTTAATGAAGTGCCCTTGCTGTGGATGTGTTGTGACTTGTGACACTGCCTCTGACCCAGGGCAGTGGATATGGTGCAGGGATGAGCAGTCATCCAGGAGGTGCTAAGATGGGAGGGAGGGAGGGTGGAGGGGAGTGGAGTGTATTTAGGGATGGAATGGGTGGGAATGATTTTATGCCTTTTTCTTTTTGGCTACCTCCCTTGTAAGGGGGAAAAAGCCTTGGTATATGTATATACTTATAAGGAGTGTGCACTGCATAACTCTACAGACTAAACAAAGGCTTTATAAAGTGTAAATTTAACCACTTCATACGGTGACGCCTACGTAGGCGTCATGAGGAGCAAGTGGGTATGCGATGATGCTGACGTTGGCATCTTGATTATATTTATTGTAGCCGTACCTACGTAACCTCCATTCTCTCTAAACTGGCTTCATCATATTTTCTATGGTTATCAAAGTTCATGGGTGAAAGAGAACGAACGATTGAGCACTGACTTTATTTTTTATAATGCGATTATTATGGCGCAACATCACACGTCGGGCAGCTAATGCTGCCAGACGTGCGATGTGCCCCGGAGTGAAGAGGTTAACTGGAGTCAGTATATTTTTATCGACTCTGACTCCAGCGACACCGTAATTGCTTCCAACTCTGACTCCACAGCCCTGCTAGATATGACCATCGAATACACTAACACAATGGGTTAAGGAGAATACTAGATATAGAAACAATGAGGAACCATCAAAACTAGACCTAGTATTAACCTCTGAACCAGATATTGTGAACAGAATGGAGTATAAAACACCTATTGGAAAAAGCGAACATATACTAATAGAGTTTGAATTAAAAGAACAGAACAACATAGATAGAAATGCCGAATGAACATAGAGAAGGAAGATTTATGTACAACAAAACGAACTTTGTAGAACTAAGGAAATTTTTCCTAAATGCAAATTGGGATAAGTTCTCTAAAGAGGAAACAAATATGGATGACAAATGGAACATATTTAAAGAGAATTATAAAGAGGGAGTTAACAAATATGTACCAAAAAAAGAAACAAAAATACACACATATACATACATATACCAAGGCTTTTCCCCCCTTTCAAGGGAGGTAGCCAAAAAGGGAAAGGCATAAAAACACTCCCACCCATTTCATCCCTAAATACATTCCACACCCCTCCCACCCTCCCTCTCATCTGAGCACCTCCTGGATGACGGGTCATCCCTGCACCTTGCCCACCGCCCTGGTTTAACAAAAGATGTAGCGAGGCTAAAACCAGGAGAGATAAAGTTTGGAAAAGATGGAAAAAAAGACAGGAAAACATATAAAAAACTTAGAAATGAATATGTAAACATACGCAGGAAAGGAAAAAGAGAATATGAAAGGGATATCATAGACAAATGTAAGGATCAACCAAAACTCTTTTACAGATATGTAAACGACAAGCTCAGGATAAGCACGATATAGTAAAATTGTGTGAAGGAGATAAAGAGTACATAGACGACACAAAGATGGTAGAAGTTATGATCAGACATTTCAGGTCTGTTTTTACAATTGAGAGCTCACAACCCCAGGAGGACGAACAACTAGAAAGTTCACCCATCATGAAGGAAATAAAAATAACAGGGAAATAAGAGACCAAATAAAAAGCCTAGATGTCAGAAAGTTGCACGGACAAGAAGAAATTGCAAATTGGATACTGAAAGTGTGTATAGACGAACTGACAGGTAAACTACACAAGATAATAGACTTCTCTTTAAAAAGAGGGAAAGGTACTGCAAGATTGGAAAGATACAAACATAGTACCAATATACAAAGGAGGAAACAAGGAAGATCCTGCAAACTTTAGACCGGTGTCCCTCTCAAGCACAGTAGCAAAAATATTCAAAAAGATTATCAGGAACAGATGGACCAAACACTTGGAAGAAAATAAAATAATAAACCCCAAACAATTTGGTTTTAGAAGTGGAAGATCATGCACCACAAATCTAATCTGCTTTTACTCGAGACTTATTGATATAGTACAAGAAAGAGATGGATGGACTGCGCCTTCCTGGACCTGCAAAAAGCTTTTGACATGGTACCTCACAAAAAATTAATAAGTAAAGTTGAAAAAATAGGAGGAATTCAAGGTAAACTATTGGAATGGGTGAAGGACTTCTTACGGTGCCGCATACGTAGGCGGCATGAGGAGCAAGTGGATACACGAGGCTGCCATATCGGCGTCTTGATTATATTTATTGTAGTTGCCCCTGCGTAATGACATACTCTCTAAACTGTCTTCATCACATTTTCTATGGTTATCAAAATTCACGGGTGAAAGAGAGAACGATCGATATAAGTGGTGACTATATTTTATGATGCGAGTATTATTACGACACATCGTACATCTGGCAGCTAATGCTGCCCACGAGATTTTGGCCCGTACTGAAGAGGTTAAGAGACAAAAGTTCGAAATGGGAAGATGTAAAAAGTGGCATCCCACAAGGCTCTGTTTTGGCTCCTTTAATGTTTCCCATTTACATAAATGATATGGACAAAGGAGTAAATTGTTACATTAATCTTTTTGCCAACAATGTCAAATCACTCAAGAGAGTGAAGACAGAAGAAGATTGCAGATTGCTACAAGATGACCTGGATAAAGTATGGGAATGGAGCCAGAAATACGAGATGAACTTCAATATCAAGAGAAATGCATAATGGAATTTGGAAGAGGCAAAAACAGTTTCGGGAAAATATACGATTGGAAACAAAGAAGTAAAGAAAGTAAACTCAGAGAGGGACCTAGGAGTAATCATCTCAAGTGACTTGACACCTGACAAACGTGTAAACTATTCGGACAGACTTACAACTTATTAAGATCAATGAAAGTGGCCTTCGACTACATGGATGAAGAGATGGTTAAGAAAATAATTACTACATTGATAAGACCGAAACTAGGATATGCAATATCAATGTGGGCACCAAGCACAAAGAAAAACACAAAGAAATTAGAAAGAATCCAAAGAGCGGCGACAAAGATGGCACCCACACTATCAAATTTGACATATGAACAAAGATTGGAGACATTACAGCTGTCAACATTGGAGCAGAGAAGGGAAAGAGGCGACCTGTTGACCACCTTCAGAATTATGAAAGGGATGGAAGTTCTCGATAGAGATGACCTATTGAAATGGGACAAGATAGAAACAAGAGGACACGATAAAAAGCTAAAGAAGGACAGTTACAGAAGAGACCTGAAAAAGAACAGTTTCCTGCACAGAGTGAACGATGTCTGGAACAAACTAAACAGTGAATGCCAGAACTATACATAAGTTCAAAAATAAATTGGATGTGGAGAGATACGAAAACGGGTCACAACGAGCATAGCTCCTGTCCCATAAAATACAACTATGTAAATACACAAAAAAAAAAAAATCTAGCTTAATTATTTTGATATACATGTATGTCCTTAAATGAGGGTATATAGATTATCAGATGCAATATCAAAATTTTTGAAATTTAAAACCAAAGTTAAAAATAAAATAATATGAACAAGAACAATCAAAGCCTACTTTTAAATCTTTTGAAGGCTTTAAAATGTAACCAAAATTAAGATTTTCCAGGAAAACAAATACTGAAAAAAAAGTACACTTACAAATGAAAAATCGAGGTGACTGCCTGGTGCGTTTGACACAGAAAGTTCCTGGTGTGAATGACTCGTCATCCATGCAGTTGACAGGTGTGTGCAGTGTTTCATCAAATGCCCCATAAGCACCACATAAATCTTTACCCTTTGGATTTTCATCGGAAGAACACTGGTAGCATTTCACAGCTTGTCCTGAATTAAAAGAATGAAATCAACATGCAGCATAAGCAATGACTTTCATAGTAATCTTACTAGTTTTCATTTTAGAAAAATTTGATTTTGTGTTTATCTTATAATACAATGGGTTATTTAGTGACAGCTTAGGCTGTAATTGAACACCATGTATAGGCTTTTTACCTGATTTATATCTAACAGTAAAATTCTTATCATTTCTACTTCAATTAGAAATGTAACTAATATATCAAATATTTGCATTTCATTATGAGTGAGCATGTAGGTACTCTCCTTTTGTTACAATACCCTGATGAATTCAAGGATATGCAACATAGGAATAAAAGTGTCATCTGTATAGAAATTCATTAGAAATGCAATTCTGGAGATACCTTAGTGCTTTAGCATATACTTGTAAAATTAGCTGTATCCCTAAAATGGGTATGAATAAGACCTTAAGCTGTAATTGAACACCTAATATTGGCTCTTCACCACCTGTTTTAACATATTAATAAAAGGAGATGTGTCTAGAGAGGTGATGATAGCAAATACAGTGTTTAGGAAGAAAGTCATACATAAGTATACATGGGAGAGGAAGATGGTGGAAAGGTGGTAGACAGGGCTTTAATGGACTATATCGTGGTAACCAGAAGAGTAGGAAGAGTTTTGGATGTACATATTCTAAGGGGGGAGAGAGTGTGGGAATATCAGATAATTTTTTGGAGGGTAAGTTCAGAGTGGAGGATAGAGAAAGAGGAAATGGACAGAGGGTAGGGAGGTGCTTAGAGTAAACTGCTTAAATGAGAAAGAAAAGGAGGAGTACAAGAAGCTGAGAGAGGGGAGGGAAGTGATGGAGTAGAACTATGGAGGAGGGATGGTTCAAGGAGGGAGTCACAAGGTGTGCAAAGATGGTGTGTGAAACAAGGATGAGAGGAAATAGAAGGAAGGGTAGGGAGTGGTGAGATGAGGAAGCAAAGAAGGAACAAGAATTCATAGATTGGTTACTAAATAGGACAAGATAATCATATGAGAGGTACAAAGAAAAGAGAAATAAAGTACAAAGGAGGCAAAGAGGAAAGCAGATGTAAAATGAGGCAAAAGACAAATTTTTTAATAACATGCTTTGAAAGGAAATTAAGAGAGGAAGAGGAGGCAAATCATGTAGAAAAGAAAAGGTAAGAGGTGCATATGGAGAGATGATAATGGAAGAGACAGCAGTAAGAGGAAGATGGGCAATCTTAGGGAGTTGCTAAATATGAAGGGGGATAGGGAGGGAAAGGTAGTTGCAGTGGGTAGCACTAAGAAAATGACCGCAATGAATAAGGAAAATGGAGGAGAAATAAGGAAAGATGAGGTGAGAGCAGTTATTAAAATGACAAGAGAAGGTTAGGGACTTGGGTTGGGGGGGGGGTCATGTGGAATGTCTAAAAAATGGAGGTACAGTGTTGATGGACTGGCTGGTGAGGTTTAATGTTTGTCGAAAAGAAGGTAAAGTGTCTGAGGACTGGAGAAGTGCCTGGATAGTTCCATTTTACAAGGGAAAAAAAGGGACACATTTGAGTGTACTAGTTTCAGAGGAATCAGTTTGTTGTGTGTAGTTAGGAAGGCTTATGGGAGGGTTTTGATTGAGAGGATTTGGAGGAACTGAGGGAGTAATTGGTGAGGAAGAGTGTAGGTTTAGGACAGGAAGGGGTTGCATGGATCAGATTTTTGTGGTAAGATGTATGAGAACGCTTTAGGAAAAGGTAAGAATTTTTGGGGAGCCTTTAAGGATTTGGAAAAGTCTTATGACAGGGTAGACAGGAAGGCAATGGGAGGTATTGCAGATTTATGGGATAGGAGGAAAGCTGTTAAGAGCAGTCAAGAGTTTTGTGTTATGTCACCTTGGCTGTTCAATTTATACATGGATAGGGTGGTGCCAGAGGTAAATGCAAAGGTAATGGGCCAGGGATTAGAGACAGATAAAGGAAATATAGAAAATGGGGAGATGAGAATATTGTTGTTTGCTCACAACAGTGCACTTGTAGCAGGATCAGAGGAGGCTAAGGAAGTTAGTGACAGAGTTTGAGAAGGTGTGTGAAAGAAGTTGAAGATAAATGTGGGTAAAAGTAAGGTGACGTGATGTACAAGGGGAATATGGCAGCAACTTGAAAGTGAGTATTAAGGGAGAGAGACTGGAGAAAGTGGATAGCTTTAGATTTTCAGGTGTGAATGTGGCAGGAAAGGGAGGAGTGGAGGTGGAGGTAGAATGTAAATTGAGAGAAGCAAGTAAATACCTTGAGGGATTAAAAAGTGTAATGAGAAATAGACATTTGGAAATGGATGCTGTGATGCATGGGAGTGGGTGGGGGATGGGGGTGAGGGAGTATGTGCAAATGATATTTTGATGCAACCTGAAGGGATTTCTCGTCTTCTCTTTTTCTGCATGAGGGGATTGAGAGGGGGAGGGGGTGTCACCGAATAAATGAAGTGGCCTTACAGTGGATGTGCTGTGTCTTGCTACATTGCTATTGAACCAGGACAGTGGGTGAGATGCATGGATGACCTGTCATCCAAGAAGAGCCAAGATAAGAGGGAGGGAGGAAGAGGTGAATGGGAGTGGAGTATGTGGGAATGGAATAGGTGGAAGTGGATTCTATGCCTTAGTTTTAGGCTACCTCTCTTGCAAGGAGGAAAAATTATTGGTATATGTATTTAATAAAAGGTAGTCTTATTCATAAGACCATCCTGTCAAGAAAGGACCAAAGCACTAATATGTTTCTCACTATTGATGGGGATTTGGTACTGTACTGAAGACATCAGTTGATACCCAAGTGTTACTGATTTTTGCTTGATAAGTATCAGCCGGTTTCAATGTTTATGCATTACACTGTTTTATATTCTGTTTTTTTATGCAGGGTTGGGTCCAAGTAGATTTACTTGGACTTAATTACAGATTTTCATGTACTTGTACTTAGACCCAAACTACTTGATAAATACTAAGTACAGTGAGACCTCTCATTAACGGATGTTAATTAGCTGTGTTTTCGGTGTTTTTGGTGCTGTTGTTTAGTGTGTGCAATCACTATGCCACCCAAAAACCACTCCAAATCAATGGATTATTCACATCAACAGACACCGTTACCCCCCTTTTAGTCCGTTAATGAGAGGTAGTACTGTACATTCAAGTACAAACAAGTACATTATATTTAACCAAAAGTTATGTACTGTATATAGATCCTAGCAAGCTTTGTGATGATAATATTGGGTAAATGCACTCATCTGTTATTCTAAGTACTTGGACTAAAGTACTTAGCCAAATTACTGTACTTGTACTTTTTCTTGAAAAATATCCTGGTAATTGGACTTGCAGTCACCTGTACTTGGACCCAACCTTGGTTATATGCAACTTACTACACCATGCTTATTGGAAATATATTTGCTAAGTCATTGAAAAAAGACTATATGTATATTATCATTATTTTGTTAGATTAAATAAAACTGAAAAAAAAAAAAAAAAAAAATTGTCCACCTGTTATGATGCTTGTCTCTCCTTTACCATATTAGATTGGCTGAAATTAGCCATTTGAAAGGTTATGTAAAAGTAACCCAACATTTTTGTAGATTGGTGTCAGTGGTGTCGCAGGGGGGGATGGTCAGGGCAGCAGAGACAAGCAGAAAGCTGCATAACTGTAACACTTGATGTCAGATGGTAACAAATACATTATGTTTATTGTTGTTTTGCACCCCTGGCTTTTCCAGTGATTTCTCCATGCCATTACATGCGGTACACCTTCTGCCATGCAAGGTTTACCAGCAATATGTTTACATTCAGCTTTACCCATGTCTTGCACCACAAATAATGTGTCACATTTAGAATCAAAATTATGTTCAATACTGTCCTGATTAGTACTGTATAGCAATGAAGACAAATGGGGAGCTGGTGAAAATAATCATGGAGGCATGATACAGCATGGCTAGATGGTAGATATTATCTAAGTGATTAAGCAACAATTGCCAGGTTCTTTCTGAGGGCCTAGGATGACCTGAATGAGGTTTTGTGCCCTTCTTGCCCTCTCTGGTGAAATGTATGATCACTCTATTAACAAAAAGGGGTATTGACAGATTTTCAGACATTTTGCATTGACTCAGTCCACCTTCATGTTGACCCACAATATGACCTCACTGAAATTAAGATAGGTCTACTGCTCCTTTGGTTCGTGGCATGCTTGATTAATTTTGTAATCTGAAACATAAATCTAGGTATATATAACATATTAGGTAAATTTGAATAACATTAAGCATTAAATAAGAGCAGAAATGCATTTTTCTTGGTGCCTATTCAATTCTGTCATGTCAGTGTAAATATATACATATACATACATACATATATAGAGAGGAAGAGAGGAGGAATTTGAATGTGTTTGAGATGAGGTGCCTGAGAAGTATGACAGCTGTTACTAGGCTGGATAGGGTGTGAAATGAGGTGAGGAGGAGAACGGGGATGGAAAAGAGAGTTGGTAGATAGGGTTGATGCAAGAGTATTGGGATGGGTTGAACACATGGAAAGAATAAGTGAAGGAAAATTAGTAAAAGATGTGTGGAAGGCAGAGGTGTGAACATGAGGGGGTGACCAAGGATGAGATGGATGGGGTAAAATAGGTATTGGCATAGAGGAATGTCTGTTGAGGAAGGACAGGAGAAGACAGAAGATAGGGGTGAAAGGAGAATGGTTCTGTATGGATGATGCTGTGATGCATGAAAGGGAGTGGGTGGGGAGGAGGGAGGGAGTATGTGTGAAAAAAATAATTTTACGCAACCTGAAGGGATTTCTCCCCGTCTTCTCTTTTTCTGATTTAATGAAGTGGCCTTGCTGTGGATGTGCTGTGTTTTGTGACACTGCTTCTGACCCAGAGCAGTGGGTGAGATGCAGGGATGACCCGTTATCTAGGAGGAACCAAGATAAGAGGGAGGGAGGGGGGTGAATGGGAGTAAAGTATGTGGGCATGGAATGGGTGGAAGTGGATTTTATGCCTTTGTTATTTTGGCATATCACCAGCACTGCACAATGAGTCAGCTGATTAACATTATTGACAGCCCAGCCAAGCCCACAGTCAAGCAGTTCTGGGCTAATTATAATATCAAGAAGGCCATTGACAATATCAATACAGCATGGAAGGTGACAGAAAAAACAATAAATTGCTGCTGGAAGAAACTGTGGCCCAAATGTGTCAAGCCAGCTGACAACTTCATTGGATTTAGTGATGTGGCACCCATTTGTAAATACATCATCAGGTTCTCGCACATGGATGGCTTCAAGGAGGTGGATGAAGATGATGTGAATGAATTGCTAAAGTCCCCATGATAAGCCACTCTGCAAAGAAGACCTGATGGAGTTGGAACATGAACGAGCCCTCCATGGCAATGATGATGATGCACCCCAGCGAGGCCTTGACATCAAAACACTTCATGAGATATTCTCTGGTCTAAATACAATCATTGAAAAAATAAAGGAAAGGGACCCAAACCCAGCATGAAGTGGAACAGTTGCTGATGATGTGGAACAAGCCTTCAAGGTCTACAGAGATATATTTGTGTCACGTGGGTCACGTGATGAAGCTTGGAGGGCTGTCGGCGCGGACGTTTCGTCCCCCGCTGACCACGTGATTCGGCTCGAGATGAAAGCTTGGAGTTGGTCAGCGAGCGCACCTAAACCGGCCGTGAGGTCATGCGTGGCCTTCAGGGGTACCAACTAAGCCCAAGCACGAGGTCACCGCTGCCGCTACGCGCAGATCGCCACCAACCACTCTCCCTCACCCTCCCGGATGTGCAAAGGAAGGGCATGGAGAACCTGGGAGGCACTTCTTTTCCGACGCTCGTCATCGTAGAAGGACAAGAGAGACCTGTCTGCTTGCCGAGCAGGACACTTCAGCCTCTCTCCCCACTCAGGAAAGTTACAATTTTTATAATTTAATTTTTGTGTAAGCTAAATTTAGCCTGTGTTATTCCGAATAAACACATCTTAGTTGGTGTGACGTGTGTTTCTCTCTCGCCTTCTCAAATTTCCCGAGTATTACCGTTCGAACCAATTTGACAATTTGAGGCCAAGAAAAATAAGAGGCAAGGCAACCCACCATTTCCAGTTTCTTCAAACCTGCTGCTCCTCCAACCCCCCCCACCCTACATCAGCTGACCCAGACTCCTGTCCACCACCCCTCCAGTCTATGGTGCTTTTCCATCCTCCTCTGCTGCCCAGGATTCAACAAGCCCTACCACTTTTGATGACAAGGAGAAGGCTTCCTCAGGATTTTAGTAAGACTAACCATGAAAGATTTGTGCGGTGCAGGATCGGGTAACTAGTGGCATTCTACAGAGCTTCTTTTTCTGCTCTTTCTGGTGGATATAGGCCTACTGGGGAAACCACTGTATAAAAAAAAAAATAAAATAAAATAACACATCTATAACACTAGATCTTTGGATGGCATGGAAAAGTGTTATACATTTCTCAATATAAGCTAGGCCAAGGCTACTCTCTCCATTAAGTCCCTAAACTTAAGTTTGCTATCCGATCGTTTGTTGTTGTTGTCGTTCCCTAGACTGTCTGTCTGAGCCGTCCCATCTCCCCAAGGAATGCCATAGCCGAAACTGGGTTTTCCGGAGGCGTGCATGATTGTGTATAATGCAGTCTTCCATTATGTGTTGTGTGGTATGGGGTGAAGTGTTACATCCTGGGCAGCTGTTCACAATGCAGTCATCCAGCCTCTTCTGGTAGCTTAAAAGCGCTGGGTGGTGGCCGCACCCCAGTCTGGCCAGGTGGACTCTGTCCTTTCATGGGAGAGAGGATTCAGAAGGGTGGATATCAGGGGGTCTGGCATGCAGCAGTGTGTTATCTTTCAGTGTGTTAAGCCCTTCCATACGGTGCCGCATACGTAGGCGGCATGAGGAGCAAGTGGATACGCGAGGCTGCCATATCGGCGTCTTGATTATATTTATTGTAGTTGCCCCTGTGTTTTTACATACTCTCTAAACTGTCTTTAATCACATTTTCTATGGTTATCAAAATTCATAGGTGAAAGAGAGAACGATCGATATAAGCAGTGACTATATTTTATGATGCGAGTATTATTACGACACGTCGTACAGCTGGCAGCGGCTGCTGCCTGCGAGATTTAAGGCCCGTACTGAAGAGGTTAATGGAGCGGTGAGTGATATGATTATGAATATGTTTCCGGAGGCTGGTATTTGGTGGTTGGGGAGGAAATGAAGAGAGTATCTGTGTGTGATACAGGTCTTTGGGTGTTGTTTTAATGTTTCTTGGCGTGTGTGGGTGTTCTGCTATGTAGTGTAGCGGGTGTGATTTGTTTGTGGTGGCTGCGGCAAGTGTTTGTGTGCCTCTCATGTCGAGGTGGTCCTTGACTCTGAGGACTTTTGTTTCATGGTGTGAATGGTCTGTCGTTTGTTATTCAATCTGGTTTTCAGGAACGTAACCCAATTGTATAGTGGGGGAAATTTGTATGATAAATTCATCTATTCTAACCTGAACAGCATTTAGTAATACAATACCTATAATTCTACATGTCATCTGTGTTGTAGTCATCATCAGGGATATTGATGGCTGGTTTTGGTGTCCAATCAGACTGTGGGGTGTACAGGAGTTGCATAGCTTTAAGTAATGCATGAATCCCAACTCCACAGCACCATTTTGAAAATATGTACTATGTGAGGTATTAACAAATACCGAGGGCGCATTCCAGACCCTTTGGTCACAGCTTCATTTGGTAATGTATTTGCTTTAAGGGAGTACACGACACCTGGGGGGGGGGGGGTGAATTTGGTCAAGATATAGCATTTTTCAAAACTGTGTTCAAAATGTTTGTATACCATTTAGAAATAAATCCCGACAAATAATTTTCCAGCGGCGCGCAATTTAAATGTCTTGGGCGGGGGTTTAACCTCTTCACTCCGGGGCACATCGCACGTCTGGCAGCATTAGCTGCCCGACGTGCGATGTTGCATCATAATAATCGCATTATAAAAAATAAAGTCAGTGCTCAATCGTTCGTTCTCTTTCACCCATGTATTTTTATAACCATAGAAAATTGATGAAGCCAGTTTAGAGAGAATGGAAATTACGTAGGTATGACTACAATAAATATAATCAAGATGGCGATGTCGGCATCATCGAGTACCCACTTGCTCCTCATGCCGCCTACGTAGGCGTCACCGTATGGAAGTGGTTAAATGGACAGAGTTAAAGGCGCAACCCACACTAGAGGGGGGCGTGCCACTTAGGACCTTCAGGCGCATCGAATAACGTTGAAATTCGATTGAATTTACGCTCGCCCAATGCTTCAACGGCCAGTGTGAGGGTGGAGAGGAAGGGAGGAAGGTAGAGAGATAGCTCTTGCCAACTTAGAGCTCAGCTGGACGTCAGTTACCTACTAGCTTTGAAAAAAAAAAGTACGCATGTCTCATGAGCTCTCCTGGCAATATATTACCTTAGCTAGTACATATTACTCATTAGTACAGTCATCATGGGTACCAAAAAGAACATCTACAAAAAAAAAAAAAAAAAAAAAAAAAAAGTTAAAGATGGCAAACAGTCAAAGACGTCTAGCCTAGACCTCATCACCTCTCACTCCACCACTGCCCTCACTTCCACCTCTCTCAACATATGTAGCCAGGTTCTACACCATGAAGTACTTTATTCATCTCGAATACAGCAAGAAAATTAGATATTAGTTATGTATGTTGAAGTGATAGGAGAATGTGGAATGGTGAAGACATTTCAGGCAGAATGAAAGTTGTGCTCTGAAAAGAGCAAATGGTGTACTTCACCAGGCGGTAGAAATGAAAGTTATGAAATACATAACAGAGTTGTGGAGGCTGGCTTACTCTGTGGGGATGTTGCAGTACAGAAAATGTGCATGGCAATGAACATGAAAATGATACATCACAAGACGTTTAGTAAACTTTGCCATCATATTATAGAGACCAGCATAAAGAAGTATGAGGAACTCTTGGAAAAAACAAGGGAACATGTACATGCAGCATTAGAAAAGGAAGACCCAACTTTACCGGAAGTAAAAGTTACTATCGATGGTTCGTGGAGTAAGAGAGGATTCACTTCCAAAGGCACCCACTGCTGGTTAAAATAAACCTCTTTCCAATGATTTAGATACCCCGAAGACCCCCAGGAGTGAGGTTTCATATGAAGAAACCGACAAATGTGCAAAAAGGCAAATTATATGATGGTGTCGTCTGTGCATCGCCACTACTGTGATATACAGGTACTCCTCGTTTAACGACCTACTCGGTTAGCGATGACGCGGAGTTACGACGGGCTTTATGACAGACTAATATTCGTTTAACGTAAATCTCCCTAAGGTACGACGTCGTGTACGATAATTAAGTTGGCCGAGGGAAATTTGTATGTTATAATTGAACTTGTACGGTGGATATTAGCTGGTAAATTTTTAGTTTCGACCATGGGCGCAATATAGCAACAGAAAATTAATTATTAATTTTGTAAATTATAATGTATCAAAGTAATATGCAATTTTGTGAGCGGAAAAAAAGGTGCTAAAACAAATTTCGTAAGTAACGAAGTTATGTCGGACGAATAGTACACCATGTTTGTTATGATAGATGCTGATGTTGAAGAAATAAGAGGATGATAAATTCGTCTAACCTAAACTAAACTAACCTGACATGTGTTTGATAAATCATTATCTACAAATTAAATGTCATCCGGCTCGTCCTCGTTGTCGTCGTCGTGAGAGACGTTGGCAGACGACAAGATGGCGTCCCAATCCTATGCTACCGACTTTGTTCATTAGCATATTTTCTTGTAGTATGGTATTTTTTACTTTCATTTCCGCCCACAAAATTGCATATTACATTGATACATTTTAATTTACAAAATTAATAATTAATTTTATATTGCTATATTGCGCCTATGGTCGAAACTAAAAAAATACCCCAGTATTCAATATGGAATGTCAGCATACGCGGATTTGGTCATATACGGTAATTTCAGGATCCTAACCACCGTAAATAAAGCTTTAATGTACTGTATAAAAAGAGGGAAAATACACGAAAATAAAGATACACGTATTGCTGGACATTGTACATACAGTACATGTACGTATATGTATACACTTTCGCTTAACGACCAATTCGGTTAACGACAGCGCGCTGGTCCCAATTGTCGTCGTTAAACGAGGAGTGGTTGTACTTATACTTTAGTTTTTCATTATTTAAAGTACTTATAATTAAAATATGTTGATGATTTTTACTGTACTTATCCATTATATAATAAGAATTAAGCCATGAAAAAATTAGTCAAATTGGTGAAACTATAAGCAAGTTACAGATATATTTATATTTCAAGTCGCCATATCTCCGTTTGATATATTTTTTATTTTTTTTTAATCATAAAAAATCTAAAATACATCAGATTTAGATGAAACTTACAAGAAATATTACATTTAGTAATTTCTAGGGCCTGTCATTAGAATATTTTGAATAACATGAAAGAGTTAGGAGTAATAATGGAAACAAGACAAAAAAAAAAAAAAAGTAATTTTTCACAATTTTTGCCAGACATTAAAATTGAAATGCCTGTATGCAAAAGTATAGAGGAAATTGTTCAATTACTCAATGACTGGCCCTAGGTGTGCCTACTGACTAATCATAGCCAAAATATAAAACAAATTGGTCCACGTATTATGATGCTGTGCACTTTTAAATGTCACTACTGGTATATGTACATACATCATTCTGTTTCACCTAAAATGTAGGCAACATGGATACCTATTTACCTGAGAAGTTTCAGCTCTTTACTCTAAATAGTTTAGAAAATGACACCTGGAGGTCATTTTCTAAACTATTTAGAGTAAAGAGCTGAAACTTCTCAGGTAAATAGGTATCCATGTTGCCTACATTTTAGGTGAAACAGAATGATGTATGTACACATGTACGTATACCAGTAGCGACATTTAAAAGTGCACAGCACCATAATACGTGGACCAATTTGTTTTATATTTTGGCTATGATTAGTCAGTAGGCACACCTAGGGCTGGTCATTGAGTAATTGAACAATTTCCTTTATACTTTTGCATACAGGCATTTCAATTTTAATGTCCGGCAAAAATCGTGAAAAATAACATTTTTTTGGTCTTGTTTCCATTACTACTCCGAACTCTTTCATCCTATTCAAAATATTCGAACGATCGGCCCTAGCAGTTACTAAAAGTAATATTCCCTGTAAGTTTCATCTAAATCTGATGTATTTTAGATTTTTTATGATTAAAAAAATGTAAAAAAAATGTTACCGAAATCTTTACAAATTACCACCCTAAATTCTAATACTTTATGGTAAAGTCTAGCCAAAAATGCGGGCTAAAAAAATAATTTAAAAAATTGTATCTCCCTTATTTTTCAAGCTATTTAAAAAATTTAAAAAGCATTTTGTTTCTAATAAAGTTGTCTTTCATATGCAACAATAATTCAAGGGTTATTATTATTATTATTTTTTTAATTTGTGGGGGTACCTACATCTTGCCTAGGGCCCCCCAAACAGCATCTTGGCTAGGGCCCCCAAAAAAGGGTAAAATTTTACTTTCGACCATTGTTGGAATATAGCAATACAAAATTAAATAGTAATTTTGTAAATTAAAATGTATGAACGTAATATGCAGTTTTGTGTGCGGAAATGAAAATAAAAAAAAGTTGCTAAAACAGATTTCTAAGTAACGAAGTCGTGTACTACGAATGGTACGCCATGTTTGTTATGGTAGATTCCGACGTCGGAGAAATGATAGGACGATAAATTTGTAAACAAAAGTAAACTAACCTAACCGGTAAAATTTTACTTTCGACCATTGGAGGAATATAGCCATACAAAAGCTGAGAGAGTGGTTGAAAAGCCTGCCAACGTCTCTCACGACGACGAGGACCAGCCAGATGATATCTAATTTGCAGGTAATGATTTATTAAACACAGGTTAGGTTAGGTTAGGTTAAGTTAAGTTAGGTTAGGTTAGTTTAGTTTAGACAAATTTATCGTCCTTTCATTTCTCCGACGTCAACATCTACCATAACAAACATGGCGTACCATTCGTCGTACACGACTTCGTTACTTAAGAAATCTGTTTTAGCAACTTTTTTATTTTCATTTCCGCACACAAAATTGCATACTTCGTTCATACATTTTAATTTACAAAATTACTATTTAATTTTGTATTGCTATATTCCTACAATGGTCGAAAGTAAAATTTTACCCAAAAAAGCAACTTGCCTAGGGCCCCCCAAACAGCATCTTGCCTAGGGCCCCCCAAACAGCATCTTGCCTAGGGCCCCCACAAAGCTAGAAATGGCTCTGATAGTTGTCTTGGCTCATTTCCCTTCTTTGTGCAGTCAGTGGCTACAGGAAGACTTTGGCCTTGCCAGGTATACCAGTCATGGGCGTTTCGACGGACACCCTTGATCAATGATTGGGTTATAACTTATATGAAGCTCAGATATGATTATGAATTAAAAATAATTAACAATTTAAATGTAACCAACCACCACGACCATAG
Organism: Oratosquilla oratoria; assembly: GCF_046742065.1. Taxonomy (NCBI): domain Eukaryota; kingdom Metazoa; phylum Arthropoda; class Malacostraca; order Stomatopoda; family Squillidae; genus Oratosquilla; species Oratosquilla oratoria. The sequence continues at coordinate 51,940,079 of NC_134778.1, read as the reverse complement.
GTTCAGCTCTAATTATGAGTTGGAGTCACAGGCCGAGGTATTTGGCCTCTACCCGAATAGTCATTTGTAAGTATTTGCAAGACTGGAAACGAAGTAAAGTTGGAGCTCTTGTGGGTAACTCATATTAATAAACGAACTATTGTAAGTAATTTACGTACATGTGTGAAGTACACTAACCTGTATATATAAATGTTGATAACAATATAAAACCTACGATGCCGTACATGCTTGAAATCAAATTGCGTATTTTGCAATCGTACTTTCGTGTTTTGAAGGCGTACAGGTGTGTCACCTGTGTGTCTGATTCCCTGGAACTCTAAAATAACTTTTTACATTTTTCTTTTGAAAGTCCAGATAACAATTAAAACATATACATAAACTTCTAATTATTTTTTTCTTTCAGGTGTACTTAACACCTTGTCATGTATATTTATTCTAATAAATTTATAAGACTAACGTATACGAACGCATAGGTGTAAATGGAATGTGTATGTCCTTTGTCTTTCATTTATATTTCTAAATATACAACGCCGTTATTTGAGAACTTTTATGGTAGTTTCAAATTATCTATTTTAAAATATTTTGGCATTTGAGGAGTCGTGTGCCTTTTTCTTACATGGACTTCCATGGATGACTTCCTGAAAGAGGCTTTCATGCCTGTGACTCCTGATTAATATTTTCAACTTGTGGCAGCGTGTGGTGGACTATCATTGCTTTGTAATCGTACTTTAATTCTTAATTAAACCAGAATTTATCAAGTCTTACCTCAGACTGGTTAACTGATGTTGCTGTGATCACCCACTCAGACAACTGATTCCAATTATTTATCACCCTACACGGAAAAGCGTAATTCTTATATCCAACCGTGACCTTGTCTTAAAAAGTTTCAGTGAATTCCCCCTACAGATGCTTTCTTCTCGAAATTTAAATATGACTACATTCCCCACCATATTTTCCAGTATCTTGTATGTCTCTATTAAGTCTCCCCGTGCTCTCCTGTGTGCAGTTGGTTGGTTCAGTTTCCTTACGTCTCTCCTCATGATTAAGACTTTTGAGTTCCGACATCATCCTTGTAGCCCTACGCTGCACGTTCTCCACCTCTATGTTTTTAGCCAGGTAAGGACTCAATACCTGGTTAGCATACTTCAAATGTGGTCTTGCCAGTGCTACAAACATCGCTTTAAATATTACTGCATCCAACGTAACAAAGGTCCTTCTAATTACTCCCACTATTTTGTGAATGTAGGACAAAATGTCCCCGGACAAAATGTCTTGAAATCTGCACCCCTGGGACAAAATGTCCCCAACGGCCTAGGTGGGTGGTCAAAATGTCCTAATTTTTTTTTTTTTTAATTTTGTCAGATGTGTTTTACTTTATTCCTTTATATGTTTTTTGGTGAATTTTTGGTTTTTAACTTGATTTATTTTTTATTTTTTATAGGCATACAATATAAGTCCAATAAAGCATAATTGTGTGCTGTAATTGTACTCATAAGGTGCTTATCACACCTCTTTCACACCCCCATTGCTTGGTTAACACCTCAGATGTGCTCTAAGTTTGCTCACAAAGTGCTTGTCACACCTCTCTTACACCTCTGTGCCTGGTTCACACCTCAGATCTGCTCAGATGTGCTCAAAGTTTGCTCACAAAGTGATTGTCACAGGTCACACCTCAGATGTGCTCAGAATGCTCAGAATTTGCTCAACACCTAGACAAGTTCAGTATATAAACCTGGCATATCCTGACAAGGCATGTCAGTTTTACTGAGCTACTCAACCATGTCAGACGAGCTACAGGTCATCACGTCCCAGAAGGGTGGTCAGAAGATCCTTCTCAAGGGCTTCATGTACACCAAGAAGAACGTTTCCAAGAAGACCGGTGAAGTCATCTGGGGGTGTGTGCGGCGTGATCTCAAGTGTTCCGCTCGCCTTTGGACCACTGAGAGCCTGAGTGACCATAGGCTGGATGGTGAGCATGACCACCTTTCAGACCGTGTGGCATGCGAGGTGGCAACTGTTCGCCAGTCTATGAAGAGGAAGGCTACTGTCACCAACGACCGCCCCAACCAGATCCTCAGCTTCACCATCGCCGACCTGGACGACGAGGTCAAGGCACGGATGCCTAGACCTGAGACCAGCAAGCGTGTCCTGCGTCGAGTCCGGTCTGCTAACCGACCTCGGGATCCGCAGTCTCTGCAGGAGTTGGATATCTCAGGTACCTGGGCCTCCAACCTCCTCTTTGACAACGGTCCTGAGGCTGATGAGCGTGTCATCATCTTCGCCTCCCCTGCTCATCTGGAGAAGCTCATCGCCTCTGATGAGTGGTGCATGGATGGCACCTTCTCCGTCGCTCCTAGACTCTTCACCCAGCTCTACGTCATCCAGGGTCGCGTCGGTGAGGGCTACCTTCCACTGGCCTTTGCCTTGCTCCAGCGCAAGACACAGACCAGCTACGAGCAGGTCTTTCGTGTCTTGGAGGAGCACGGCTGCGACCCCGCCAGCGTCGTGGTGGACTTCGAGATGCCTGTGGAATAACAAGTTCTCCAGCCTAGTTGGTCACGCGAATCCAACCGTCTGGAAGCTCATTGAGTGCCTCCAGGCGGAGGCAGCCGCCGTTGATGCAGTCCTCCTCCAAGATGACCGTGGTGTCCGTCAGAACAAGCGATCGAAGCGGTGCTACGTCGAGCTCCAGGTTCGCCTCTATAACCTGGTGACCAACTACAAGGAGGGCAGGAAGACCATCCCAGAGTTCCTGCGTGGCATCAGTCACAACCTGCGTGGTGGCCAGCCCAACGTCTAGGCTATTTGTATTATATATGTCCTGTATTATATGTGATATGTATTATATTATATATGATATGTACTGTGATTTATCATCTTATATGATTTGTGAGATGTACTGTGATTCATCATTGTGATATTTAATAAAATATCAAATATTATTGTACTTTGTGTTTATATATAGAGATTCTCCAGAATTTAAGGGTTGTTATAAAACCACAATTAACTATGACCCAAAATGTATAAACAGTTGATAAAAATCAATATTTGTTGAAAAAAAAAGTTGGGACCTTTTGTCCTAAATATTGGGGACGTTTTGTCTCGGGGGTGCAGATTTCAGGACATTTTGTCCGGGGACCTTTTGTCCATTCCCCCTATTTTGTTGGCTTTATTTACTTTCTCTGCCAAGTGATCCACACAACTTAATTTATCATTGATCATTACTCCCACATCCTTCTCAAAAGTAATCTTTTTAGCTGCTTCTCCATTTGGTAGCCTCGATCTTCAATAGTTGTTCTTCCTATTCTCATATAACCACACTTATCTGGATGAAAACTCAACAGCCATTTTTCACTCCATGAATATACCTCCTGGACATTCTGCTGTAATTTCTTACAATCTTCTTGATCTCTTATGCATCTAAATATTTTATATCGTCTGTATACAGGTATACTTCACTATCATTTACTATACTATCGGGGAGGTCATTAATAAATAAGACAAACAACAATGGTGCCTGCGGCACTCCACTTGTCACTGGGTCCCATCTTGACATTTCCCCCTTTACCACCCCACTTTGTCTTCTTTGCGTTAGGAATGCTGCAATCCATTCTAAGTACTCCTTCCCAATTCCATAACTACTAAATTTACTTAATAGTCTTCTTTGTGCAACTCTATTGAAAGCCTTTATAAAATCACAGTATACTACATCCACTGCATATCCATCATCAATAATTTCAGTCCGTTTGTCCTGAACCTTTATGAGCTGTAGCATCGTAGACCGCCCTGAGATGAAGCCATATTGCTTTTCACTAAATAAGCCATTGGTTCTCATGTGTGTCATTATCTCCTCCCTTATCATTGTCTCAAAAATCTTACAGATTATACTTGTTAAACTAACTGCCCTATAAATCCCTGGATTACACTTGGAATCCTTTTTAAATATAGGAGTAATGTGTGCTATTAGCCAATCTTGAGGGAGTGTGGTTAAGTGTAAACACTGGTTTTATTTCGGGAGTTTATTATGTAGATCTACACGCAAACACGGTAAGTAGGAATCTGCCCTCGAGGCGTTGCCTCGGGGTATGGGTACCCTCTCTGGCCTACTTTCCTGGTACTCTGATGCCAGGTGGAATCTGTAGGTAGAACAACACAGACAAACATATAGATGTATACATAAAAACATACAGAAATAAGAGAACAATTACATATAATGAGGAATATGCGTGCAAAACAGTTAAGGGTAACGTTATACTAAATACCTTAATGCTATGGCATATAAACTTGACAACAGCGCTTACGCTCGGAGCGTATGCCTAGCGACATGTAATGACGTACATAGGCGGTTATATAATTGTACATAGGGCACTTATATAATGTAATGACTACATAGGCTTACTTATATAAAACATTAATAATAAATATATACATTGAGATTAAGTACTACATGTATAATAAAGGAGTATTTCATATACAATAAAGACGTATACAATAAACATATGCAATAACTAAATAAAGAGAGGAATTACTACAGTAGTTCCTTATACTTAAAAGAGTACTAATATAGTATTTCTAAGGGCACTAATAATTGTTCCATAGCTTCTTTTATAACCCTAGAGTGAATTCCATCAAAGTCCTGGGGATTTATGCCTCTTTAGATTTTTAATAATCTTTCTGATTTTTCCCTTATTAATTTCCAGGTGATTCAGTGTTGGTACATTCTTCATCACACAGTATGGTACCTCATCCTCAGGCTCCATAACAAATACCTTCAAAAATTGCTCTGCTAAAACTTAATTTTTTTCCAGATCACTTTCGGTTTTTTTCGTCTTCAGCAGTACCACTGCATAAATCTGGTATCCTTGGTTTACTTTTTGTCTTAGTTTGCACACATTTCCAAAACATTTTAGGATTATCCTTCACATTTTTTGCTGTCTCCCTTTCTTTTAGCTTCACAGCATTTCGGGTTTCTTTTCTAATTTGATTATTCAGTCTTCTATACTCCTTCTCAGTCTCCTGATACTCGTTTCTAGTAGATTCATTTAAATTACTTTTCGAGCATTTCATTCTCATCCACATCTGTTTCCTTTTTATCTTACACCATAATTTCTTATTCATCGGTAGGTTGCTATTCGTCCTTTTCCTGGACTGATTTAAATTCCCCTATCTTTCTTGTAGGTACACTCTTGTCTATTGCAGTATACATTTTTTATTTGAATTTTTCCTACATCTCAATATTGGTAGCCTCTGATAGGTATTTCACCCTATCAATGTTGAGTTCCCTGTTCAGCATCTCGTAATCTGTTTTTTTTTTATACAAATACATATTTTTTCTTTCATGTGTCACAATCTCCTCCATATTACAATTAACTTGTATCACAGCATGATCACTTCTCCCCAGTGGATTTCCAATTCAACCTCTTCAACACTTGATTCTTCATTAGTGAAAAATGAATATAGTGTATTACCTTCGCTTTCACTCCTTATTCTTGCTATTTCCTCAACATGTTGGGTAAAAAGATAATCACGCACCTTCTCCACATACTTTGTTCCAAAATCATTCATCCCAGTTTTGGTAGTACAAAATTTCCAATTTATTTGTAGCAGATTAAAATCTCCCATCATAACATTGAATGTAGCCTTCATCTTAGTTACCTCTTGCACTAAATCCAGCAACAGTTGATCATTTTCTTCCTGACTGTTTGGACTCCGATATACTAGAGTTAGAGTTTCTCTCTGAAGCATAATTTCCAGACAGCAGTATTCTCTGAAACATGAAACAAGTTCCACTTTGTTATACTTAATGCCACTTTTCACACATTTCAGAAGACCTCTTCCTTCATTATCTAAAACATTACTTTCTTCTATTTCATATTCTTCTATGTTGTATCCTTCAAGATTTCTTTGATATCTTAAGTGCTTTGGTTTAACTTCAGAGAGGGCAGTAATACTTGGCTTCCCTTAAGGTATCAAGTAATGACCTTAATTCTAAAATCTTATCATAAGTATATACAACCACATTTGTAAATACAATGCTAAACTTTCTCTTTACATTTACATTCCGAGTACATTGTATAGTTGGGTCAATTTCTATTCTGGCCGTGATCGTTTTTTTTTCCTTCATTAACATTTCTTCATCTAATTCTCTCTCTTAGTTAAATCATAGGCCATTCTGTTTGTTTTTTTCTTTTTTAATTTTCCTAAATATATTCTTCTTCACTTCTAAGTCAGTCAGTGCAACCAATATTGGGCGATCTCAGCCCTCTACCTTTTTCCCAAGCCTTACTCTCATCATCTTATCCTCCTGGACCTTACATGTAGGCCTATTCAAAATTATCATAACAATCCATCACAATTAATCCTTTCCTGGAACAGGTTTGAATCGCTTTCAGGGACATTGTACACAACAATGCTGTTTTCTTCTTCTTCTTATCATTTAGTTCTTCTAAAACTTTAGACATACCCACTACCTCCTGTTTTTCCTGAGATTCCTGATGCCCTTGTTCTACATTTAGTTAATTAATATTTGATTCCTTAATCTCACGTACACTAATTTCAACTCTATCCGTGAACTCAAGTCTTGTACAGTATCTCTGTCCTTATTCATAGGTTCATTAGTATCCGCTGCTTTAGTCTCTAGTACGTACTACTACTCTACCTGTAATATTGTAAATATCTTCCTTGTCCATTTTGACTATCTCTTTTATCTCCTTAACCTCTTCCTGTAATATATCTTGTTTCTCAATTAAGTCTGCTTGTGACTTCTCCAGTTTCTCTATATGAGATTTTAATTTTGTACATAAATACATACATACACACACACACACACACACACACACACACACACACACACACACACACACACACACACACACACACACACACACACACTTCAGCGAATGGACGGCTTGGATGACGTTCTGAAGAAAACTGAAGTCTGTGGATCCCAACGCAAAGAGAAGTGCCTAGTGTTTTTACAGGGTGGGGGGAAATTGCTCGTGGAGTAGTGGGAAAGTAGGGAAAGAGGAAAAGGGGAGGGATTACTGAGGGAAATGGAAGGAAATGAGGAGGGAGTAGACTTGGCCCAGCCAGACAAGCGAAAGGTAAACAAAAGGCTGAGTGAGGATGAAATGTCTAATAAAAATGTAAAGATTAGAAGTATAGAGAGGAGCAATACAGTAGAAAGTGACGAGAATATGTTCCAGGGATTTAAAGAGGGTGGGGGGGACACAACCCCTCCCCCCCGACTGATAAGACTAGAGGAGAGAGTTGATAAGGTGATAGAGGACTTGGAACGTAAGTTAGGTAATGTTGACTCCATTTTCCAAAGAATTGAAAGGTTGGAACAACTTGAGAAGGCAAACAGAAACTTAACTGAAGAAATAGAGGACCTAAAAAGACAGTTAGGAAATGTAAAGGAGGAGAATGAGAAATTGAAGAAGAATAGTAATGAAAACAGAGAGAAAATAGATACAGAAGCTAAAAATTGGAGGACAACCCAAGAAGGGAATAAGGTCTCATTCACTGACATAGTCAAACAGCAATTGAAAAAACATAATGAAGACTCAGTTATTAAAGTGATGAGACAGAAGGAGAATATAGTAAGAGAATTAGCTGACAAAAAGAAATGTATAATTATATTAGGAATGGAAGAGAAACATAACCCAGATAGAACCGCAAGAATCAAGGAGGAAAATGAAAGAGTAAGCAGTTTATTAAAATTAGTCCAGGAAGATGAACCAGAAATTATAAAGGAAATTGAGGAAAAATTCAGACTCGGAAAATATAGTACAGATAAGACCAGACCAATTAAGATTAAATTCAGGTCACAAACAACGGCAGAGAAAATTCTATCCAAAACAGGGAAACTAGCAACAAATGATCAATATAAAAAGGTATGGATAAAAAGAGAAATGAATAAGGAGGAAAGAGAGGCAGAAAAGCAGAAAAGACTTGAAGCTAAGGCAAAAAACGAGGAAAGAACGGAGTCAGAGAAAGAGAGATTCTATTGGAGAGTAGTAAACATGAAAATAAAGCAGTTCGACATACAAAAGAAAAACATAAGGGAAACAGAGAACACAATGGAAGTGGCAGAAAACTAAGAGCGTCTTACACAAATATAGATGGATTGATAACAGGATTGAATGAACTGAATGATTATTTGAAAGAAAAAGAACCGGACATAATGGGAATTGTAGAAACAAAATTAAAAGGCCCACTACCACCCAACAGTGTAGGACATGATGCATACAATTATTGGATTAGAAACAGAGAGAAAAAACAAGGGGGTGGAGTTATGTTCCTGACTAAGAAGGATATAAACGTGAAAGGTGTCATATATGGAAAGAATACAGTAGAGATGATTATGATAGAAGTGGAAGACGGAGATAAGAAGAGAAGAAAATTTGTGATGAATTATGTGCCTCCAAAAACAGCCTCATGGGAGGAGAGTGAACATAAAAGTATGTTAGAGGACACAAAGATAGCATTAACTAAAATAATGGAAGACGGAGGAAGAATAGTTATGATGGGCGACTTTAATTGCAAATAAATCTGCTGGGAAGAAATGACAGTAAAGAGTGGTGATGACTCATGGGGAAATGCTCTACTTGAGATGATTACTGACCATTCAATGACACAATGGATACAAGAGAACACTAGGTATAGAAATGAAGAAGAACCATCGAGGCTAGACTTAATAATTACATCTGAACCTAGAATAGTGGACAAGATTGAATATAAAACACCAATAGGTAAAAGTGACCACATATTGATTGAACTGGAACTTAATGAAGAAAAATATATGAAAAGAAATGAACAATATAGAAAAGGAAGAATGATGTATGAAAAAACAAACTTTGATAAAATAAGAGAATTCTTTCAACAAGAAAACTGGGAAGAAATATACAAAGAAGAAACATCAGTGGAAGAGAAATGGAATATTTTGACAAAAATTTACAAAAAAGGAGTGGAAAAGTATGTCCCAAGACAAAAACAAGAAAAAGAATATGTAAAATGCTGGTACAACAAAAGTTGTAGGGAGTTAAAAGACAAAAGAGACAAAGCCTGGACCAGATGGAAAAAAGACAGAAGACCTGAAAAATGGAAAATATATACTGGTTATAGAAATGAATATGTACAAAAGTGCAGAGAGGAAAAAAGAAAATATGAAAAAGATGTTATAGAAAAGTGTAAAGATCAACCAAAACTATTCTACAGATTTGTAAACAATAAACTGAAAACCAAACAAGACTTGGAGAAATTAAGACAAGGAGGAGTTGAATACACTGAGGAAATGGAAATGGCAGAAATTATGAACAAACATTTTAAATCAGTGTTTACAAGGGAAAATATACAACCTGAAGAGATTGAGTGGAAAGAAAAAGTCCCCCCTATGGAAGAAATAGAAGTAACAAAGAATGAAATATTGACACACTTGGATAATTTTGATGTCAGAAAATCGCATGGGCCAGATGAAATAGCAAACTGGATTCTGAAAGAATGCAGGAATGAACTGGCAGACAAAATACATAGCATAATAAGCAGTTCCTTAAAAGAAGGAAAAGTTCCAGAAGATTGGAAAAAAGCAAATATAGTACCTATATATAAAGGAGGAAATAAAGAAGAACCTACCAACTATAGACCAGTCTCTCTAACAAGTACAATAGCAAAAATATGTGAAAGAATTATCAAAAGTAGATGGGTAAAATACTTGGAAAAAAACAACGTACTAAATCCAAGACAATTTGGATTCAGACAAGGACGATCATGCGTCACCAATTTAATATGTTTCTATTCAAGGCTAATAGATATAATACAAGAAAGAGATGGATGGGCTGATTGTGCATTTCTAGACCTAAAAAAAGCTTTTGACAAAGTACCACATAAGAAGTTGCTTAAGAAATTAGAATATGAAGGAGGAATACAAGGTAAATTGCTAAAATGGATGGAAGACTTTTTGCAAGAAAGAAAAATGAGAGTAGTGATAAGAGATCAGCACTCAAAATGGAATGAAGTAATAAGCGGTGTCCCGCAGGGAACAGTTCTGGCCCCAATAATGTTTGCTATATATATTAATGATATGGATGAAGGAATTGAAAGCTATATGAGCTTCTTTGCAGATGATGCAAAACTACTGAAAAGAGTGAAAACTGAAGAAGATTGTGAATCACTACAGAGAGATCTAAATAAAGTACAAGAATGGAGTAGGAAGTGGGAGATGGAGTTCAATACAAAAAAGTGTAGTATAATGGAGTTTGGAAAAAGCAAAAACAGAATAACAGGATCATATAATTTGGGAGAAGAAGGAATAAAAAAAAGTAGAAAATGAGAAGGACCTGGGAGTCATTGTTATGAATAATATATCACCTGAGAAACATATAAATAAGATTTTTGGAGAAACTTATAATTTAATAAGAACAATCAAAGTGGCATTTACATACCTGGATGAAGAAATGGTGAGGAAAATCCTAATCACCCTGATAAGACCAAGATTGGAATATGCAGCAACGATATGGTCACCAAGTACAAAAAAATGTATAAAAAAACTAGAAAGAATACAAAGAGCAATCACAAAACTGGCACCAACACTCTCAAAACTATCATATGAAGAGAGACTACAAAAACTTAAACTACAGACACTAGAGCAAAGAAGAGAGAGAGGAGATTTGATAGCTATTTACAGAATCATGAAAGGCATAGAAATTACTGATAGAGAGAATCTGATAAAATGGGATGACAGAAATACAAGAGGACACGGAAAGAAAATAAAAAAAGACAGCTATAGAAGAGATTTGAAAAAGAACAGCTTTCCACACAGAGTAATAGACAGTTGGAACAAGTTAGATGAGAAAGTGGTGTGTGCAAAAACAATACATGAATTTAAAAATTGTTGAGATAAAATGAGAAATGAAGACGGGACCCCACGAGCATAGCTCCCCTTCCCGTAAAATACAACTAGGTAAATACAACTAGGTAAATACACACACACACACACACACACACACACACACACACACACACACACACACACACACACACACACACACACACACACACACACACACACACACACACTTTCAACGAACGGACGGCTTGAAGAACGTTCTGAAGAAAAGTGCAGATTGTGGATCCCAACGCAAAGAGAAGTGCCTTTTTGTATTTACAGGGTGGGGGAAATTGCTCGTGGGGTAGTGGGAAAGTAAGGAAAGAGGAGAAGGGGAGGGATTGCTGGGGAAATGGAAGGTAATGAGGAAGTAGAGGACTTGGCCCTAACAGACCGCCGAAAAGTAAACAAGCGACCGCAAGACGAGCTGGAGGACGACGGAATGTCTAATAAGAATGTAAAGATTAGAAGTATAGATAGGAACAATACAGTAGAAAGTGATGAGAATATTTTCAAGGGATTTAAAGAGAGTGGGGGGGACACAACCCCCCCCCCCCGACTGACAAGACTAGAGAAGAAGGTTGATAAGGTGATCGAGGACTTGGAGAGTAGGTTAGGTCATATGAACACCATTTTACAAAGGGTTGAAAGATTGGAAGAACTAGAAAAGGCGAATAAAAACTTAACTGATGAAATAGAAGACCTAAAAAGACAGTTAAGAGATGTAAAGGTGGAGAATGAGGAATTGAAGAAGAATAGTAAAGAAAACAGAGAGACAATAGCTAAAGAAAGTAAAAATTGGAAGAAAACCCAAGAAGGTAATAAGGTTTCATTCACTGACATAGTCAAACAGCAATTGAAAGAACATACTGAAGACTCAGTTATTAAAGTGATGAGACAAAAGGAGAATATAGTAAGAGATTTAGCAGACAAGAAGAAATGTATAATTATATTAGGAACGGAAGAGAAACACAACACAGATAGAACCACAAGAATCAAAGAGGAAAATGAAAAAGTAAGCCAATTACTAGAATCAGTTCAGGAAGATGAACCAGAAATTATGAAACAAATCGAAGAGAAATTTAGACTCGGAAAGTATAGCACAGACAAGACCAGACCAATTAAGATTAAATTCAAGTCACAAACAACGGCAGAGAATATCTTATCCAAAACAGGGAAACTAGCAACAAGTGAACAATACAAAAAGATATGGATAAAAAGAGAAATGAATAAAGAGGAAAGAGAGGAAGAAAAACAGAAAAGACTGGAAGCTAAGGCAAAAAACGAGAACAGAACGGAGTCAGAAAGAGAGATTCTATTGGAGAGTAGTGAACATGAAACTAAGGAAGTTCGACATACAAAAGAAAAACATAAGGGAAACAGAGAACACAATGGAAGTGGCAGAAAACTAAGAGTGTCTTACACAAATATAGATGGATTAATAACAGGATTGAATGAGCTGAATGATTATTTGAAGGAAAAAGAACCGGACATAATGGGAATTGTAGAAACAAAATTAAAAGGCCCACTACCACCCAACAGTGTAGGACATGATGCATACAATTATTGGATTAGAAACAGAGAGAAAAAGCAAGGGGGTGGAGTTATGTTCCTGACTAAGAAGGATATAAACGTGAAAGGTGTCATATATGGAAAGAATACAGTAGAGATGATTATGATAGAAGTGGAAGACGGAGATAAGAAGAGCAGAAAATTTGTGATAAATTATGTGCCTCCAAAAACAGACTAATGGGAGGAGAGTTAACATAAAAGTATGTTAGAGGACACAAAAATAACAATAAATAAAATAATTGAAAAAGTAGGAAGAATATTTATGATTGTCGACTTTAATTGCAAATAAATCTGCTGGGAAGAAATGACAGTAAAGGGTGGAGACGACTCATGGGGAAACGCTCTACTTGAGATGATTATTGACCACACAATGACACAATGGATACAGGAGAACACTAGGTATAGAAATGAAGAAGAACCATCGAGACTAGACTTATTAATTACATCTGAACCTAGAATAGTGGACAAGATTGAATATAAAACACCAATAGGTAAAAGTGACCACATATTGATTGAACTGGAACTTAATGAAGAAAAATATATCAAAAGAAATGAACAATATAGAAAAGGAAGAATGATGTATGAAAAAACAAACTTTGATAAAATAATAGAATTCTTTCAACAAGAAAACTGGGAAGAAATATACAAAGAAGAAACATCAGTGGAAAAGAAATGGAATATTTTGACAAAAATTTACAAAAAAGGAGTGGAAAAGTATGTCCCAAGACAAAAACAAGAAAAAGAATATGTAAAATGCTGGTACAACAAAAGTTGTAGGGAGTTAAAAGACAAAAGAGACAAAGCCTGGACCAGATGGAAAAAAGACAGAAAACCTGAAAAATGGAAAATATATACCAGTTATAGAAATGAATATGTACAAAAGTGCAGAGAGGAAAAGAGAAAATATGAAAAAGACGTCATAGAAAAATGTAAAGATCAACCAAAACTATTCTACAGATTTGTAAACAATAAACTGAAAAACAAACAGGACTTGGAGAAATTAAGACAAGGAGGAGTTGAATACACTGAGGAAATGGAAATGGCGGAAATTATGAACAAACATTTTAAATCAGTGTTTACAAGGGAGAACATACAACCTGAAGAGATTGAATGGAAAGAGAAAGTCCCCCCTATAGAAAAAATAGAAGTATCAAAGAATGAAATATTGATACAATTGAGTAATCTTGATGTCAGAAAATCACATGGACCAGATGAAATAGCAAACTGGATTCTGAAAGAATGCAGGAATGAACTGGCAGACAAAATACATAGCATAATAAGCAGTTCCTTAAAAGAAGGAAAAGTTCCAGAAGATTGGAAAAAAGCAAATATAGTACCTATATATAAAGGAGGAAATAAAGAAGAACCTACCAACTATAGACCAGTCTCTCTAACAAGTACAATAGCAAAAATTTGTGAAAGAATTATCAAAAATAGATGGGTAAAATACTTGGAAAAAAACAACGTACTAAATCCAAGGCAATTTGGATTCAGACAAGGACGATCATGCGTCACCAATTTAATATGTTTCTATTCAAGGCTAATAGATATAATACAAGAAAGAGATGGATGGGCTGATTGTGCATTTCTAGACCTAAAAAAAGCTTTTGACAAAGTACCACATAAGAAGTTGCTTAAGAAACTAGAATCTGAAGGAGGAATACAAGGTAAATTACTAAATTGGATGGAAGACTTTTTGCAAGAAAGAAAAATGAGAGTAGTGATAAGAAACCAGCACTCAAAATGGAATGAAGTAATAAGCGGTGTCCCGCAGGAAACAGTTCTGGCCCCAATAATGTTTGCTATATATATTAATGATATGGATGAAGGAATTGAAAGCTATATGAGCTTCTTTGCAGACGATGCAAAACTACTGAAAAGAGTGAAAACTGAAGAAGATTGTGAATCACTACAGAGAGATCTAAATAAAGTACAGGAATGGAGTAGGAAGTGGGAGATGGAGTTCAATACAAAAAAGTGTAGTATAATGGAGTTTGGAAAAAGCAAAAACAGAATAACAGGATCATATAATTTGGGAGAAGAAGGAATAAAAAAAGTAGAAAATGAGAAGGACCTGGGAGTCATTGTTATGAATAATATGTCACCTGAAAAACATATAAATAAGATTTTTGGAGAAACTTATAATTTAATAAGAACAATCAAAGTGGCATTTACATACCTGGATGAAGAAATGGTGAGGAAAATCCTAATCACCCTGATAAGACCAAGATTAGAATATGCAGCAACAATATGGTCACCAAGTACAAAAAAATGTATAAAAAAACTAGAAAGAATACAAAGAGCAATCACAAAACTGGCACCAACACTCACAAAACTATCATATGAAGAGAGACTACAAAAACTTGAACTACAGACACTAGAACAAAGAAGAGAGAGAGGCGATTTGATAGCTATTTACAGAATCATGAAAGGCATAGAAATTACTGATAGAGAGAATCTGATAAAATGGGATGACAGAAATACAAGAGGACACGGAAAGAAAATAAAAAAAGACAGCTATAGAAGAGATTTGAAAAAGAACAGCTTTCCACACAGAGTAATAGACAGTTGGAACAAGTTAGATGAGAAAGTGGTGTGTGCAAAAACAATACATGAATTTAAAAATTGTTGAGATAAAATGAGAAATGAAGACGGGACCCCACGAGCATAGCTCCCCTTCCCGTAAAATACAACTAGGTAAATACAACTAGGTAAATACACACACACACACACACACACACACACACACACACACACACACACACACACACACACACATATATATATATATATATATATATATATAAATATATATATATATATATATATATTACAGGAGACACAGTGCCATGTAATCTGGGATTCTGCCTCTTCTTCCACCATAAACATATAAACATTCTCGGGTATCCTCTCACATTTGGTATGATACCAAATTACACAAATATCACAAAAATGTCATGTCATTATCTCTTACCAGTTCACTGCATCTCCCACAGCCATCACCTGCATTTATTTGTTTCCTTTGAAGACTTTTCTATTGTTGTTCCATTTGAAGACTTTTCTGTTGTTGTTCTATTTGCTTTTCGTCTTCTTCCACCTAAGTCCACCTGTTTACTCGTTATATTTCATTAGACCACCTTTATAAATGAACATTTGAATTATATCTTATATTCAATATGTCTTAAGCAGGCCTGTAGTGTCATAAGATAGTATCATATAGCAGTAGATAACCACAAAAACATAAATTTACTGGAGAAAAGTAATTATAGTGATAACGTTGTCCCGAAATCCCTGGACAGTGGAAGGAGGAGGGGGTGGTTGAGGGGCATGAGAATTCTCATACACTGGGAAATTGGTGAAGGGGGATAGCTGCAGTTGGGAGCCAAAGTCCAGGAAATTTGGGACGCCGGCCGGGACCACGCACGTTCCCTTCAAGTTGAGCATGTAATTTCGATTTTGAAGGACCAGAGAAATATTTCTCAAAAGAGGGGAGCAAACTCATGTAAATCACAGTCCTAGGGCTAATTAAACAGAACATACTACACTGATTTTAATATGATTTAAGATATCTCCACAATCAGTGGCATGCAATAGATTCAACAAGTTTTATCTTTGTATCATGAACATTATTTCACAGTAATTCACTTATCAACTAACTGGGCAAGATACAACATAAGTTTGGTGACTTCCTACCTGGCTAGGTTTACGCGCTCTAAGACTAAGCTAAATATAAAGATAATACCTCTGATTATTCTCTCTTGTAATAGTGCACTGACTAGTGATTTTTTCAAATGAGTGGATGCCCTCAGTTGAATAGGATGCTGTTGATATTTGTGCATCCATGCGTCGCATAGGGGCGGCGAGAACCATGCCTGTCCTTAGTCGATAGCACTGAACACGTGGTGGGGGAGGGGAATCGCGCCCAAAGATTTCATTTCCCCGATTTCGTCGATCTTTCCACTTCATATACTATCTAGAAATTTGTTATCTTGAACACTTAAGTTCCATGTATTGAATCACTGGAGTGGGTTTGGCAATGAATCCCGACTGAACTTGCAGATTCTGATTTCGGGGTACGTCACGAAGCATAGTTCGGGGCACGTCACGAAGCACAATTCTGGGCACGTCACGAAGCACATTTCCTGTTTCAGTAAGTTTCCGGGGCACTCTAAGCACGACTCACTGCAACATGATTGGCAATGGTCAACGATGAGAATAATATGTTCATGTTGATTTATTCACTTTCGAGGGAGCGAGGTCCTCAGACATGTTCTCTTGGAGAGTGTGGCGTGACTACTGCCTGATATCAGTGGCATCAAACATGAGGCAGTACAGTACACTGTCGGTGTACACTTTTCTAATCGTTAACTTACGAGAGGAATGCGACGCAACGTCTGGGCAGAAGTGGAGGCAATTCCAATAGTTTTGTGAGGTAGTTACTAGTTACGAGAAAGGGACACATGATCCTAACTAGCTCAATTAAAACTAACCTAGACGAGAAGTGGTAAGAGCGCAGGTTGGGGGGAGGGGACGCAGCGGAACCTCCAACCAAAACAATTGAGAAACAAAATCAAATGGCAATACATAGGTAAAATATACCAATCCTAATCACAAAGTACAAGGAAACAAATTTGTAATATGGTGAATTAGTTAAACTGAGAAGTTGAGACATTTCAATCTTAACATTATAATATCTGTGATGACTTCGATCATGAGAATACGAAGACATCTTGGAAGATGAGGGAGGGGGAGATTCCTGATTAAATAGAAGATACGTAGACTCCATAAGGCACTGTAATCAATTTGCTAGAGGCCTTAAGGGGACCTTCTCATCGGTGGGGGGGTGATTTTGGGTCCAGAACTCGATTTTGGGATTTTTATGAAAATGAGTCAATAATCTTACTATGTTGCCAGACATAAAAGATTTCACCTCTACAAGCATTGTAAGTGGTGAAAAAACACCCTTTTTCACATGTAGGTATGGGTAAAATATCTTTTACACATATGCCTATGCATACATTGATGTTTATACTGAGAAGAATATTATATTTCTTGTTTATGTGGATCACACATGTGTACGACAACATCTGATAATACGATGCCATCAAACAGTTACCATGTGTCACTAGAAATTTAGTTATATATACAATAAAAGTGTGGCCACGTGTCTTGCGATCAGCTGTTTTTTTGTTTTGTTTCGTGCTTGCTAACGCTTGTGTGGACATTTTCGTCATAGTATTTCTACTATGCCGCGCAAGAAGAACCAGCTAAAATGACAGAGGGCCATAGAACATATAAATAAAGTAAACAGAGCAAAAATAAAAAAGGTAATAAAAACGGTAGTGAATCCACTGTTGCCACTTTGTGGGATATTCCCACAGATCTGTGGGACAAATGATCTGACGTAGGACTGTTTGTGGGGAGACCAATTTTGTTCTTAATTTGTGGATTTTTTTGTGGGAATCCATACAGTGTGTGGGAAATTCTATGGGATCAACAATTAGTCAAATAACTAAGATTCTCCATAAATAAGAGAATTTGAAAAAGTATTGTTTGAATCAGTCAGTTTTAAATACTGGAACTAATTCTGTGGTACATAATATGGGTAAGCTGGGAATGGGGTGGATCATAATTTGGTCCGTTTCATAACTTACGCGTCCTGGACGTGTCCATCTGACTCCATCACTCGTTTAGTATAATTATCGATCAGTGGGAGGCTCTAAAGCTTCATTTTGACCTGAGTGCTTCCTAAGAACGTTGTTACACAACGAAAACCCTGTCTGATGCATACAGAGATGACCAGAATAAATTGTATTTGTTGTTTGTCAGAAAAACTCTGAAAGAAATAGTTAGTGTTAATAAGATTTTCCAGTCGCAAACTGCAGATGTCACAAAAGTAACACAGGATCTCATTGCAATGTATCGTAATCTAATGAACATTGTAGTAAATGGAAAGCATTTGTCAAAATGTTCTGATGAAAACCTACCCAAACTTAAATTTCTGGATCATGTTGTGCCATGTGAGGCAATGAACTTTGGATATGAGTTCACCACATATGCATCTGCTTGTTCTTTAACTGTAGCTCAAGTTCACTATATCAGAGAGCGGTGTAAGGAGTTTGTGGTTGAACTCATAAAACAAGTTCAGATGCGCTTACCTGATAATGTTGAGATACTTATGATGTTGAAAAATTTCCATCCTTCCATTGCCACATCGCAGATTAAAGACCCTGTTGCTCTCATTGGTGCTAGGTATCGGTCTACCTTTGAGGATCTAGATGGTCTTGAAAATGAATGGAGTTCAATGTGTCTTCAGCAGTGGCCTAAAAGTTGCTTGGGTAATGTAGTAAGTTTTTGGACTGAGGTAAATGAAAGGGAAAATTCTACAGGACAAAAAATGTTCCCAAACATTTCAGGCCTCGTACTGGCATTATTGTCCCTTCCATTTTCAAATGCCTCAGTAGAATTTTTTTTCTCTCAAATGAATGTTGTTCACTCGAAACTGAGAAATCGTCTAAAGGTTAGGTTGGTAGAGGCATTGTTGCAGATAAGGTATGGGTTGGTTCATTATTATCAGTCATGTGTAAACTTTCAGCCCACTGATGACATGATAAGAAATTTTGGTGCTAAAGGTTCTAGAGGAGGAGGAGGAGGAGGAGAATGTCATTAATCTTGATTTAATGCAGTAAGAAACTGAGACTGTAGGTAACTATAAATCTAATTATTGTCATTATGATGTTTGTATTGCAAAGTTTTGGTTGGCCTACTGTAGCTGCAGGCTGTCTACAGAACAGTCATAATGGAAAGACCTAGTTTTTAAGTTTATATAGTTGTTAAATATTAAGTAACTGCTTTTTTTGTAAGGAAAAATGTTTAATTTTCTTCATCAATAATAAATTTATATGAAATAATGCTGTATTACATTTTGTGGGAATTTTTTGTGGGATTTTAATTTCAGTTTGTGGAAATATGCGGGAAAAAATCTTTAATCTGTGGGAATTCGCCTCTACAAAAGTGGCAACACTGAGTGAATCAGCAAGCACACATGTTGTGACCGAGTGTAGACGAGTCGTCTGTTATGGTGTCAGTGGATGACAGTTTACTATTTACAAATGATGTGTTACATGGAATTTTTATAATAAAGTTTCAGTTCCTCCAGACAGTGATTATGATAACTCAGAATTATTTGCTGGAAATAGTAAAGGAGAAAACTACGATGAATTTGATCTTCATCTCTGCCTTTCCTCTAATGAGTAAATGGAGGAGGAGAGTAGGGAAGAAAATGTGTTTGTTGAAACTATAAATGATTCAAGTGAAAGCATGGTAACTAAAATGCCCGCAGCACTAGTCAGAAGACATTTGTTAGAAGAAATTTCTGAAAAAGATAAAACAGAGGACGAAGAGAAGGAGGAGGAGATGGAGCCTGAGAAAATAGAAGTGATGCATACCATACCAGACACTACATCACGCCAAATGGTAGCTGCTATTGGCAAATGCAATATATGTGGTGGTGGTCTGGAAATTTGCCTAAATAAAGAAGTATTTGATTCTAGAATGACAGTAATATGTACAGTTTGTGGACACTTGGTATTTGAAAAAAATCCTATGAAAACAAAAGTAGAAAGTACAATGAATACAATTATTTTTACGTAACCGACTTACAATATATATAATTTTTTTAGGTAAACCAGTTCATCTGAAAGAAAAACAAAGGCTTAGATCAAGCCATAGAAGCTCAAAAAAGAAGAGAAAAAGATATGAAGTAACAAAAGATCCTGGATACGAAGCTGGGGCTTTCTAAAGATTCAGTGTAGAACCTGGCGACAAAGAATGAATTGGTCACTCATGAACACCCCCCCCCCTTTGAGGGGCTAATATTGCTAAAAAATGCAAGGGGACTAGGAGCCATAAAAGAATCTATCAGGAAATCACAAAAGTAATAACTGAAAATGACTTTCAAGTTGCTATTTTAAAGAAAATGTCTTTGCAAACTTTAACTCCCGTTTTCTCAAAACTTTGTTTTATGCAAAAAGTTTGCACTCAAAATGCTAAGGCTTCCACAATTTTCAAGATATTTAAAAAAACATAAAGGAAGTGAATTTTGGATAAATTCTGCTTAAATCTATCTGTGCACTTTTTTGATAAAGTTGAAATTTTAATTTTACCAAATATTTTATTTAGGTTATAGTGATTTTTTTTCTTCCGATTTTTCACCTCTCTGTTTTTACTTGGTCTAAATGTAAAGTTATTTACATTTTTTGGGAATTTGGCACAGACAATTCAAAAGAGCATAACTTGAGAAATAAATTCATGTCTGGTTTTTTAAATTTGATTGAAAAATGTGAGAGCCTTATATTTTCAAAATCGGCCAATTTTCCGGCCCTCGGAAAATATAAATACTTATAAAAAACAAAACAAAAAACTAATGGATCAAATATTATGAAAATTGGTGTGTAAACGTTTCTAATGGTTTTCTATAACTGGTAAAAAATTAATAGAGGTAGCAGCAAAAATAAAATAAAATGTCTCAAATGAGAAGGTCCCCTAAGACTTCCAGCGCTTCCATAGAGCGAAGGAAAGGTAATAGCCGAAGGGCTGAAAAGAGACGAGAGATCATGGGAAACACTAGGCATTGTGTCAGAATGCCAAAGTTGCGACAAATGTAATAAGTATGTTGGATATTGTATTGTAGTAAGTGATCACAGCAATGTTGGACATTGTAGTGTGATAAGTAATTGTAGCGATATTATAACAAGTGAATATATTTTCGTTAAAAATGCGTAGACTTGGGTGATTTGATACAGGCCTTTTAAGATTTTAAAGGGGTTTGACATCAAAAGTGACGAAATTTTCACACTGAATGCGAATAAGAAAAAGATACAGTGGCCTCAAACTACCAGTAAATATATTTAATTTGAAAATGGGTAGAAACAACTTTGCCAACTGTGTAGTAAATGAATGGAATTGGAATAAACTTCCTGCAGAGGCAGTGCAATGAAGTACAGTTCGAAGTTTTAAGATTCAATTAGATAAACACCTTGGCAATATGCTTTATTTATCATCATCATCATCATCATCATCATCATCATCATTATTATTATTATTATTATTATTATTATTATTATTATTATTATTATTATTATTATTATTATTATTATTATTATTATTATTATTATTATTATTATTATTATTATTATTATATTATTATTATTATTATTACTATTATCATTATTGTTATTGTTATTATTATTATTATTATTATTATTATTATTGTTGTTATTATTATTATTATTATTATTATTATTATTATTATCATTATTATTATTATTATTATCATTATTATTATTATTATCATCATCATTATTATTATTATCATCATCATCATCATCATCATCATCATCATCATTATTATTATTATTATTATTATTATTATTATTATTATTATTATTATTATTATTATTATTATTATTATTATTATTATTATTATTATTATTATTATTATTATTGTTATTGTTATTATTATTATTATTATTATTATTATTATCATTATTATTATTATTATCATTATTATCATTATTATTGTTATTATTATTATTATTATTATTATTATTATTATTATTATTATTATTATTATTATTATTATTATTATTATTATTATTATTATTATTATCATTATTATCATTATTATTATTATTATTATTATTATTATTATTATTATTATTATTATTATTATTATTATTATTATTATTATTATTATTATTATCATTATTATTGTTTTAATTATTGTTGTTGTTGTTGTTGTTGTTGTTATTATTATCATGTGGTGGTGAGAGGAATTCTGCATGGTTAAATGAAACACAAATAGTACGGCCGAGATATTCACAGTTTTTTATTTCTTAGTCCGGCCACTATAAGAGGTTAACGCCAACTCTCTCAGGCACATGGTAGTGGGGGATCCAAGGCTAAGATCGTGCATTTTTGGGTTAAGAGCATGAGACTTGGCACACTTATAGAGTAATCTAGGTGAACATTTTTGGATATAGAGGCAAGCCGTCAGAGTCCCCTGGTGGCCACAGCAAGAACTAACATCTTACCATGTGGCGGACACCACAGAAATTAAATATTCTATCTTTTAAGTTTGGAATATGAAACTTGGCAGGTTTCTAAATATTTAATGAAAATATCTCTTTATAATAAAAAATGGAATCAGAGCCCCAAAGTGACCAAAACTGCATTTTTTTGCAGCCTCTGAATACAATTGTGAAAGGACCTGTGCCTTTTTTTTGTGCATTTTGTCAGTATAAAAGCTGAAAGTTTCCACTACAATGGATAAATTGCATTGTTCTCCAGGCTGTACATCGCCTGCCAATCTTGAGAGAGAAAGCTTGAGGAGTTCTTCAAGCATGAGAACCAGCCATGACCACTTTCTCTGTGAAAATCAGGGGAGATGAATTCAGGGAAAAAGTCTAACTTGCTCTCTCCCCTGGAAGGTCTGTCTAACTCTGACCACACAGTCCCTCAGGTTACTGCAGTTGTGTTGGATGGTGCTATGGTGGTGCACTCTTTAACTCCAGTTGCTTCAAAGACCTTCTCTATGTTACACAAGTCACATTACCCACATTCAAAACATCTTGAGGAAAGTAGACAGAGTAGATATCGTTTCTGATGTCTATAATGAACAAAGACTCAAGACATCACCCAGGGAGAAGAGAGGCAGTGGTGTTCGCAGGAAAGTAACTCTCACCACCCAGATCCCAGGAAACTGGCTGTTCTCTCTTCTTGCTGAACATGGTGCAGGCCTTGAGGAGGACAACAAACAAGTTCTCTGTACTCTGAACGAGCAAGTTGTCTGCAACGCAGCAGTGACGGACGAGTTGTTCCCGGAGCCCTGGACCCAGGGGGAAGCAGAAACACGTACCATGCTGCATGTCATGGATGCTGCCAACAAAGGCCACCAGCGCATCCTCATCAGAACAGCAGATACTGATGTTGTTGTACTTGCTGTGGCATGTTTCCACAGGTTTAAGACCTCTGAACTGTGGCTATCATTTGGGACTGGAAAGTCTTAAAGATACATAGCCATTCGTAAGATCATTGCTGCTTTGCCATCATCCAAGTCCCAGGCTCTGCCATTCTTCCATACTTTCACAGGCTGTGATGTGACATCTTTCTTTGCTGGGAGAGGCAAAAATAGTGCATGGGAGACATGGCAAGCTTTCCTTGAGGTCACAGAAGCTTTCTTGTCGCTGTCAAATCCACAATGTCTCTCATTGAGAGATTCGTGTTGCTATTGTATGACCGCACCATTGAGCTCTCCAACATCAACGAAGTAAGGCACCAAATGTTCTCCAGGAAAGCAGTCTCTGGAAAGCATACCTCCTACAGAAGCTGCTTTAAAGCAATATACTCAGAGAGCAGCATTCCAAGGAGGACATGTGTTGGGTCAATCCCTGGAGAAAGACCCATACTTGCCCAGCCCATTGCTCTTTGGATGAGAACGAGATGAAGCATGTTCTAGGTGGGCACCAAAGTGAACTACCCTTCAACAAACACATGATATGTGGTATGAACTAATGTGCTGCAAATGCAAGAAATCTTGCAGAGGTCTGTGTAAATGCAGCAAAGCACAGCTCAAATGCATTGTGCTGTGCAACTGCGAAGGGGATGGTTTCCAAACTTAGGCACCTTAAACTGTAGCTTTTTGTGACTTAAATGTACCACTGATAAATCAACAGTATTCAATCTGGTTTTGTAGTGAGTGATTTTGAAATTTGAGTTTATTTAACAAACGACAAAACAACTTGTTTTGTCGTTTGTAGAGATGATCGCTGTCATTCAGTCTGTTTACTTGTTGGAATGAATGTTCAGTGTTAACTGCTGTGTTTATTATGTATATTCAGATAAATGCATCTTCAAGAACACTTGTATATCAAATATTTGATCCATTGTGGTGAAAATTTTCAGTTTTTATATTGACAAAATGCACAAAAAGGCCCAGGAACTTTTACAATTGTATTCAGAGGTTAAAAAAAAAAAAAAAAAAGTCACTAAGAGGCTCTCATTCCATTTTTTATTATCAAGAGATAGGTCTTATTAAATATCTTGGAAAGATGTCAAGTTTCATATTCCTAACTTAAAGGATAAAATATTTAAGGCCATTTAATTAATTTCTGTGACATCTGCCACACTGTAAGATGTTAGTTTCTGCTGTGGCCACCAGGGGACTCTGCCAGCTAACTTCCATATCCAAAAATGTTGACCTAAGGTTACTCTATAAGTGTGCCAAGTTTCATGCTTTTAATAAAAAAATGCACGATATTAGGTTTCGATCCCCCAGAGGGTAAAGATGTTAGTTCTTGCTGTGGCCACCAGGCGACTAACAGCTACTTCTATATCCCAAAATGTTTAACCTAGAGTTACTCTATAAGTATGCCAAGTTTCATGCTTTCATCCCAAAAATGCAAGAAATGGCTCCGGGGATGGTCTTAGATCCCCCACTATGGGGCCTGGGATAGGGTATGAGTATGACACATTTCTGGCATCCTGTTGCCAGGTGAAATTCGTACAATTCTGTACAATTTCTTTGAATATTCATTTCCTTCTTCGCCTACCTTCCCTGTGGTGGGGGAAAAGAATACTGCCACCAAGTATTTAAACTTGGATCGTAAGAGGCGAGAAGAAAGGGACGTGGATTGGGACTAGGTTTCCTTCTCCTTGTAGTCCCATAGGGGACATTCCTAAAAAGAGTAAAGGCATAAGAGGGTCTAGGAGTTTTCCGACCAGCACCCTAAGGTTTGGGTCTTTTAATGTGCGTGGATGTGGTACAGATGAGAGTAAAAGGGAAGAGATAGGTAGTATGTTTGTGAGAAGAAAGATGGATGTGTTGGCTTTGAGTGAAACTAAGTTGAAAGGGAAGGGCGAGTGTAAGTTTGGGAGTGTAAGTGGGAGTTTATCAGGAGTGAAGAGAGGGCGAGGGAGGGAAGGGGCGGCTATACTAGTAAGTGAAGAGATAGGTAAACGTGTAGTGGAGTGGAAGGAGGTTTCCTCAAGGATAATGTGTATGAAGGTGAAACTGGGAAAGGAGATGTGGGTTTTTGTAAGTGCATATGGGCCTGGTAGTGAGAGGAGTGTAAAAGAAAGGGAGGCTTTTTGGATAGATTTGAATGAGTGCATAGAGAATTTAGGAAGAAATGTCAATTTAATAGTACTGGGAGACCTTAATGCTAGGGTAGGAAATGATCCAATTGATGGATTGGTTGGGAAATGTGGAGTTGCAGGAAAGAATCGTAGTGGAGAGTCAATGGTGGAGATGTGTCTAGAAAGAGAGTTGATGATAGCAAATACAGTGTTTCGGAAGAAAGTCAAGCATAAGTACACATGGGAGAGGGTGGTGGAGGGAAGGGTGGTAGACAGAGCGTGGAAACAAAGAAGGTTGTAGAAGAGAAAAAGCAACCTTTCACAGATTGGTTACAAAATAGGACAAGGGAGTCATATGAGAGGTACAAAGAAAAGAAAAGAGAAGTAAAGCAAAAGGTAAAGGAGGCAAAGAGGAGAGCAGATGTGAAATGGGGTAAGAGTATGACAGAAAATTTTGAAAGTAATAAAAAGATGTTTTGGAAAGAAATTAAGAGAGGAAGAAGAAGCGAATCAAGTAGAGAAGAAAAGGTAAAAGGTGCAGATGAAGAGATGATAATGGAAGAGGAGGTAGTAAGGGAAAGATGGGCAGAATATTTTAGGGAGTTGCTAAATGTAGAGGAGGATAGGGAGGGAAAGATAGCTGCAGTGGGAAATGCTAAGAAAATGACCGTGATGAGTGAGGAAAATGGAGGAGAAATAAGGAAGGATGAAGTGAAGGCAGTTGTTAAGATAATGAAAGCAGGTAAGGCACCTGGTCTGGATGGATGCCATGCAGAATGTCTAAAAAAAAGGAGGTACAGTGATGGTGGACTGGTTGGTGAGGTTATTTAATGTTTGTTGGAGAGAGGGTAGAGTGCCGGAGGACTGGAGGAGTGCCTGTATAGTTCCACTTTACAAGGGAAAAAGGGACAAGTGTGAATGTAGTAGTTTCAGAGGGATTAGCTTGTTAAGTGTAGTTGGGAAGGCTTATGGGAGGATCTTGATTGAGAGGATTAGGAGAGGAACAGAGGGAGTAATTGGTGAGGAACAGTGTGGATTTAGGACGGGTAGAGGTTGTGTAGATCAGATCTTTGTGGTAAGACAGATATGTGAGAAAGCCATAGGAAAGTGAAAGGATGTTTTTTGGGCTTTTATGGACCTGGAAAAGGCTTACGACAGGGTAGACAGAAAGGCACTGTGGGAAGTTGTGCGATACGGGATAGGAGGAAAGCTTCTAGGAGCTGCCAAGAGTTTTTATGAGGGTAGTAGAGCTTGTGTCAGGATTAGAAATGGAGAGAGTGAGTGGTTCGAGGTAAGGGTGGACTTCGTCAAGTATGCGTTATGTCGCCCTAGCTGTCCAACTTATACATGGATGGGGTAGTGCGAAAGGTAAATACAAAGATAGTGGGTCAGGGATTGGAGATGGTCAAAGAAAATGGAGAAAAGTGGGAGGTGAGCCAGCTGTTGTCTGCGGACGACACTGCTCTTGTGGCAGGATCGGAGGAGGGATTGAGGAAGTTGGTGACAGAGTATGGGAGAGTGTGTGATAGAAGAAAGCTGAAGATGAATATGGGTAAAAGTAAGGTGATGAGATGTACAAGGGGTGAAAGTGGCAGTAGACTGGAAGTGAGCATTAAGGGTGAGCGACTGGAGGAAGTGGATAGTTTTAGATACTTGGGTGCAAATGTGGCAGGTAAAGGTGGAGTGAAGGCGGAGGTAGAATGTAGATTGAGAGAAGTGATTAAATGCCTTGGTGGATTAAAAAGTGTAATGAGGAATAGACATTAGGGAATGGATGCTAAGAGGA
>NC_134778.1:51877699-51907699 GCF_046742065.1 Oratosquilla oratoria | reverse complement strand
GAGGCGCCCCTTTCATCTTGACCAATTATAAGTTATAATGGATTGGCAAGCATCCTTAATCGATGCAGCCATAATGTGTTAGAGAGAGAGGGAGAGGGAGAAAGGAACACAGGGATGCAAAGAGGGTGGAGAGAAGAGTTAGAGGTAAAGGGAGAAAGAGAAGTAAAGGGAGAGAAGTATGAGGTAAATGGAGAGGGAGGAGAGAGGTGGAAAGGGATAAGTAAATAGAGGGAGAGGGAGAGGGAAAAAAGAGAGGAAGAAGGTAAGGAGAGGTGAAAGAAGCTAAAATTAAAGAAATTATTAGAAAGAAAGTGACAAACAGACAGACACGAGCGCGCGCGCACGCACACACACACACACACACACACACACACACACACACACACACACACACACACACACACACACACACACACACACACACACACACACACACACACACACACACACACACACACACACACACACACACACACACACACACACACACACACACACACACACACACACACACACACACACACACACACACACACACACACACACACACGGTGGCGCAGTTGGTAGAACGCTGAGCTGCCACGAAAGTGGCCCGCAGCTCCTGGTTCGAATCCTGCCCAGGGCCGAAATTATTTCGGTACTGCTGCGCTCCGGGTCGTTACTCTGACTCTCGTGGGCGGGGAGTTGGGTGTGTGTGTGTGTGAAAGGTCATAGCATTACCCATAGATCGGACCTACGAGCTCTGAGCTCTCTTCCGAGAGGGAAATAGCTGTCGATCACGAGTCCAACACGTGATCCAAAGACCAAGTGCACACACACACACACACACACACACACACACACACACACACACACACACACACACACACACACACACACACACACACACACACACACACACACACACACACACACATGTACACACACACATACCAGAGGGAGTCGAGGCTTTATGGGTCAAACTCACCCCCCGCTTCCATCCCCGCCACACCGCCTCTATTATAATGTGCGTCATATACCACCCTCCTCGTGCCAACACTGCCCTTCTCCTCAACGATCACATCATTGAAACTGCTGACTCCCTCCGCTTAAGGTTTCCTGCTGCCAAATTAGTTGTGTGCGGGGACTTTAATCGTCTGGACACAAGTGATATTTTAAACCATTTAAATCTCAAGCAGGTAGTGACCTTTCCCACCCACGACCAAACAATCCTTGACCTAATTATGACTGACATGGCGCAGCTGTACTCTACCCCCAGACCTCTCCCCCCCATCGGTAAGAGCACGCACCTCACCATCCAATGGTCCCCAGCCCCTAGTGCAGCCATTCACAGGATTAAAGTAACCAGACAGCACCGCCCTATGCCTGATTCCGCCATGAGGGAATTTGGCAGGTGGATAGTGGAACATCCCTGGCCAGAGGTTCTCAACGTTGAAGACGTGGAGACCAAGTGGACAAATTACTCCACCACCACAATTGAGGCCTTTCACCACTTCTTCCCTGTAAAGGATTTCTCTGTCCATCACTCTGACGCTCCTTGGATGACACCACATATCAAACGTCTCATCAAACAACGCAACAAGGCATTTTACACCGACCGAGCCCAGTTCAGGTTCCTGAGGAATAAGGTCATCAGAGAGATCATTACCGCCAAATCCTCTTACTACCCAAACAAATTGCAACACCTCAAACAGCAACGCAATAACACTCAGTGGTTCAGCAAGATCAGGGCTCTCTGTGGCCTGCAGGGTAACAAGACCTCCCACCTCCCTTGCATCTCGCACCTGTCACCTGACCTAGCAGCCCAGGAGATCAACTCCCACTTCGCCTCTATCTGTCAAACATTACCCCCTCTCGACCCTTCCCGCCTACCTGCCTACCTCCCTTCCCCCTCACCCCCCATTCAAGTTCAAGTTTCCGACGTAGCTACTAAGCTGGGTAAACTCAAACAAAATAGATCCACAACCCCCTCTGACCTTCCTATTAAAATCTACAAGGAATTTGCCCCTGAACTTGCCCTCCCACTCTCCTCCATAATTAATGCCTCTTTAAGCCAAAACACCTGCCCCAGCGACTGGAAAATATCATATGTTACTCCCATCCCCAAAACCCTCAGCCCACAATCACTAAGTGACCTTAGGCCCATCGCCATCACCCCTATCCCAAGCCTTATATGTGAAGACTTGGTTTTTAACTCCGTTTACAGCAACATAAAACACTCAATTGATGCACAACAATTTGGCAACATGAAATCCTCCTCTACCACTCACTGTCTCATTGACCTACTCAACTTCCTTCACAGCAACCTAGACAAGCGTAACACATCCCTAGCTGTTACCTTTGTAGACTTCAGGAAGGCCTTTGACCTTGTTGACCACAATGTTGTTCTCTCCAAAGCCATCCAACTGGGGATCCAGCCCCACCTAATAGCATGGCTGGCAGATTTCCTCACCGGACGACGGCAGGCGGTCAGGTACCAAGGGTCAACTTCTCCCCTCCTCCCTTTAACTTGTGGGGTCCCCCAGGGTACCAAAATGGGTCCCCTATGCTTCCTCATCCTTATCAACGACGCCCTCATGGACACTCCTCACAGATGGAAGTACGTGGATGACAGCACCATAGGCATCCCCATCAACACCAGGCGGCCTGATTACGCACCACTACAAAACACCCTGAACAAGCTCATGATGTGGACGGAAAACAACAACGTCACAATCAACACCAACAAGACCGTAGTGATGCACTTTTGTACCTCCACCCAAGCAGTACCTCCTCCACAACTTTCATTGGGCCCCCACCCCCTCCAATTGGTGCAATCCACCAAGATCTTGGGCATCACACTCGATGCTCAATTAAATTGGAACCAACATATCACCAATATAGTCAGGACAGCGTCTTACAAACTGTATATGCTGAGTAGGTTAAAATCACTAGGAACACCTACATCTGAGCTACAGGAGGTCTACAAAACTTTCATACTCCCCACCCTCATGTACGCATCACCAGCCTGGTGCAGCTCACTCACCCTCACACAGAGACAAAAGCTGGAGAGGGTACAAAAGAGAGCGTGCAGGATCATCCTGGGCGTGGAGTACAGCAGCTACGACCATGCTCTTACCACCCTTACTCTATCAAGGGTGTCCCAGCGGCACGGGGAGGCACTAAGGAAATTTGGGGAAAGCCTACTTTCCCACCCTAGACACCGTCACCTCCTCCCTCCTGATGCTCCACCAACTCGTCACGCCACTAGACACATAAATAGACTCATACCAATCAAAGCGCCAAGGACAGACCGCTACAAAAACAGTGCTATCCCATCTATTGTGCACATAATTAACTCATTGTAAAATTGCTCCACGTATATATTCCAAGTTTTATATCTTTAATCAACTTTTCCAATGTATTATTGTCAGTGTACCACTGTAATAGAAATAAACCTTTTATTATTATTATTATTATTATTATTACACACACACACACACACACACGACTCGGTGGCGCAGTTGGTAGAACGCTGAGCTGCCACGAAAGTGGCCCGCAGCTCCTGGTTCGAATCCTGCCCAGGGCGAAATTATTTCGGTACTGTGCGCTCCGGGTCGTTACTCTGACTCTCGTGGGCGGGGAGTTGGGTGTGTGTGTGTGAAAGCTCATAGCATTACCCATATATCGGACCTACGAGCTCTGAGCTCTCTTCCGAGAGGGAAATAGCTATCGATCACGAGTCCAACACGTGATCCAAAGACCAAGTGCACACACACCCACACACACACACACCCCCACCACACACACACACACACACACACACACACACACACACACACACACACACACACACACACACACACACACACACACACACACACACACATATATATATATATGTATATGTATATATATATATATATATATATATATATATATATATATATATATATATACGAGTATATATAAACTGTATTCCCCGTCATTTCTTTCATGACTGTTCTTGCTTTCACTCTCTATTTGAGATAGGATATTTCTTTCTCAAAGGAGAGCCTCTCATCAATCCAGACCCCACCAGGTACTGGACTTGGTGGATCCAGTCCAGCCCAAGGCCTTGGGTGGTGAGTTTCTTTCTCTCACACCAGAGATCTTTAATCCTAACCTAGAACATTCATTTACCACCGTGTTTAAGAACATCGTTGCCTCCAATTAATGATAAAAGCAAGGCCATCTGCTTTCGAGACAGTCTTGTACTCACTGGGTAGAGGTAGTTCCAGAATGTTGGAGATAAGCACATTGAACAGAATGGGACTAGGGACCTTTTCCTGAGGAGTGCCATTTTCCCGCAGTCTGACCTCTGATACATGACCCTGAAATGTACTTTCGCGGAGACTGAGATTGTTAACAATCCAAGAAAGTAGCTTGCCTTTTACACCCTTGCTTGCAAAAGTGTATAATATCTCTAGTGGACTGGCTAGCTCAAACACCTTCCCCAAGTCCAAAAAGTCAGTGGTAGACGGAGTGTCAGTGACAGTGTTGAGGAGTGTTGCTAAACAGTTTGCCGTGCCAGTGCCCCTGCAGTAAGTATGCATAGGGCCAATTTCTACAGCAGGCTGTTTAGCACCATTCTCTCGACTGTCTTCTCCATTCAGCTTGAGGGGCTGATGGGGCGATACTTATTGGGCTCTTTCGGCTTTGGAATCGGTGCTGTTATTACCATTATCCAGGCTGTTGCCAGCTTGCTAGCTCTCTAGGATGCGTTCGTTACCCTGAGAAGAGTCTCATCACCTGATGACCTAAGATGGCACAGCATGGAATAGATGATGAGGTGCTCTCCAGGTGTTGTATCCGAACTGGACCGGTGAGTGACCCATAACTCCATGAATGTAAAGCTGCCATAAGTGTCATCCGATTGACTCATCATGTCCTCGACTCCTATGCGCCCCACTCCCTGTAGATATTGTAGTTTGTTACAGACTGCGGGAGTGAGGTGTTTTTGGCCAGAGAGACAAACTCTTCTACCAGTTGCTGCGCCTCTTCTTGGGAGCATGATGAGTTCGTCTTGGCTGAGCCTTTTGGTAGCTAAACTGGGGTTTAATTAAAGAGCTTGTACTAAAAAGGCGCTTAGTGTCTGCCAAATCCATTACAATGAAAATGGATGAAATGAAATTTGGCTGAACTCTGAATTAACTTGCCTGGATTATGACCCCATGTGTAAACATTTAAAAAGAACCGAGCCATTTTTTACGAATAAATCACGCAGCAATAAGCTACATGATTTGTGTTTTGCTTTTTGTTTTTTTGCCACACGTGGTTCACCGCTGTCTTAGACAAGGCCTTAATATACATTTGCCTTCTTTGGGACTGCAGCCATGGAGACTGACACTTGGCTCCTGGAATGGGCCTAAAGTCCAATTAAGAGATCCATGAATCTGGCCAGTGGCTTTTGCTGGCTTTCTCGTTGCTGTGGGGTTGCTGTATTTGTGTTCTTTTGTCCAGTTAGTGAGAAGTGTTGCTGAAGATTTGGTTGGGTCTATTTTGAGTCTAATAAACCATGTGTTGTTTGTATCAAGGTATGGCTGTATTATTTCTGCGTCTTTGTCTGTGTTACGATGTGTACATGTGATTGTTATGTCGTCTGCAAGGTTATGCACATAGGTAAAAATAACAGTAAGTACAATTACAAGTTATTTGGAAATTCGTTAACAAAAGTGGATAGTGAAAAGGATCTCGGCATAATTATTAGTAACGATCTCAAATCATCTAAGCAGTGTATTTCAGCCTCTGAGAAAGCAAATAAGATTCTAGGACTGATTGCGCGATCTTTTGATTTCAAAAGTCCATCTCTCATTAACAAGCTATATAAATCGTTAGTTCGTCCACATTTGGAATATGCTGTTTCCGTATAGTCACCGAATCTTATTAAAGACATTGACAGATTGGAAAAAGTACAACGGCGAGCCACAAAACTGATTCCAAATATCAAAAATAAATCATACGAAAATCGACTAAAACATATGAATCTGTTTTCCCTAAAAAAGCGTAGACTCAGAGGTGACTTGATAGAGGTCTTTAAAATTCTAAAGGGAATTGACAACATTAAAAGTGACAATTTTTTTTACACTGAATGAGAATCCGACAAGAAATAATGGTCTCAAACTGTTTGGAAATAGATTTAATTTGGAAGTGGGTAGAAACAACTTTGCCAACCGTATAGTTAATGAATGGAATAAACTTCCTGCAGAGGCAATGTAATGTGGTTCAGTTCGAAGCTTTAAGATTAGTTTAGATAAAAATCTAAGCAAGATGCTGTAATGCTGTAGTGGTATGTTACCACCACATTAGTGAAAGAACTCGTCGGTTAGAGAAGGATTAAAGAAATTAAAATTCTCTTGGGACTTGTTAATTCGAATTAAAATGCGAGTATAGGCGAACAAGGCCGCTGTCTTGACGGCTTTATGCAAGAAGGGCATATGTCACATTTAGGAGCACCATGCACAAATTATTTCTTAAAATATGATTTTAACTACAAAAAATATTACTAGTAGTCTCAGTTTTTTCACCAAGGTGACATCCCTGGAGATGAATAAAACTGCCTGGCGTGGGCCATAAGTGATCTTCCAGAAAGCGTCTCTTTGGCAAAGTGATTAACCAAGAGTCTTTCGAAAAAGGAAACTTCAATAAACTCCTGGAGTCAGTCAGAATAAGCGGTGCGGATGATGTCCTGTACTGAAGGGAGTGTCTACTCTTTTATTTCAATGATAAACCTTCAACTGAATAAGATAAGCTGCCGACGGTGAGAGTAAAAATCTTATGCTTGGAGGGACACTGTAGCGAAGAGATTAAAGGTCAACTAAGGTTTTCAAAGAGGTGGTGAATATTTGCTAGATGTATGGCTTAGTCACTTTTTGATCAAATAATGCAAGAATAAATCTTCGTTATTACGCAATGTGATAAAAAGGTCTATCAAAATATCGGTAGCAGACGAACTTTTCCTTCGCCGATCTTCGGCTGTTTTCGTAAGCTCTATCGGCTGCGACGCCACTTGGGCTGTTTACATTCTGATGCAAGTCACTATACCAGTGGTTTCCAAACATTTTTTTTTCCTGTCATTTCCCCCTACAACCAGTTTAACCATCCAAATTTCCCCATTCTTAGCAAGGCACACTGACTACTTACCCATTTATTTTAAAAGTGTACAAATAAACTTATAAACATAGTTACATAATAAACTACACCGCTCATCTACAACTGGCATACTTTGGCATGAGAAAATCCATCTGATGTATTTTTTTTATTGCTAGTAGGTAATATAATCATTCCCCTCTCTGGTAACTTCAAATTTCCCCCCAGGGGAAAATTTCCCCCAGTTTGGAAAATGCTGCATTATATATAAAAAAAAAAAAAAAAAAAAAAAATAAAAAAGCCATGGAAACACATAAGCAGCTTAAGGTCATATGGCACAAACAAAACCACAAGTGACAAAGCAGTATATGATGAAAACAAAACCAAAATAAACAAGAACTAGGAGAGAAAATTACATCTTTCTGGAAAGGCATATACCAACGACATGCAAACCTCATTGAAGGTACCTGGAGCCCAGAAGCTAGATAAAAAAAAAAAAAAAAAAAAAAAAAAAAAAGAGGAAATAGAAAAAGGTGCAGTAGCCACAGACATAGCTTATACAGTCAACACCCCAGAAATTCTAAGAGAGCACTATGACTATGCCTTCAACATCACAGAACCAAGTACTAAACCTATGAGCTCAGGGGACATCACAGCAGACGTGCTAACTAAACAAATAAGAAAAATGAAAAATGGCAAAGCAACAGGTTCAAACGGCTTAAGCATTGGAATATTTAAAGAAATAATAAAAGACAAAGAAGCCACAACAGAACTCGTTGCGGCCTACAACTTAATAATCAGTCAAAATAGTACCTCAAAACTGGAAGACCTAAAAAACAAAGCTCATTCCAAAAGCACAAACCCCACAAATCAAGGACTTCAGACCAATAGCACTACTAGACACATCTTACAAAATACTAATGGGCATTATCCAAGAAAACCTGGAAAAATACCACCAAAATAAAAATCTAGAAACACAAAATGGTTTCACACCAAAGAGAAGAATGACTGACATCTTCATGCTACAATACACCATCACAGAAGATTACAAGAATAAAAAACCGCTGATCGTCATTTCAATAGATTTCACCAAGGCCTTTGACAGTGTAAGAAGGGAAACCCTAATAAAACATTAAGAAAATCAAACATCCACCCAGATATCATATCTACAATAGCCAACATATACCAAGATGATACTAAGATAATGATAGATAACGAAAAAACGTGCAAAACACAAATCACCAATGGTATCAGACAAGGATGCGATGGCTCCACCGCACTTTTCCTATTGATAACATACTTGATCATCAACTACTTAGATCTCCATCTATTGAATGGGTGACCAACCACCGCTGGTCCCCAATTTTTGGATAGGTAGCCGGTTAAAGGAGACACAGGTTCTTCAACGTTGTTTAATTTGACTTCCGCCTTTTACCAGTACACTAACTCTAACTCTACGTCCTTCCTGGGCACGAAGGTAGACTCTCTCTAGTTCCTAATTTCCCAAATAGTTTAATTTATTCCCTTTTACACAGAAAACAACAGACACTCGAAATAATATAATAATATAGACATATATATATACACAAAGATATCCTATTACACATTCATCCGACTTTCACATTACAAGAATTGAATTGATAAATATATAAGCATTCAGGGATAGCTCTCAACTACAGTTTCACGGAAACTTCGAGAATTGTTACACATACATACAATCATACACACTTCCAATCACGCATTACTTTCATAATTCCTAAGGCTGAATATAGTGAAGTTATCTATGAAAATGGATATACAATAAATGCTCCGCCAGCTATCTATCGCTGACCTCACCAATGTACAAATTTGAACATGATACATGGAACACTTAACAAGAATGACAAGGCAAGTACATGAATAGTATAAGAATATAAGGCAGTAAAAATAAGTAAACATAGATGGTCTACGTGAAGACATATATATATTTTATACAAGAAGAGACGCATGTA
This sequence comes from Oratosquilla oratoria, assembly GCF_046742065.1. Classification (NCBI taxonomy): domain Eukaryota; kingdom Metazoa; phylum Arthropoda; class Malacostraca; order Stomatopoda; family Squillidae; genus Oratosquilla; species Oratosquilla oratoria. The sequence goes on along the minus strand of NC_134778.1, from coordinate 51,898,601 downwards.
TGAAATTTACATGTAAATAGAATTTTTGAAAGGAGGCAAGTGTGAAAACACTTTGACACCTAGACGGGGAGGAGGTTCAAGAAGAAATGCTACAGCTGCGAATATTATACGGGTGGGACACAGGTGAAGGTGAAGGGCGAAGGGAAGGAGATGTGTCAGGGGGAGGCAAGGGAGTTGGAGGCTCAGTGTCGCAGTCTACACCTCGGGAGAAGAGTTTAAGGTTGCCCAGGTGCATAATGGTCTCTGAATCTGAATTTGACTTTGTAGGTTCAAAGGCAAGGACTCTGAAGGGACCAAGGAATTTAGGTGAAAGTTTGGAAACGGGAGAATGGTTCAGGGCATACACGATGTTACCTATTGCAATGTTAGACTCTCTCGCATCTTTATTATGAAGACGGGCCATCTCGTCTTTGGAGAAAGAGACTGAGTAATTTTCTTGAAGAGATTGCTGAAGTTAGTAAGTGAAACTTTTACAAAGTCATCAAGGTTGTAAATAGGGCCTATATCTGAAGTAAGGAGGTCATATGGAAGTCGCTTGTCTGAAACAAAGATGACAAAGTGAAGCGACTCCGATATGGACATATTGATGGCACTATTAAGGCAAGAGTGAATCATAGGGACATGGTTATCCCAGAAGAGGTGAAGATCGGAAGCGAGGTGTCGGAGAACATTAAGAATCTTTCTGTTTTGGCGTTCGATTCTTTGTTGCTGAGTTGATTGAGCCATTTATGCTGGCCTGTACTTGTGAAAGCCAGTCCTCCCATGTGTCGCAAAGACACTCTTGTAGAGGACGGAGGACTTCGATGATTTTTACCTTTGTTCTGTCTACAAGTCCGCTACCTTGGGGGTGATATGCCGTGTGATACAGTTTGTCTATGTTTTGGAAGACCTCATTTCGAAATTCTGTGCCATTCTCTGAAAGTAACTGACAATGTATGTTGTACCTACAGAATATATTGTCTACTAAGGCTTGGGCCACTGTTTCTGCCGATTTATCTGGTAGGGGTACCAGTATTGTGTACTTTGAAAAGTATTCTGCCACGGCCAAGACATAGTAGGAATCTTGACGGCTTGGAGGTAACTTCAACAGATCAATACCCATAATACCTTTCCTGAGAATTCCATCTTTCAGGTGTAATTCCTGAAGGGGAATGGTTTTTTTTTCCTTGTAGTGTGACTCCCGTTTCTAGGTGGAGAATTACCTGTGATCAATTTCGGTCATCTCTCTGTTCCTTTCGAAGTTCCTGAGGGGAAATACAGTGGGTGATTGGCACTGTTGTAATCAGAAGGTTACTGCTAAGTCCGTCTGCTACAACTTTGGCTTTACCTTTTATGTAGGCAATTTCTGGATGGAACTCTAAGATGGCTGTATGCCACCTTGCTATCTTACCTTGTAAATTTTTTCATTTGAAAAACTCTGTCAGTGGTTGATGATCTGCCATGACTGCGATTTTTTCCTAGGAGAAGTTCTCGGAAATGTTTCAGAGCCCAGACTACAGCTAGAACTTCCAAGTCGGCGGTGGAGTAGTTACCCTCTGCGGGGTTCAATACGCGGCTTGCGTATGCTGTCACTCTATGTTTCTTGTTTGAATCTATTTTTTGTAGGACTGCTCCTATCCCAAGGGAGGATATGCCCATGAACAGAAAGAATTTCTTTGTGAAATCAGGAAATTCGAGGATAGGTGCCCTGCATAGTGCTGTCTTTGTTCTCTGGAAACATTTTTATTCTTCAGAGTCCCATTTGAAGGGTACGTTCTTACGTGTGAATTTGGTAGGTGGGGCAGCCATTTCAGCAAATTTCTTACGAAATGTCTGTAATATGTCGTGCCAACAAAAGAACGGTGTTGGTCATCGTTCTTTGGTGTGGGGAATTCGGTAATGGCTCTGATCTTCTCTGAGTTTGTGTTGATTCCTTCTTTCACTGTATGGAAAATCATATCCTCTTTTTTTTTTAGAAATAACAATTTGTTAAGGGATTTGCCTAGTTTGTCTTTAAAAAGGCTGTTCATCAGGCGTTGTAATCTAGGGGCGTTCTTAAGCCCAAAAGGCATTCGATTAAATTCGAAATGACCCTTGTCAGTGCTAAATGTTGTTATTTGTTTAGACTCTTCCGTTAATTTTATCTGCCAAAAAGCAGATTTGAGGTCTAAGGTATTGCCTTGCCCCAGTGACTGAAGAACGTCTGCCATAACGGGCATTGGCATGGGGTCTGGAGTGGTGTTTGTGTTCACTTTACGGAAATCGATAACGGGTCTGAATGACTCGTCCGGTATAGGAAATGGAAAATGAGGTTGTTTTTCCTTTAGAAATTCTTTTCAAGAAATCCATCATATCCGGAGATGTCCCAAGAGAAAAACGTTACTTCCATATTAAAAAAAGGTGACGAAAAGAAACCAAATAACTACAGTACTATAAGCTTGACTTCAAGCGTAGGAAAAATTATGGAAACTATCATCAGAGATGCTATCAAGCACTATATAGAAAGTCACTGTTTGATAAATAATAGTCAGCATGGATTCAGACGGAAACGTTCTTGCATGACTAATTTATTCGAATTCTACAACACAGTCATCCCGAATTATGACAAAAGGAACAATACAGATTTAATATATCTAGACTTTGCAAAAGCTTTTGATACCATCCCCCACGAAAGAATATCTACTAAATTAGTTTCACACGGAATAAGAGGCGGCCTATTGAGTCGGACTAGTAATTGGTTGAACGATAGAAAGCAGAGAGTTGTTCTAATGATATAGACCACGGATTGCAATCTATTGTCTCCAGATTTGCTGATGATACAAAACTGTGCGGAATGGCAACTAATCAATTAAACCAATTAGATATTCAAGAAAATTTAAATAAATTACAGCAATGGTCTGAAAAGTGGTTAATGAAATTTAACACAAGTAAATGCAAGGTAAAAACAACAGTAAGCACGATTACATGTTATTTGGAAAATCGTTAACAAAAGTGCATAGTGAAAAAGATCTCGGCTTAATTATCAGTAACGATCTCAAATCATCTAAGCAGTGTGTATCAGCCTCTGAGAAAGCAAATAAGATTCTAGGACTGATCGCGCGATCTTTTGACTTCAAAAGTCTATCACTCATTAACAAGCCATATAAATCGTTAGTTTGTCCACAATTGGAATATACTGCTTCTGTATGGTTACCGAATCTCATTAAAGACATTGACAGATTAGAAAAAGTACAACGGCGAGCCACAAAACTGATTCCATATATCAAAAATAAATCATACGAAAATCGACTAAAACATATGAATCGGTGTTTCATAAAAAAGCGTAGACTCAGAGGTGACTTGATACAGTTTTTTAAGATTCTAAAGGGAATTGACAACATAGAAAATAACAAGAATTAATGGTCTCAAAATGTCAGGAAATAAATTTGATTTGGAGGTGGGTAGAAACAACTTTGACAACCGCGTAGCGACAAGGCCATTTGAGCTTGGGTGGTAAGCTATAATATTATATATTGTTATCTGAAAGAATTTGCAAATATTTGAAAGAATCTCTTTATTGAATTCCGTTCCATTGTCAGAGAAGAATTTTGGGAGTGATGAAGGGGCAAATAATCTTGTCAATGAAAGTCTTTGCAATTGTTTTAGCGGTCTCGTCTGGAACAGGTTTAGGGATGCAGAATCTGGAAAAATGGTCCATACACACAAACAGGTACTGATTTCCACTAGAAGTGAGAGGTAACTTGAGAAGGGAATTTTATTGTGAATATGACCTTTATGGGAAGCACAAGAATGACAGGTGTCTATGTGTGCATGAATATCCTTTCTCATTGTGAGCCAAAAGTACTGAAGTCTAGCCTGTGTTAAGCATTTGTCTTTACCTGGATGTGCAGCAAGTGGAGAATTATGTAAAAGGAACAGAATTTGAGGTACTAAGTTAGAAGGAACTACAAATCGTTGTACAAGTCTGTTTGGTTCATGCTTGTTGGAAAGTGTGGTTTCGTGGTAAAGAACGTCATCGACAAGTCTGAAGTTTTCCAAGGAGGTAGGTAAGTCTGTAAGTTCTGATATATCTCCTGACTCGAGAGAAAATATCACATGTTTCCACACGGGGTAGGGTCTTTGAGCTGCCTGAATACGCGCAGGAATAAGACGGAGTATCTGAGGGAGGGGATTGATAGCAGCAATAATGCGAGAAAGTGCGTCAGCAACATTGTTTGCTTTACCTTCCACATAAGAGAAGGTGGGGTTGAATTTTGAATGGTCAAGAACCAGCGAGCAAGTTTCCCGCACAGGTTCTTGCCTTTAAAAAGCTGAAAAAGCGCCTGGTGGTCTATATGGACTGTGGTGGGGGTAACCAAGAATAATTTCTTTAAAATGCCGAAGAGCATAAATAACAGCTAAGGCTTCAATCTCAGTGACAGAATAGTTACGTTCAGATTTGTTGAGGAGTCTGCTGGTAAAGGCAATGGGGCGAAGATGTGTATCATGTTCCTGCATAAGGACAGCTCCAAGACCTTTGAAAGAAGCATCAGTGTAAAGAATGAAAGGTAAGGTATAGTCAGGAAAAGCTAAGACAGGAGCAGTAGTAAGGGCATTCTTTAAGTCTGCAAAAGCTTGTTCCTAGGCAGACGACCAGTGAAAAGGAACATCCTTTAGCAGTGAAGTAAGAGGAGCTGCAATACGAGAATGAATCTGGATGTACCTTCGGTAATATCCTGAAAATCCAAGGAAGGAGCGAAGATGCTCAACGTCTGTGGGACGAGGAAAGTCAGTAACAGCTTTGGCTTTATCCGGAACAGTAAGAATGCCATTAGAAGTGAGGACATGTCCAAGAAAACGAATCTCTTTCTTAGGGAATGAGCATTTGCTCAACTTGAGCTTAAGGTTTGCATCAGCAAAACGAGAAAATGCCTGTTGAAGGGTTTGAAGGTCTTCTAGTATTGACTTTGAAGCTATAATGATGTAATCCAAATACATAAAGACATTATCACCAAGTAAGCCAGCAAGAACAGTGTACATAAGTCTTGTGAAGACAGAAGGAGCAGAAATTAGACCCATAGCTAAGCTGTCAGGGGTCGTTTTTCTGGGGTAAGGGGAATCTGGAAGTAGCTGGACATGAGGTCTAAGGTTGAAAAGACAGTATTGTTCTGACCAACAGTGAAGGATATCCTGTAAGACAGGGATAGGGGTTCTTTTCGGAATGGTGATCTTGTTAATTTCTCAAAAACCCACAACAGGACGGAAAGTACCATCCGGTTTGGGCACAGCAAACAAGGGGAAATTCCATCAAGAAATGGAGAGCTCAATAATATCTTGGGCAAGCATGTCTGCAATGAGCTTGTCCACAACTTTGCGTTTGCTGTGCGGCATTCTGTAAGCCGGAATGTAGCAAGGTTTGGAGTCTTCTCGGAGGGGAATGTGATGGTGAATAATGTCAGTAGTACCTAGGAATTCACAAGGCAAATCAATGGCATGCCGCAAGGCATTGCAAAGAGAAACTAATTCCTGTTGAGCATCGGGGAATGCAAGGCAAGTGAAGTGTGACGCGTCAATAGGATCCTGTGCATGATGCACATCGGAAGTAATGGTACAAACAGACAAGGAAAGAATTTGGTCATGTATGACTTTTGTTTTTGAAGGTACACTAGAAAATCACTTAAGTTTGTACCAATTTTGAGATGTAGGGGGGGGGGTATTAGTGTCATTGGCAACTAGAAAAGAAGTATGTCCTTTCTTGGTAATAGTGCATAAGGCTGAAACTTGTGACATGCCATTGACACGGGTGGATTCTGGCGAAGCTCCACTTTGCAATACTCATGTGATGGTAGAATCACAGTTCTCGTTAACACTGCATGAGTAAGACGACACATGGTGGAAAGCACAGTGGAGACAGGGGAGAAGGTAATTACTAATTCATCTAAGGGAGGAGATAAGAATTTATCTTTTGGAGAGAATTCTAGAGAAGGGGGAGCACTTGGTATTTCGTTTCCTAGCTTTGGATATGCGAGAAGAACGCATTCGCTTTGTACGGGTGGAAGACTTGGTCAAGGCAGGTTCACTGAAAGGAGGGAGTGAAGTCTGATCTGAAGATTCAGACGAAGGTCGTACAGTGTCCTGTGAAGTGGAATCTAGAGCAGGCAGGGGGAGGGAATATCCCTTGGAGGTGACTGAACATGATCAGGAGGAGGAGCAGCAATAGTGGGAACAGAAACAACTGGCATGTTTTGTTGAAGTGAGGGAGATTGCTTAGGTCCAGGAACTGTAGGAAAGGGTTCATGGGTAGGTGCCAAAGGCAGGGCAGGAATGAAATGACTACCATAAGCAATCCCATGATATGAGGGGTAGACAACAATGCCATATTGCTGCATGGTGTGTAAACCTATAAGCACATTTGCAGGAAACTGTACATCCGCTACATAAAGGGGAGCTTGAATCTTGGGGCTTTGATCAGTGAGGCTGATCTGAAGATGAATTTTACCTAGAACTGGAAATGGAACACCATCTACATTAGTAAGTTGTAAGTCGGAGTGTTCCAAGGTGACACGCTTATAGGAGGAGCGGAGTTTGAGAAAGCTTAAAGAAGATATCACATTTATAGGGGAACCAATATCTATGAAGAGAGATATAGGGATGTTATGTACAGTAGCAGGAATAGAGATGGCACGCGACCACTCGTTAGGATTAGAAAGAGTACAAACTGGAAGGGATGGCTTGAGAGGAGCAGAGGTAGATAGTCATCTAGGAGAAGAAGAACGGGAAGAGGAATTCTGATGGAGAGGGAATGGAGTATTGGAATGGGTGTTGTTCAAAACACGACAATCAGAAACAGAGTAAAAACAGGGGCCATGAATAGGGCAGTGTTTATCAGGAGGAGTGGCAAGACGGAGATAGCAACGGTTGGCATAGTGCCCAGGTTTCTGACAGAAGTAGCAGATGACAGGGTTACGGAAGGAAGATCTTTGCCTAGGATTTGAGTTGGGTCAAGGGCGAGAAGTGTGTTTAGAACGAGAAGGAGCTCTGGAAATATGAGTAATAGGTAAGATAGGGTTGGGGATAGGAACTGACTGAGCCGCAATGTCATTCTGTACCTTGGATGAATCATGAAATTTGTGAGAGAAATCCGTTAGGGTCATACCCGGAGTGAACTGTGTTATCAGCGCCAAGCTAGTTGGAAGATGTGAAAGCTGATCGCAGTTCTGACTTAAGGTCAGATGCAAATTTTAAGGCTCTCTCTTTTCCCATGTGAGGAGGAAAGTTATATTTAAGAGCAAGGTTGTAAAGAGGGGTGAGGGAACCCAGGTTGTCGTGTTCTGCGAAGGTGCGTTTGAATTTATCAACGTATTGAGAATAAACATGGCAGTCTTGGAATGCATCTGAATGGAGGAGGTCACCAGCAGTTGAATTAAGGTCAACAAAGCTGAGAAGAACTGCTATTTTCTCTGAATCTTGTGAACATTGCCTGCAGTTAATACTCGCATTGACATTTGAAAGAAAGGTGTGGATGGGGATGTTGTCACCAATAAATTTTGGAACGTCTATAGTTTCATGGACTATGGTAATTAATTTTGGGGTAGAGGTTTGGTTGGACGGGGAAGCCATTGTAGTAGTGTTTGAAACTGGTGGGGTTTGTGACACTGTATTAGCGTTGAAAGGCGTACGGGTAATGAATGGGGGAGTGTGTGGAGGAAAATTAATAGAATGACGATGGGGTTTAAGACCTGGAAGAGTATAACGGGGATATTTTACCATGAGTATAATATACAAGCCTAGTGCCAGAGAGTTTTCCACTTACCTTGGAAGGAGTAGGAGGAATTGCTGAATTGTGTGGGCAGTACCAAATTTGTAGGAGAAGCACAAGGAAGAAGATGAATGAACACGAAGAATCACTTGGCTGTAAACAGTGGAAAGAATTAGAAAATATATGGATAGGAGGTACAAGCGTAATTAATATATATTCATATATATTTAGCATGTAGTATAAAGCAATTAGAACAATAGTTATATAAGAAATGCAACGCAGTGAAGTTAATGAATTATGGTCAGCAGAAAAGAATATTTACTTGTAATTAAAATACACAAAGAAAATCTATGAAAAATATAGGAAGTCACTTAAGTTCACTTATAGAGAAGGACACTTGGTAGGCGAAGGAAACGAAGTTCCGACATAGAATGGGCAGTGTTGTAGAGCGGCTGAGGAGGCTAACATTATGGAGGAGGTGGAGTAGGAGGTGGAAAACTTCTCGGGCGATCACGGGAGCTGCTGATGGATAACCGGCGTCACGGTCAAGCCGGCTGGCGGAAGCCGGTGAGCAGAAGGCGGATAATTTTCTGTCGATTGCGCGAGGAAAACGAAGGCCCACAGGATGACGGAGAATGGGTGGAAGAGGCCTACCCAGTAGTCGTATGAGCGTCTTAACCAGGAAGTATCTGGAAGTTTCCTGAGTCAGCACACCGAAGAGCTATGCGGTTGGTGAATGCAGGTGTGGAGGCGGAGGGGACCCCATAGAAAACGAAGGTCTTGTAGGCGTTCTCTAAGGAGTTGAAGATGAAATGTGCAGGAGAATTTTTGGCCACACAGGACGTAGAAGGCAGGATATTGGCCAAGTAATTGAAGATGGAGCAGAACTGGAGAATTTGGCGGACTAGTGTGGCATGAAATGGCGGCGAAATTGGCGCCGGAGTACGTTGATGGCCGGGTAAGGCTACGGACGCACGAGAGGCTGTTTAGCCGCTCAACCGCTGCGGTTGTTTAGCCGTTTTTATAGAACGCACTACTTTTAATGGAATTGCATGCATTAGTGGTTAAGTAACAGCTACTGTTTTATAAACTCAACTGGTTCTATTTTGCAGGCGGCGCGGTTGTCGCTGTCAAATATATAACAAGTTGAAACGTGTATCGGTAAGCGCATGAGAGGTTAAACTGCAGCTTCTATGTAGCGGCTGAGATTTTGTTTCAGTGTGCATTTGGGGTCTGTACAAGCAGGATGTCGTGTGTTAATGCTGACTATTTTGACAGTGAGAAATTCATACTTGAAATCGAAAAAAGACCCCCCCCCCTTTTTGATAAGAAATTAGCCGAGTACAGTAATAAAACTATAAAAGATAAATTATGGAATGAAGTGTGTGAGGCAATGCAAGATGACTGGGATCAGATGGAAGAAGAGGAGAAAAGAAAACTAGGTAAGATTTTGATTTCAAATGTTTATTTGGTTTTGTGTATTTCTTAAACATAATATACATAGGCATGGGCAGCTGCCTATAACTATATAATACAACAAAAATAATGTATTGCAGCTATGTATAAATGTACTAATTCTAAAACCAACCACTTTCTTGCATTCTAAATTTTGTCATATTGCCAAGTCACAGATCCTGCGGGAGAAGTAGTATTTTGTTAAATAATCTCTTACAGCAGTTCCTTCTATAGAACTTCTAGTTCCAATGGGTTCAATATCATCAAGACTGCAATCATATATTGTGTCTTCGAATTGAATGCCATCCCTTTTTCGAACGAAATTATGCAGATTGCAACATGTTTTAACAATTACATCACAAAATTCAGGTGCAACGTCAAGAGGACGATGAAATATTCCCCATTTATTTACCAGTATCCCAAAAGAACATTCCACCATTCTTCTTGCCCTGGTTAATCTATAGTTAAATATGCGCTTGGAAATAGCCAAAATTCTGTGTGGGAATGGTCTTAAGACATTCTCTGACAATGCAAAAGCTTCATCTCCAACTATGCAATAGGGTATGTTCTTTCCATTTTCATCGTTAGGTAATGGAGATGGTTGTGGAATATTCAACTGATTTTGTTGCAATTTTTTGTAGATATTTGTTTGCTTAAATACATTGGAATCCCTCGATGCACCGTACGCTCCTACATCGATACTAATAAAGTTGTAATCGGAAAAATAAGATTTATAATTGAAAAATTGTGATCCACTTTTGTTTGGTTTACATATCCTTATATGTGTTCCATCTGTTGCCCCTAGGCAATGTGGAAAGTTAGTCCTCTGATAAAACAAGTTTGCAATCTGTAACCAGTCTTCTTCCGTTTTCTCAGGCATAAATTTGGGTTTCATGCAATTCCATATCGCTTGACAAGTACTTCTTACTATTTCTCGAATAGTTGTAACGCCGAGTAAATATTCGTAATGCAGAGCGTGGAAACTATTTCCTGTTGCCAAATACCTGAAAAAAATATAAAGAACGACTTTAGTATACATGATATAAGTCAAGATTGTAGGCATTTTGCATTGTTTCTATGAAATATTGTAGCGTACAATATGCATTTTTCTGTTACAGGTCAAGAATTGCAGAAACGCAGGAAAAATATGAAGGATAGCTTCAGGAAGGAGTTGAACGCGCAAAAAAATCAGGCGTCAGGATCAGGACGAAAGAAGAGAAGAAAATATTTGTATTTCGATGAATTATTATTTCTCTTACCAACAATGGAGCAAAGGGCAACAAGTTCAAATTATGACCCTATTACAGAAAATGCAGAAGGGGACGTACAAAATGTTGAGGGGACCGACACATCAACAGAAACAGTTCAACATTTAGCAACTAATAAACAAGAAACCGTATGTATGATAGCAACAGGAAAAAAGAAGACAGGTTACCTGGCAGAAAAGTTCCTTACGAAGAAGCCCTTCTTAAAATTCTCCAAGAAAGCAGAGAGGAAGAGGTTGATGAAGATAAAATGTTTCTAAATTCGTTGTTATCATCCATAAAACAACTTAACCCAACAAAGAAATTGAAATTAAAAATGGACTTCCTTCAATGCATACAAAAATATATGGAACCGGATGTCGCCCCTGTGCAAGCCCAGCTCAGTAATAACTCTGCGCCATACTATTTTCCTCATCCTACTCACCATCAGCATCTAGCTTATTTTAGGGGGGTACAGCCATCCTCAGGTTTGTGTTTTCATACGTTATATGTGGTCGAATAGTTAGTAATATTTCATCAAATGATTTTTTGCTCATTCGGAAGTAGCTCCAAAACTTGTCAGGGTATTCACACAAGTCATGAAATAACGTATGGAATTGACCTTTCTTTGGCTAACTAAAGAATGAACCCACAATTTTTTCTGGTGTTTTTTCTTATTTTTCAATATTAGTGCACATGTGACAGCCTTTTCAATGAATTTAATTTTCCAATGCTCAAATGCACGACTCTCCACACGAAGGTTAGTTCGCAACTGAATCAATTTTGAGGTGGAAAACCGCTCCCGTGCGCGCATCTTAAAAATTCAGCGGCAACTCAGCCGCAGCGGCTGAGTTGCCGCAGCGGCTAAACAGCCTCTCGTGCGTCCGTACACTAAGGAACAGGGTGGGTGTGAGGGAAGAAGTTGTAACCGGAACCCACTCTTCTGTAGTATACGTCGAACTTGACAAAGAATAACTGTTGTCAGCCACTTTGTTCTAAACGAAGAACCACCGTTGTGCCACCATTGAATGGGTGACCAGCCACCGCTGATCCCCACTTCTTGGATAGGTAGCCGGTTAAAGGAGACACGGGATCTTCAACGTCGTTTAATTTGACTTCCGCCTTTTCCAGTACACTAGCTCTAATTAATTCTGCGTCCTTCCTGGGCACGCAGGTAAACTCTCTCTAGTTGCCTTTTACACAGAAAGCAACAGACACTCAAAATAATATAATAATATAGATATATGTACAAAGATATCCTTTTACACATTTATCCCACTTTCACATTACAAGAATTGAACTGATAAATATATAAGCATTCAGGGATGGCGCTCAACTACAGTTTCACGGAAACTTGAGAATTGTTACACATACATACAAACATACACACTTCCAATTACGCATTACTTTCATAATTCCTAAAGCTGAATATAGTGAAGTTATCTATGAAAATGGATATACAATACATCTAGAAGGCTTTAAAAACCACATCACACAAATATCTTCAATCTTCTTTCCTGATGAAAGACTCATACTAGCAAATTCTGTAGATGAATTGGTACAAGCATTCACATTGGAGAAAAATGTGGTTTAAGAATAACCAAAGCAAAGAGCAATATCCTAACATACAATCTAGCAGAGTCCTCAAAAGAAATTAGTGGAATAAAAGTCATGGACTCCATAACATATTTAGGAATAAAAATAACAAATAAGAGGAAATGCTTCAAAGAATACATAACACCTTCTGCAAAACAAACTCATTTGCTAATCAAACAGCCTCAATAACGACAAGAAGCTGCAACAGGATCAGCATCGGCAAAGTGTTCTGGAAAAATGTCGCCATCCCCAGTCTACTCCACTCAACTGAAGCAATCTTCTTCACAAAAAGTGAACTCAACAGGCTGCAGATAATAGAGAACAAGGCATACAAAATAATATTCAGAGCAGAGATCGGATCTTCCTCAGCTTACACTAGAGATATGCAAAACAAGCTCTCATACGCCAGACACATCATTGGAGATGGGGGAACAAGCTAGTCAAGCTCATTTTTCAAGACTTATTTGAATGACAAGGAAATTACTGGGCCAACTAACTTCGATCGTACTTGCAAAACCTAAACTTAAACCTAGAGGCCCTCAAAACGATAAAAAACCTCAAAGCCAGAATAATTTATATTGACACAGACATATGGAAAGCCGAACTGGCAAGTAAACCCTCCCTATCGCACTACAGGCGATCGAAACCAGAAATAAAAACGGAAGAAATTTATGAAAATAACCTAGACTCTGCCATTCTATTCCGCGCCAGGACAAACACACTGAAACTTAATTGGAGAAACTGACACACAAACCAAGACACAAACTGCCCCCTTTACCCAACACAATGAAATAAAGGCAAGTACATAGGGAACTTCATACACCTCTCGATATAATTTCACTACGGTAATTCAGGCACAAGGGGGCTGAGTTCATATTGAGAATGCATGCATGGTGATTGAATATTATCATTATTGATTTTCCACTTTCAGACTACTACTTGCTGCCCTTCATTTCAATGAAAATTAATGTAAAAAAAACAACAACAAAAAAACTAGAGGTGCTGAGGTATGTAGACAAAAACTGTTACGTCATCAGTGCCCTAGCGGTGGAAGATGTAACTACGACAATGAAAAGTCCGTCTGCTATGATGCGCTTTGAAAGATCATGCTATTTGGATAAAATCAAGACTATAGAATGCTAGAAACGTGCATTTTAGTATTCTAACTTCTTCTAAGTTATATTTTCGTACATGAAATAACAAAAAATAAAGGAATCCAAAACCGTCTCAGTTGACCTTTAAGCCGTTAGATAAGAACCCGTAATCAACCATCGGTTGGGGAGTTTGGCTCTGGCACAAGGAAGTGGTTGCACGGCTATGGATTGCACGAGGGAAAAATTCCCCTTGTCCTCTTTCTCTGTTTCCATCATCATTATCGCAAATGCTGTCGTTGCCGTCGACTTCATCTTGATCGTTATTGTTAAAATTTCCGTTGTCGTCGAAACCTGGTGGGTCCCTGCGAAATAGTTTCTACTGCCCCCCCCCTCCCACACACATACTGTACATTTGGCTGAAATTTTTTAATTATATATATATATATATATATATATATATATATATGTATATATATATATATATATATATATATATATATATATATATATATATAATATATATATATATATATATATCACATTACAAAGGATTACAAAGGCGGAGCATGCCGACAGGAGACCTTTTGGTCCATATCTAGGTCGGATGCGAAAAAAATCACAATAATAATAAAATAATAAATAAAAACTATAATAATGTAAATAGATGTAAATAGCAAATAAAATACATAAATAAATGCATAGGTATAGTTAAATAATAAACAAACAGGTAAATAGTAAATGAGAATAAATTGACATATAACTAATAATAAATGAAAATCAAACAGACAAATGATAACAAAACAAAAACAAATAATATAAAATAAATTATAATCATTACAGCATCTTACTTAGGTGTTTATCTAAATGATTCTTAAAGCTTCGAACTGAACTACATTGCACTACCTGTGCAGGAAGTTTATTCCATTCATTAACTACACGGTTGGCAAAGTTGTTTCTACCTACTTCCAAATTGAATATATTTCCGGACAGTTTGAGACCATTGTTTCTTATCTGATTCTCATTCAATGTGAAAATTTGGTCACTTTTGATGTTGTCAATTCCCTTTAGAATCTTAAAGACCTGTATCAAGTCACATCTGAGTCTACGCTTTTTTAGGGAAAACAGATTCATATGTTTTAATCGATTTTCGTATGATTTATTTTTGATATTTGGAATCAGTTTTGTGGCTCGCCGTTGTACTTTTTTCAGTCTGTCAATGTCTTTAATGAGATTCGGTGACCATACGGAAACAGCATATTCCAAATGTGGACGAACTAATGATTTATATAGCTTGTTAATGAGTGATGGACTTTTGAAATCAAAAGATCGCGCAATCAGTCCTAGAATCTTATTTGCTTTCTCAGAGGTTGAAATACACTGCTTGGATGATTTGAGGTCGTTACTGATAATTACGCCGAGATCTTTTTCACTATCCACTTTTGTTAACGAATTTCCAAATAACTTGTAATCGTACTTACTGTTATTTTTACCTATGTGTATTACCTTGCATTTACTTGTGTTAAATTTCATTAGCCACTTTTCAGACCATTGCTGTAATTTATCTAAATCTTCTTGAATATCTAATTGGTTTGAGTGATAATTTGCCATTCCGCACAGTTTTGTATCATCAGCAAATTTGGAAACAGTAGATTTTAGTCCATGGTCTATATCATTTATATATACTATGAATAGAAGTGGCCCAAGAACGGAACCCTGAGGAACTCCACTTGTAACATTTTTCCATCTAGAAGTTTTTCCATTTAAAATGACTCTCTGTTTTCGACCATTCAACCAATTACTAGTCCAACCTAATAGGCTACCACTTATTCCGTGTAAAGCTAATTTAGTAAGTAGTCTATCGTGTGGGACCGTATCAAAAGCTTTTGCAAAGTCTAGATATATTAAATCTATATTGTTTCTTTTGTCATAATTCGAGATAACTGTGTTGTAGAATTCGAGTAAGTTAGTCACGCAAGAACGTTTACGTCTGAAACCATGCTGGCTATCATTTATCAAACAGTTACTTTCTAAATGATGTTCGATAGCATCTCTGATGATAGTTTCCATTATTTTTCCTACGATTGAAGTCAAACTTATAGGCCTATAGTTATTTGGCTTCTTTTTGTCACCTTTTTTGAATATGGGAGTAACGTTAGCTAGCTTGCATTCTCTTGGGACATCTCCGGATATGATGGATTTCTTGAAAATAATTTCTAATGGAACAACAATCTCATTTTTCATTTCCTTTAAGATTCTTGGATGCCAACCGTCAGGCCCTGGTGTTTTATTAACTTTGAGTTTATTTATACACCTTTTAATTTTTTCTTTTGTTATATTTACCGTAGTAAGTTTACCCTAGACTTTTCACAGGTTTCAGTTTGGAGTTCACTTTGAGGTGTTTCGTTTACGAATACCGAGCTAAAATAATTGTTTAAGATATTACACATTCCTTCATTTGAATATTCAAGTTGACCGTCAGCAGATAATAGTGGACCACTGTGATTCCTAACAACCTTTTTATCTCTAATGTAACTATAGAATTCTTTGGGATTCTCTTTGGATTTATCAGCGATGTTCATTTCGTATTGTCGTTTTCTTTTTCTTATTGTCTTTTTTAAATCTCTCTGTACATAACTTTCATAGTCATTAGATGCACCCGAGCACTTATATTTATTGTAAGCTTGTCTCTTTTTAGCAATACTTTTTTCAGTTTCTTTGTCGAGCCACTTTGGGCGAGCCTGATTTGGGGGACGTCTGTCCTTAAAAGGAATGTAAATTTGAATCATCTTAGTGAGCGTCTTTTGAAATATTTCCCACATCTGATCTACAGGCCTTTCGTTTAATTTTGCCTCCCAATCTGTAAGCTGAAGCTCCTGACGTAGTCCTATGAACTGAGCTTTACTGAAATCGGGTATTTTAGAAACACAAGTATCTATTCTAAAATTGTTTAGGAGTTTGAATCTAACTAAGTTGTGATCGCTATTTGCAAAAGAGTCACCGACTTCTATATCAGTTACCATGCTTTCGCGGCTAATGATCAATAGATCGAGTAAGTTTCCATATCTTGTGGGCTCTTTTACATGTTGAATTAAGTAATTGTCACCAAGAAAATCAATCAAGCGACTACCTATATGGCCATGTTCAAGGGTCATCCAATCAATGTCAGTAAAATTGAAATCACCCATTATCAATAAATCCCGGTTGCAGAAACTAGACAGTTCTTGATATAACAGTTTGTCGTCTGCTAATGATAATGTCTTTGGCCTATATATTACACCTATATTCATTTTTTGTCCATTTGTTTGCATCCTGCTTCACTTTCTCTAAAACACAAGCAGGAACATTGTTTTCAACGTACAACAAAACACCCCCACCTTTCTTGTGGTTTCTATCCTGATGAAAGTGTTTAAATCCCGCAATATTAAATTCAGCTTCGAACTCTGCACCATTTAACCATGTCTCAGTTATTCCTATCATATCGAGATTTTCGCTTTTGACATACGCCTGTATTTCTTGAAATTTGTTCCTAATACTACGAGCATTAAAGTACATGGTTTTAAGAAACTCGTGATTATTTCTTTTTGACACATTTTGAGTTTCAATATCATGTCTTACATTATCATTTTGTTTTTTATTTATACCTTGCTCTATATTATCATTTGGTCCTTCATTGACATTCAATGCCTCATTAACATTTCTCCCATCAAAATTAACATTAACATTTCCCCCATCCCGGACATCTGGTCGATCACGGTCATCCGATCTCTTTTGTACATTTTGTCCCCCTACGTCACCGTGATTCACGCCGGCCTCCCGTCGTTCATTGACATTATGTCTGGCATCCCTTCCTAAAATTATATTTTGTCCTCCAGTGACATTATATCCTAACGTGATGTTTTTTCCTCCACTATAATTACATCCCATCGTGATCTTTTGTCTTCCACTGTCATTACATCTTATCATGATATTTTGGCCTTCATTGACATTCGGTCCGGTATCCCTTCCTAAAATTATATTTTGTCCTCCACTGACATTATATCCTACCGTGATATTTTCTCCTCCATTATCATTACCTCCTATCGTGATATATTGTCCTCCACTATCATTACTTCCCATCGTGATCTTTTGTCCTCCACTGTCATTACATCCCATTGCGACATTTTGTCCTATGACATTACATCCTAATGTAACATTTCGTCCTCTAGCGACGTTATACCCTAAAATTATATTTTGTCCTATACTGGCACATTGTTCTACATTAATGCTATACTCTACACTGTTTTCAACCAAGTACATTCTATTTCCCCTTCCCTTTGGGCTTCTACCCTAAAAAAGGAGCTAATTCATTACAAACTCCCACAATGAGGTTTGTAAGAACATCTTTGCCTCTGCGGGTAAGGTGGATCCCATCAGCAACGTAAAGGTCATGGCGCCTAGAAAAGTGATACCAAGGATCAAGAAAGTGGTATCCCAATTGTGTGCACAACTGCGATATCCTATCATTTATCCCTATGGCTCTACTGTTCCAACACGAGCCTGCGTAGATCCTCGGGACGATCCCACAGACTACGTGACGGCTCCCACGTTCCTTCATCTCCTGAAGGAGGACCTTGTAATTCCGAACAAGCTCCTCTGATCTCACCCTACCTACATCGTTACTTCCCGTATGAACAATCGTAACCGTGTTCTTTCGTCCTTGCTCCCTGATGGACTGGGTACAATCGGCGATCCCACGGCCCGGCTGACATACAAGCTTGCAACGTCGCTTAGTCTTCCGCTGCAGGATGTCGTCATAGCCTCGCACCATGGAGTCCCCCACCAAGAATTCCTGGTTTTCAGCCACTTCATTCTCCAGTAGAGCAAAACGATTGGCTAGAGCCAGCGGTTGCTCCACAGCACACACGTCTACCGAACGCGGGCTCGACAAACGGGACCCCACGGAGCGCCACTCGCTCACGGCAGTGACAGTAGGGGAAGAAGTGGAACGCTCTTTGGGTTGTGGGGAGGGTTCACTCTTCTCACGGAGCGTTCTCCTGAGAAGACGAATTTCCTCCTCACACATCCTGAGACGGACCTCTAGGTTCACGCAACCTTCACAAGCCATTTCGCTCCTCCTTTAGCAATAAAAACGCCAAAGAGAAAATACAAATCAACAACAACAACAAAAATCAAAGTGGTCTCTAATAAACTAAATACACGAAGCTTACTCTGCTTACCTCATACTATTTCTCCTACCTTTGGAGTACAGTAACAGAAAACTGTTTTGAATTTAGATAGAACACTACACTTTATCTTATATCTGTAACTGTATAGCGCTATACGTATACAATTACAAAAACACAACACAATCACTTAACACTATTCGGAGATATAAATTTCACAGGTATTCGCTAGCTGGTGTCTGTGCAGGAAAACGAGCTCTCTAGCTGAGGTCACGAGCGGACTGAGCTGAGGTCACGAGCGGACTGAGCTGAGGTTACGAGCGGGGGAGCTGAGGTCACGAGCGGGGGAGCTGAGGTCTCTCTCTTCTTTGCTCTAATGTCTGGTCCGGATAGAAAATGACAGTTGTGGTACAAAAGCAGTCGGGCCAATCTTCTTGATCGTAAAAAACTTCAGTAAAATAAGGCTCTTGTCTGCTTGTACCCGCCCGTCCCCACCGCAGAATTGACAAAAATATCAAAGTGTTTGGGCTAGAACTAGATTTGCTACGGCCGGGATTAGGTCAAAGCAAACAGGATATGGAACCACCCAAGCACTGCTCTTGGCCACAGGAGACTTCGAAAATTACAAGAGACTGCGTGAGCAAAGAAGCTTCACCTTCCTCCCCGAAAAAAAAAAAAAAAATCGTTATTCATTATCATCATCGTCGTTACGACTAATGTAAGGACGATACTCGGTGCATCGAAAACTGGCCGTTAGGGCGGAGCACGGGGATTCCCCCTGTGTTGCCACATATAATTATTTTATAATTCTATTTTATTTTAAATTTTATTTCATAATTTTATAATGTTGCCACATATGATTATATTATAATTTTTTGTCACACACCACCACTGAGGTAAAAATCAAAACAATGTTTTCTATACAAAGATTTCGTTTCCTCGAGTCGTGGACATGGCATATGAGCGAGAGAGAGCGACGTTGCCAATCCATCCCTTTTCTGGCCACGCCCCCACACTGCATTCAGAAAGCATTGCATCCACACGCATGTTCTCGCCATGGATAAATACATTTTATATATATATATATATATATATATATATACATAGAGAGAGAGAGAGAGAGAGAGAGAGAGAGAGAGAGAGAGAGAGAGAGAGAGAGAGAGAGAGAGAGAGAGAGAGAGAGAGAGAGGGCGGGTGGGGGGCGAGCCGTGCGGGCCGTGTCATCTGTGGAGATGTGGCACCACCGGGAAATTCCCTAAACCCGCCTTAGCGGCCATTTCTCGTTGCGTTTACTATAGGCAATAGCGCGACACAGACAGAAAAAAAAAGTGCCCTTGAACAGTTCGCATGAGGGTTCAGAGAATGTTAGGTAAGGTGATCAAACTTCGTTAAAATAATTGATTATTTACAATTATAAAAACACACAATAATAATGGGACATTAATTAAACATAGAAAATCCACAAGAGTAAAATAGTAATATGAAACAACCAATATCATCAAAACATTTCATATATTACATCCATATCATAGAATTACTTTATATAATATCACCAAACAGTGGTGCTAGATTTGGACTTCTGCAGCACGTAAGAACTAGTGGGCTGACTGAATAGTCTTGATTATGGTTGATAGGAGAATTGGTAGTTTCGGAGACAGATGCGCGATAACCCCTGGTAGTAGGGGAACACCTCAGAGATGGACTAGTTTTCTGTAGATTTGAATTGGCAGAAAGAGAGGGCAGCTCTCTTCGTTTAGTAGTTGGTGAGATATCCGAAATAACTCGGATGGCGAAAGCTTGCAATTTCACGTGGGGGGTATTGCCATTCACGGATTTCGGTAATTTTTTATTTGCTCAGTAGCAGTCGAAGAGGTCCAAAAATTGTTTAAGCCCGGGTCACACATATAAGATTCTCGTCAAATGTTGTGAATTTGAAAAGCTGGAAAACAAATTTGCATATAGTATTCTACATTCCTCTAAGGACAATCCAACACTATGTCTAATATTCATACAGATTTAACTTCTCTTAGTTCGTCATTCAGCTCAATATAGGAGGCAAAGGTGATTTGACATTTGGGTATTCGAAAGATAAAAGATTGTAACCAACGTCGTTTCTACTTAAACTCACTTAAGTTACGTAGTTGTGATAGAGGTTTTACATGAATTGTCGCAATGACTGAAAATCTAAGTAGTATTCAGATAACCATGGGCGTTTCACCATTTCTCTGCTTGTCTCTACCTACTATTGTCTCTGCTTTCTCTTGCCTCTTCTTGGTCTTTGTCCCTGTTCTCTCTTGTCTCTTCTCGGTCTCTATCCGTGTTCTCACTTATCTCGGGTTTCTCTTGTCTCTACTTTATCTCGTCACTTCTTGGTCTCTGTCCGTGTTCTCTCTTGTCTAGGCTTTCTTTTGTCTGATTTATCTTGTCACTTCTTGATCGCCCGTGTTCTCTCTTGTCTCTGGTTTCTCTTATATTATTATATGATAGTAGCTAGAACATTATTTGCACACCAAAACGTAAGGTAGTTTAAGTCTTGTCCAATGAGCAAGCGAGCGCGCCTTGCCAGTGATGAATACATGTTGAGTTGCTGACGTCATTGGAGCAACGGTTGTAAGTGCGTAGCAACAATGACTA
>NC_134778.1:51857699-51867699 GCF_046742065.1 Oratosquilla oratoria | reverse complement strand
CAATATGGGTCAAACAAGATTGAACCAATTCTCTGACATGAGTACTGAGCACGAGTTACTGAGGGAAATGAACACATCAAGGATAATTGAGGATTTTTCTGTACAAGTCCCGTATGTGCATCATGTGAGCCACGTAACTTGTCGGTGTGAAGTGCACTCACTTCAGCAAATGGTTCTAAGATTCTCCAAGGCAGCACAAATAGTTTATTGGCTAGGTACTGGTGGGGTATGCTCAGTGTTGTTCTTCAAAAAGGAATAAAAAGTGTACAAAATAAAACCCTCATTTTTCAATTCAGTCCTCCCAGCCATACTAGCAGTTCTTTTAGATTCCTCAGATAATTTTTTCCTGTCTTCAAAGAAAAATGCAGGGTGGGTGTGATGCAATATATATGTATATATATATATATATATATATATATATATATATATATATATATATATATATATACATATATATTGTTATAGCCAACCGTGAATCGGACGACTTTCAAATATCCCGCCTGCTACTAACAGTTTCGAATATGGTTCATTTCCTTGAACGTCACCTCAACGTTGGTGTTCGAACCTTGACCATGAAACGCTTGGCCACAACCCCTCGACTATATAAAGAGGAACCGGCTTTCAGCCGACACACGGACTCTGACCCTTACCTGCAACCCCCCTTGTGAACTTAACCTCCAGGTCTCGCCCCTTCGTCGCTATAAGATCGGTACACCGCAGTTTTGTTCGCAAGTAGTATTAACCTTTTGTCTTGGACTTGTATATTATTTCTTTTGTATATGTTTATTTATGTCTTGAACTTTTATGTTATTTCTTTTGTATGTGTTTATTTATGTTAAATGTCCCAGTGTACTTTGAGTGTATGTTCGTAAATGTTCAACAGTAAAGCTTTATTTTCTTTTCTTATTGTAAATATAGTTTACTTAAGTTTCGTGCAGACTTCTATCTTACCTCTATTATAATCCTTACTTACAACATCAAATAATGCTTTTCCTCGGAACGTACTTTTATCTACCTAAATTACCTATACGTTCCACTTTATTGATATGGGCTTGCTCCCGAACTGGAACTCGACTTACCCCTAGACTCGAATTAAGTTCCATACTTTACATTAACTCAGGCCAAGCCAAGCAAGTGCCCATGACAATTGGGGGCCCTGACCGGGATGGTAATCTATATTTACGTGAAATAGATTAGTGACCCGTAGATAATATCGAAGTCTGCTATCCACTTAAAGTCAATTATCACGTGCGATTGTCACTTTGTTCATTTCTCCCATACACTCACTGTCACTGAACTATTTATGCTTTATTTATATTTCCAATATTACGTTAGGTTAGATGATAGGATGTAAATTTATAAATGTTCGATTTGTGTTTAAAAACCAATATTACGTTAAGTTAGATGATAGGATACAAAACATTAAGGTGTAGATTATTTGAAGTGTGTGAGACCCCGACATTCATATGTCCGACATTTTCAATCGATTCCAGTAACTCACCCAAATAATTTACTGGTATTCAACTACCACCTCCCTCCCGAGTTAACTTGCGGCCTTCCCAAACTACTCACTTGCTGTAGCCCTAACATCGAACCATTGTTACGACCCCGTTATAGTGACCTTTCCTCAGTATCTGAGCTTAGGAGATTCATACTATCCCCCCACAGCTTCAACAGCTCACTATACCTGCACAGTAAGCCATGTATTCTAAGATTCAGACCACTAGTTAGCCATATTCTGATTCAGCGACAGTCTATGTGTAAGCTCTCCTCTTTCCTATCGGGAAACCTCTAAGCAGACTATACGTAAGTTTCGGGCGTATAGTCTGAGCGCTGATACCTTAGCATACATACCGTCTATAGAATAAATGTTTATAGACCGGGTTCTTACAGAGACCCGCCATAAATTTCACTCCACCCGAACAGGGAATTAGTCCATTTCCGTGTGTGAAGTCAAAGAATTGGTTAGCACTAATTTTCTGGAGTGGAATTCCACGAGTATAGACACTCATAATGCCTTTCAATATAAAAACTTTTGTCAATAACCCCTCAGTGGATCAGTTAGAGTATAATCTCAAGAAAGATGACTGGAGACTGTTGGCTCAGACCTACCAAATTAATGTTCCTGTTAAATTACGAAAACATGAACTCAAACGACTGGTCATCGAATATATCGTAGATTCATTGGTACTGGATGCAGACGCTTTCGAATTAATTCGCCAGGAGAGTGCTCGTGACCTAATTGAAAGAGACCCGGATGTAAGCAATAGTGATTCCCCCTTGCAGCCTGAAGCTCGCGCTTCCCCCCACTCTCCCTTCAATAAATCAGTTGTATCTTTAGGAAATTAAACTAGAGAGAGAAAGAATGAGACAAGAGCGGGAGCTTGAATTAATGATTAAGAGAACGTGAGAAAGAACGGGAAGAAAAAGATAAAGAGCGAGAAGAGAGAAAGAACGAGAAGAAAGAGACAAAGACCGTGAGCTTGAGCTGAGAAAGGAGAAACGCGTCAGAGAAAGACGATGTGAGCGTGAAAGAGAGCTTGAATTAGAATACCAACGTAAGTTAACATTGGCTGAAATAGATAGGAAAAATAAATCTGTCCACCTATTGAATAACCAAGTTGCCTCTATTCCCAATTTTAATGAGTCAGACCCAGAATACTTCTTTAGGTAATTTGAACGTCTAGCTAAGCACTTAAACTGACCCGTAGAAGAATGGGTGTGGATTATACAAAGCAAATTGGTAGGAACAGCCGCCAAAGAAACAGTCTTGAGGAGTATTCGTCCTTTGAATTAGTCAAATCTAGTATCTTCAATGCCTATCAAGTTACTCCTGAGTCTTACCGTCAAAAATTAAAAAAAAATGACCAAATCAAACAACTCGACATTTGTCGAATTTGCCTTTGAAAAACTCAGAATCTTTAAACAATGGCTCTCTGCCACCAAAATAAAGAATTAAGATCAACTCGTTAAAATGATGGTCCTCGAGAAATTTAAACGCAGAATTCCATTCCAAATCATGCTTCATTTAAATGGGAAAGATGTACTTGATTTAACTGAAGCAGCCTTACTTGCCGATCAATATGCGGTACTTAACAGGTTGAACGTACAGCGGGGAAGTAATTTTGTAAAGCCATCAGTAGGTTCCCTTGCCACTCCCGATGATAAGCAGGCAGGAAAGACCTCTATCCTTACCCCCTCTACTCTTCCTGTAGCTACTGTAAGAAACCTGGCCATCACATCACTCGATGCCAAGAGCCAGGTTGCAGATTGTCAAAGTGCCCAAGTGGATCGAAAACACCTACCCACTATACTGGACCAAAATCTTACGGTCCTCATAAACCAGTGACCCATGTAGTTCGTCCACATTTGGAATATGCTGTTTCCGTATGGTCATCGAATCTCATTAAAGACATTGACAGACTGAAAAAGTACAACGGCGAGCCACAAAACTGATTCCAAATATCAAAAATATATCTTACGAAAATCGACTAAAACATATGAATCTTTTTTTTCCTAAAAAAGCGTAGACTCAGAAATGACTTGATACAGGACTTTAAGATTCTAAAGGGAATAGAAAGCATCAAAAGGGACAAAAGTTTCACACTGAATGAGAATCCGACAAGAAATAATGGTCTCAAACTGTCTGGAGATAGTTTTTATCTAGAAGTGGTTGGAAGCACCTTCGCCAACCGTGTAGTTAATGAATGGAATAAACTTCCTGCACAGGTAGTGCAATGTAGTTCAGTTCGAAGCTTTAAGAATTATTTAGATAAACACCTAAGCAAGATGCTGTAATAATTATAATTTATTTCATATTATTTGTTTTTGTTTTGTTATCATTTGTCTGTTTTGATTTTCATTTATTATTAGTTATATGTCAATTCATTATCATTTACTATTTACCTGTTTGTTTATTATCTAACTATACCTATGCATTTATTTATATATTTTATTTGTTATTTACATTATTATAGTTTTTATCTATTAATTTATTATTATGATTTTTTTTCGCATCCGACCTAGATATGGACCAAAAGGTCTCCTGTCGGCATGCTCCGCCTTTGTAATCCTTTGATACCTTCCACCCCTGTGAAGATGCCTTTAAACACTTCAAGTCCCATGGGGAAATTTCTACTGATGAAAAAAGACCCCTTTTCCCTATTACAATTTTACGAGACACTGGAGCAGCTCAGTCCATAGTGAGCAAGCAGGCTTTGCCTGAGATAAGTAAGAGAATGACAGGAAGGAAAGTAACTGTAAGTGATTTATCATCTACCCAGTCCATTGAACTAGCACGAGTCTTTTTGAAATGTCAGTTGTTCCAGAAAGAAGTAGAAGTTGGTGTCTGGAAAGACTCTATGCCTGTCCCCGGGGTTGATCTCATCCTAGGAAATGATCTAGCTGGTTCTATGGTTGTTCCCCCTCCAAATGTTACTAAGTTACCTAGTGACAAGACCCCTACTGTTGTGGAAGATCACCTTCACACTAACATTTTTCCCCTGTGCGCAGTCACCAGATCTCAAACTCCCCTCTCTGATAATAACGTATCCTATAAGTTTGATTTCGCCAACCAAATAATTTCCCGAGAAAGCGTAATCGAAGCTCAACACGATGATCCCACCTTAAAGAATTTCCATAGACTAGCGGTCGATTCCAAGGAAGAGGTCGACCATTTCCCAGGTTACTATTACCAGGATGGTATCTTGATGAGATGTAGTAAACCTTCCAACTGCTCTGACCGTGATTCTTGGGCAGAGGTCCACCAGATAGTTATCCCTTTATCCATCAGAAATCAAGTGATTGAAATAGCCCATGATGGAGCTGGAGGACATATGGGAGTCAGTAAAACTTATAAGAAAATTCAAAATAATTTCTTCTGGCCTAGTTTAAAAAAGACAATCTCAGAATATGTGAGGTCTTGCCACATTTGCCAAATGGTGGGCAAGCCGAACCAGAAAATTCCCCAGGCTCCCTTAAACCCCATTCCAGTTCCAGATGAGCCCTTTGATAAAATTATTATAGACTGTGTTGGACCCCTGCCTAAGACCAAAAAGGGAAATCAATTCATTCTTACTGTCATGTGCCCGGTAACGAGGTATCCTGAAGCTTTTCCTCTTAAGAAAATAAATGCCAAAGTTATAGCTGACACCTTGTTGAAATTTTTTACTCAAGTAGGATTGCCAAAAGAAATTCAATCCGATCGAGGAACTAACTTCACGAGCGACCTCTTTGCCAGTATCCTAAAGGAGCTAGGTATTTCCCAAATCCTGTCCTCTGCTTATCATCCGGAATCACAAGGGGCATTAGAACGTTTTCATCAATCTCTCAAGTCAATGCTCAAAAAATATTGCAATCAATCCTCTTCTGATTGGGATGAGGGGTTACCACTAATGCTGTTCGCTGTCAGAGAGACGGTTCAACAGTCGTTGGGATACTCTCCCTTTGAACTGCTCTATGGGCGTCAGATAAGAGGGCCCCTCAAGGTTCTGAGAGAACAGTGGTATCAGGAAACTCCTCAATATCCTAACCAGACAGTAAATCAATTCTTGGATAAATTAAAAAGTCAATTGCATAAAGTAAGGAACATTGCCTTGGAAAATCTAAAAACCTCTCAACAAAAAATGAAAGGTCATTTTGACAAAAAAGTTAAAGACAAGAAATTCAATCCAGGTGATGAGGTACTTCTTCTCTTACCAGTCCCAGGGACCCCTCTTTCTCTCAAATTCCAGGGCCCTTATGTAGTTTCTCATCGGCTGGATAAGCAAAATTACGTAGTCCTCACTCCTGACCGTCGTAAAGATTCTAGACTCGTACACATCAATCTAATGAAAGAGTACGTCCGTAGAAAGCCTACTGATGCGCTAGAGAGACCAGTATCATGCCTTGTAAAATCCCCCCTTACCGATGAACCTAACTTACGAGAAGTCGATACGACTGCTCTCAAGTCCAACTCTGCCCTCCTTGCAGACCCTATTCAGTGCCTTGGGCACCTAGATGAAACGAAACGGGAAAGCATAATTCGATTATTCGAGAAACACCCCTCCGTCTTCTCGGATAAACCAGGATTTTGCACCACAATTACACACGACATAGAGTTGCATCCTAATACTCTTCCTATCCGCCAGACCCCTTATCGCCTCAACACCCACAAGGCAGAGAAGATGCAGAAAGAGGTGGCCTACCTGTTGGAGAACAGACTAGCTGAACCTAGCTGGGTATCGCCGGCGTTCCTATTCCCGAAGAAAGGTGATGACTAGTGGAGGCTCTGTGTCGACTACCGGAAGCTAAACGCGGTGACAGTTAAGGACTGCTACCCGTTACCCCGCATCGACGCCCTCGTGGATCAAGTGGGAAGAGCTCCTTTCATCTCTAAGGTGGACCTGATTAGATGTTACCACAAAATCATATTAACCCCCAGAGCCCAAATCTTATCCTTCTTTATCACCCCTTTTGGCCTCTTTAATTTCCTTGGCCTACCTTTCGGGCTTTGTAATGCCCCTCCCACCTTCCAACGTGCTATCAATCATACTATAGCCAGCCTCCCTGATACTTACGCTTACCTTGATGACCTTATCATCCTAGCAGATTCCTGGGGAGAACACCTCCGTAAGTTGGACGCCCTTCTTGAGCGACTCGCCACCACTGGGTTCGTCGTCAATCTGTCTAAGTCCATCTTTGGCAGCGCGACGATATCATACCTGGGGCATGAGGTGGGAAACGGGCAGTACCGACCAAAGCAAGCGAACGTGGAGGTCATCCTGAACTTCCCAGTACCATCCAACCGGAAGTCTCTCCAGCGGTTCTTGGGAAAGGCGGGGTTCTATCGCCGCTTCTGCCGCAACTTCTTCATCGCGGCTCCTCTCACCGTCCTCACCAGTCCCAAGGAGAAATTCGTTTGGTCTCCAGCCTGCCAACGCTCCCTCGAGACCCTCGGCAGTTCCTGAGCAGCGAACCGGTGTTGAAGACCCCCGACTACTCCCAACCCTTCATCCTCCACGTAGACGCATCGGGAGAAGGGATAGGAGGGGTCTTGCTGCAGGCAGACGACGACACCCGGGCCTTACATCCCGTGTGTTAGTACTCTAACAAACTGCTCCCCTACCAGCGATCTTATTTTACGGTGTAAAAGAAAGCCTTAGCCCTAGTATCTACTTTCAAACATTTCGAGTGTTATTTGACGTATCCTGGTCATGTAACACTCGTATACTCCAACCACAACCCTCTTACCTTCATCGGGATGGCCCGTCTCTCCAATCAACGAGTCCTCCGGTGGGCCCATGTCCCCTAAGGCTTCAATTTCCGCATGGTCCACATCAGAGGAGAAGACAACATAATTGCTGACACCCTGTCTAGGGGAGCGACCAGCCTCCTAGACGATTCACGGTGACTAAGGACTCTCTAGTCCACCTGCCCCCCGTTACGCTGGACTTCCGGCGGGGGGGGGGGGGTGTGTTATAGCCAACCGTGAGTCGGACGACTTTCAAATCTCCCGCCTGCTACTAACAGTTTCGAATATGGTTCATTACCTTGAACGTCACCTCAACGTTGGTGTTCGAACCTTGACCATGAAAGGCTTGGCCACGCCCCCCTCCTCGACTATATAAAGTAGAACCGGCTTTCAGCCGACACACGGACTCTGCCCTTACCTACAACCCCCTTGTGGATTTCACCCCCAGGTCTCGCCCCTTCGTCGCTGTAAAATCAGTACACCGCAGTTTTGTTCGCAAGTAGTATTAACCATTTGTCTTGGACTTGTATATAATTTCTTTTGTATTAGTCCATAGGCCAGGAGGGTCCACAGTGCACCCCCCACCCCCCATAACAGTATAAGACCATTTTTTCTTTAGTCCCTGGGACCTTATGAAACAACAATATATGATGCCCACAGCAATATTTTGGGATCAACTACCCATTAGTGGCCATTTTCAAAATGGCCGCCGGCGTAACTCAAAAAATCACGTTTTCGCTTATAACTTTCCTTCTATGACAGATAGAGACATGGTTTCGGTGTCTTTACCTATGTTTTCGAGTACCAGCAATCCAATAATGCATCTTAGAACACTCTATCACGTTTACCTCATCCCCAAATTTTGAAAATAATTCATTTCAAGTACAAATTTGGATTTCTTTCTTTAACCTTACAGAATCATATGGAAATCACAAACAAAAAGACAAGAGGAAACATGATCACTTTTCCAATAATTTTCAAACAGCTAGAAACCAGTACATTCTCATTTAAGTTGAGACAATTAGAAAATTTATAAAGCATTGGCAGCATCATAAGAACCATAGTGCACGAAACATGATTCTCTTGAAGCCTGGAAAATCCAACAAACTTAATAACTGTCATCATCACTGTCACTTGACATGACATATTCATCTATGTCACTTAGATCCATCTCATCATCAGAAGTCATTTTTTCGTCATTAGCAATGGTATCATCTTCAGAAGCAACATCTTCTGTCACAACAGGTCCATCAAACCATAGTGGTGTCATTTTGCCATCGGATGATTTCCATCCATGTCCTGTGGGTTCAGGTATTACAGGCAGGGCAACATCAGCACACTTCCAGATGCCAGTCTGGTAGTTCACGCGTTGTATATACTGATACAGAGACTTCCTACATGGTGGGAACTGGCCGAGTTTATTACTGGATAGTAGTCTATTGTGGTTTTCTTCCTCGGTTTCTCACCAGTGACAGAAATGAAACCAGCCCATCCAGGCAACTGTTGTTCTGTCTTTGAGCTGTGCAGACGTACCAGGACCCATAACATATCTTTGGTACGAGCAGTATGGCTTGAGATTTCACCCTCAGCACAGGTCCAAGTTTTAACTGTGTAAGATGGGCTCTGCTTTTGTGTGACATAGCATTCAGACAGACTTTGTGAGTATTCTAATTTGACAGACCTGCTCTTACTTCGCTCTGTGATTAAAGTGGTATCCATGTCCCCTGTTTCAATGTCCCCCACATCTTCCACTTCAAGTGTCTCTAGCAGTGGTCCTACTTCTTGCAGCATGATTCCATGACTGGTATGCACTGATCCTGATGCGGTATTTTGATCGAAGTTATCAAAATCTGAATGGAATACGGCTGGAAGAGAGGAGTTTTTCATGATGCGAAGAGGGAGGATCTTTGATGATTACTGAAGAACCTTGGCCAATGCACTTTTAAGCTCTAGAGAGAAGCTGTATTTTTCTGAATGCCCAAACTTGTTTATGAGGTTGGTAAGTTCTGCATTTTCGGAACAAATGTCGCAGTGTCATACACAGAAGTATGTGTTTTGGCAATTTCCACTGGCCATTTGTGACAGCACGGCAAAGGTCTTGTCCAATCGATTGTGTCAGTCGATTGACTTTGGTGCCATCTTCCTGCGTTTGTTTGCCAGCTATGAGGAAGTACAGGAACTTCATTAATTCCTCAGGGATGTTAGGATTTACTCCCTCCAGATATCGAGCTGTTGGTGGCCATTTCAGCGGTTCGGCACATTGAAAGGCTTTTTGAATATCATACCTCAAATTCAAGGCCACATCTTTTGTTTTGTCAGATGTACCAAGGATATACGCCTGCTTCACAGCCTCTCCTACTTTAATGTCAGTGTTGAAAACAAGGTAAGAACCAAACCGGCCAGATTGGGATTGGATTGGCTCAAATGATAGTTTGTCCCCATAATGCACAACAAGTTTTGCTTTTAGTTTCTCAGATCTGTACTGAGTGTTTCCAAACTGGGTTTGAGCTAATTCTTGGACATAAATATCCTTCAAGAAATCTAGCTTGACAACAGTGTTATTGTGGATAACATTTTCTTCAACAAAGGCACAAGTACTGGCAAATGCATTGCGGTGTGCTTCCTCCATCATGGCCTGCTGAGACAGCTTCAGGGTCACTGCTGCGCCACGACGACGGGTCTCTTGTGTACTTAGCTCTGCAACTCCTGTGGTATTGAGCCCCACAGGCATAAAGGTCATAACCCTTGATCCTTCGCAGCATCTCAAAA
>NC_134778.1:51820199-51852699 GCF_046742065.1 Oratosquilla oratoria | reverse complement strand
ACTGTTATTTAAGTCATTACAAGTATTATTTTTTGTCGTAACGTCTTCAACACAATGTTCCTTGTAATGTTCCACTGTTTACGTAATTATCACCATTTGGTGGCAGTAAGATGACACTCTAGCGGTACAGTGAGAGCTGAGGTCAATAGAGGTCCCAAACAAGTCATGGGTTCCACATGAAGATACTAGAAGGAACGCAGTTTACATCACAAGGATCTTATTCTTCGTCGAAACCGTCAGCACATATCCTATTTTCCCATATGCCCAGGGCACGTGGTAATTATCAATAGCCTTTGGAGATCGAACTCGTTCCCTAATAATGGTATGACGAGTTTGAGTTTCAGCGCACCAAGATGGCGCACACGAGGAAAAGTGAATTTTTAATTAGGAAGTTGAATAGGACGCCACTGAACCCCTTCTCTGCTATGAACAATTCTTTGACTTTGTTCTTGCTAACTCGAGGGCGGAATCTTTAAGAAAAGGATTGAGAGGAAGTAGAAGGAGCGAAATAAGTTCTCAAACTGTAAGAAAATATGCTGGAACAATAAAAGGTAGAGAAGAGAGAGAGGAGTAAGAAGAGACGGAGTAGGTGGAGAAAGAGGAGACAAAAGAAGAGAGAATGAGAGAAAGGAAGAGATGAAGAAGAAGGAGGCAAAGGAAGGGATGGAGAAAAAGGCAAAGGAAGAGGAGGAAGAAAACAGAAGGATTACGAGGAGTAGGGAAGTAATGCAAAGGACCAAGAAGAAATAGAAAAATAGGAAGCTAAGGAAAAAGAGAAAAGAAGTGAAAAAGACGAAAAAGGATCGAGAAGAAGGATGAGGGAAAGGATTTGAATAAGCAGAAGGAGTAGGGGAGGAGGAGGAACAGACGGCGAAGGGACTCGCGTATCAGAGTAGAACTAAATCTGAATAGTGGCGATTGTTTAATTCATCAAAAAGAAGAAGTTTAAGACGTTATTTCCGACAGGCAGACTCTTTCACCTTGACTTCAAGCGTAGGAAAACTTATGGAAACTATCATCAGAGATGCTATAGAACATCATTTAGAAAGTAACTGTTTGATGAATAATAGGCAGCATGGATTCCAATGGAAATGTTCTTGCGTGAGTAACTTAATCGAATTCTACAACACAGTCATCTCGAATTATGACAAAAGAAGCAATATAAATTTAATATATCTAGACTTTGCAAAAGCTTTTGATACCGTCCCCCACGAAAGGTTACTTACTAGATTAGCTTCACACGGAGTAAGTGGTAGCTGATTAAGTTGGACTAGAAATGGTTGAATGATCGGAAACAGTGAGTTGTTGTAAATGGCAAAACTTCTAGATGGAAAAATGTTACGAGTGGAACTCCTCAGGGTTCCGTTCTTGGGCCACTTCTATTCATAGTGCATATAAATGATATAGACCACGGATTAAAATCTATTGTCTCCAAATTTGCTGATGATACAAAATTGTGCGGAATGGCAAATTATCACTTAAATCAATTAGATATTCAAGAAGATTTATATAAATTACAGCAATGGTCTGAAAAGTGGCCAATGAAATTTAATACAAGCAAATGCAAGGTAATGCACATAGGTAAAAGTAACAGTAAGTACTATTACAAGTTATTTGGAAATTCGTCAACAAAAGTGGATAGTGAAAAGGACCTCGGCGTAATTATCAGTAACGATCTCAAATCATCTAAGCAGTGTAATTCAGCCTCTGAGAAAGCAAACAAGATTCTAGGACTGATTGCGCGATTTTTTGAATTCAAAAGTTCGTCTCTCAACAAGCTATATAAATTGTTAGTTCGTCCACATTTGGAATATGCTGTTTCCGTATGGTTATCGAATCTCATTAAAGACATTGACAGATTGGAAAAAGTACAACGGCGAGCCACAAAACTGATTCCAAATATAAAAAATAAATCATACGAAAACCAACTAAAACATATGAATTTGTTTTCCCTAAAAAAGCGTAGATTCAGAGGTGACTTGATACAGGTCTTTAAAATTCTAAAGGGAATTGACAACATCAGAAGTGACCAAATTTTCACATTGAATGAGAATCCGACAAGAAATAATGGTCTCAAACTCTAGACTAGTGGTTCTTAACCCCTGGGTCGCGAGCCAAGCCATTTTATTGGGTCGCTAAGGGTTTGCAGAAAATAATTATTTTCCCACTACAAATATATTATAATTATATACTGTAATAATTAAAATACATGATGCCTAGTTTTAGGATTCTAAGCAGACCATGATTAAATAAAAACTCCAAAGCAGAAAATTTATTTGAAGTGTTTTGAAATTTCAATGTATATCTATGTAGGCTTGGGTCGCGATGCTTGATTTGTGCAAAATTTTGGGTCGCTGCCAAAAAAGGTTAAGAACCACTGCTCTAGACCTTTGTCAATCCCTCCAAAAGAAAAATAGTGGAGGCAGCCTACATTACTTCCCACCCCTGCATCAATTATAGGGAAGGGTTTATAAAATTAGCAGGAGCAGTAAGCACTCTAATTATCAAGGAGGTAAAAAGGACGATTGAGAACGGAGGGAGAAGCGGCATGGTCGGAGTCACATGAGATGGGTTGAGAACGGATGAGAGTATGGAGGGAGAGGAACACGGCAAGAATGGATTATATAAGCTGTTCATTTTCTGAGACTGTATGTATTTTGAGAATGTCCTGGTAAGGACGAAACGTCAGTGAATAAAACTCCAACTGTTCTCTGTGTTTAGCTCACCGCCCTTCCATTCATTTGTCTTCCATAATTCAACACTTCCAATTATGATGACACGACCTATCAACACACTGAGGTAGCACTAAGAAATGTTACGTTTCTACTTTGTAATGTTTATTCCATCTCATGTAGGCTGAATGTCGCAGTCCTTCCACAACTCGCGGCATGTTATATATGGGTGATTTGAATGCCCGACATCCAGCTTTAGGTGACCTCTTCGACACTGTAAATCGTAGAGGGACCCGGCTAGTCGAATTTATTCGTTGCAGCCATTTTACTCATTGGGACACTGGTGATGCTACGCACTCTTAGGGAGGGACCCTTGATCATGTCCTTTAATAATGGACTCGCACCGACTAGCGTCAAGTACTAATCTGTGCTTGCCCTTTATCGGGTCATCTTGTTCTTAGTCTATATTACTCAATACCTGCAGTGTCCTCCCCATTTTACCATCGCACACTTGTCAATCCCTCCAAAATATTGTCCTAACTAGCCTACATCTCTTTCATTTCAGCTCACCTTCCCAAATTTGAAGCCGGATTTCCCTAAAAGCTTTACACCTCTCTTGCCACCTAAACACACCACTTTTTCGATCGTTATGTGCGCAGGCCGCACATCAAGCGACAGACGAGATCAAATACTTGGATACCCAACAGGCGTATCTTAGAAGCAGAGAGACAGACGGAAACAAAGGATCTTGCTTATCAGCTAGATTTGAGTTTTGCCTTCTCTAATTTTCACTTGATATGTTATTGCTATATCAACAGTACAATATATTATTGTAATTACCTTTCGTTTTGCTATATTGTTGTCTATAACTGCATAGTGTTGTTTGTAACTTTATTTCTTGTATGTTAAGGTCATTTTAGCAGTGTTGAATATTACTAGTTACACTTCATCTCTCAAATACTGTCATTAACTGCATAATATGTATATAACTTTATTTATGGTATCTCCTTCAAGCTCGATTGTTGTACCCCTGCCTCTAGAGATTCATACTTATCTACAATATTCCATTTCAGTCAAACAGCGCGTCCTGCGACTCAGGAATATTATGCACAAAGCTACCTCTTGATATACCAAGACCGACGCTCACTGAGCGTAATGAATTAATAAAAACAAAACAAAACCTATCCCTACTCTCCTTCTTCTTCATCACCATCCTCTTCCTTCATCTCTTCTTCATTTTTCATTCTCTTCCTCTTCCTCCTCCTCCTCCTCACGTTCATATTTCTCCTCTTCTTCCCTCTCCCCCTCCTCCTCTTCATTATCATTTTTATCATCATCATCATCATCATCATCATCATCATCATCATCATCATCATCATCATCATCATCATCATCATCATCATCATCATCATCATCATCATCATCATCATCATCATCATCATCATCATCATCATCATCATCATCATCATCCTTCCCTTTAATCTTTATCTTTCCTGCTTACCCTCCTCCACATACCCACTTTCTTTTCTTTTCTTCTCCCCTTCTTTCTTTTTTCACTCTTTTTCCTTCTCTTCTTTACTTTTCTTCTTCTCTTCCTCTTCTTCTTCCTCTTTTCCTCCTTCTTCCCCTTCTCCCTCTCCTTTCTCCTTCTCTTCTTTCCCCTTCTCCTCCTCTTCCTCATCCTCATCGTCGTCGTCGTCATCATCCTTGTCATCATCATCACCATTCACATCCTCCAACTCCTCACTTTCTTTCTACTTCTTATTTCACCCTCACTTCTTCCTTTTCTTCCTCATCCTCTCCCTCATTTAACTTCCCCCTTCACATTTCTCATTTTTCTGCTTTTCTTTTCCTCTAATGCAGTTCTCATCGTACTCCTCCCTCTCTGCACATTTTTTTCCTCCTTCTCCTGTTCGCCATTTCTTTTCCTACCTCTTTCCCTTCCCTCTTTTGCCTTCTCTTATATTTCCTATTCCTTCCTTATGCCTACTATTCCTTCCATACTTTGGAGTTCGACCGTTCTCAACAATGAAAGACGGAGGAAGGAGAGGAAGGGTAAGGGGTAGAGGGAGTGGGGAAGACAAGAGAAGATTGAAAAATGAGGAGCCAAAGAGAAGGAGGAAGTTGGTAGATTTGTGGAAAGAAGACAAAAAGAGGAGAAGGAGTGAGAAAGAGAAAGAGAGAGAGGGGGGACAGACAGAGACATACAGAGAGAGATAGACAGAAAAAAGAGAGAGGAAGAGAGACAAATAGATAGAGAGAAAAAGAGAGAGAAAAGGGGAGACAGACAGAGAGAGAGAGAGAGTGCAAGAGGAATAAAAGTAAGGATTGAGAGAAAGAGAAAAAGGAGGAGTTACATGGACAAACGAACAGCAACAGACCTACTGGTCCCCAAAAGGCTGTTTCGTTACTTAATCTAAATCTATCTAGAAGTAAAATAATACTAGACGGGGATTTGTGGTTAAGTAAAATGTCCCTATAATCTATCTAGAAGTAAAATCATTCTAGTCGGGGATTTGTAGTTAAGTAAATGTCGAGACGTCTTTGAATACCTCTGCAGTGGAACAGTCAATGACGTTGGATAGTAGACCATTGCATATATCAACAACGCGATTGAAGAAAGAGTATTTGGCCAAGTCTGTTTGAAAACGCTTACCTACAATCTTGCATCCATTAGTCCTAGTTACGTTAGAGGTGTCAGTTTTTAAAATATTTGTCCACATCCATGTTTTCAATTCCTTTGATGATTTTGAAGACCTCAATTAGGTTCCCTTTCATTCACCTTTTCGAGACTAAACAAATTAAGTTCCCTTGGGCGCTCTTCGTATGGCTTGTTCTTCAACCTTAGAATGAGCTTTGCTACTCTGCGTTGTACTTTTTCTAACTTTTGTATATCCTTCTTGTAGTATGGAGACCAGCACTGTCCGCAGTATTCTAGGTTGTGCCTGACTAGGGCATTATAGAGATTAAGAATATTTTTTTTTCATTTCTAAACTCGAAAACTCTACCTATAAATCCAATTAATTTGTTTGCAGTATTAATAACCTCTGAGCACTGTTTGTTTGGTTTGAGATCATTTAAAATCACAACACCAAGGTCTTTCTCATGTTCTACACTAGCTAATTGCACACCATTCATTATGTAGTTAACCTGGACATTACTGTTACCAATATGAAGCACTTTACATTTATCTATATTGAAAAACATGTGGGAGTTTGCCGCCCATTCGTATAAAGTATTCAAATAATTTTGCAATTCTTGTTGTTGCTGTGTCATCTGCGATTTTGGATAATTTGCACTTTATATTTTCATCTAGATCATTAATGTATACAAGAAAAAAGTATAGGACCTAAGACTGAGCCCTGAGGCACCCCACTTGATACAATACGCCAGTCTGAACTTTTTTTCCGTTCAGAACAACACATTGATTACTATCAGCCATTCTGAAATCCTTCGGCGAATATGTCCTACTATATCATGGGATTCTAGTTTATTTAGTAACCTTCTATGTGGGACTTTATCGAAATATTTTTGCAAATGAAGATATATAACATCAACTGCCCTCCCTTCTTCGTACATACCGTAGGCTAAATATCTTACAGGAAGTCCAGAAGGTTTGTCAGACACGAGCACTTATTACGGAATCCATGTTGTGAATCTCTAATAATGTTTTTCTCCAAGAATTCTACAATTTTGTCTCTCAGGATACACTCCATTAGTTTACAGACAATTGATGTAAGGCTAATAGGCCGATAGTTACCAGGATTGAATTTGTCACCGCTTTTGAATAAGGGTACAACATTTGCTAGTTTCCACTCTTGTACAACTGAGATTATAAAGAAAAGTTGAAAATCACACTATGGGGTTTACAAATTTCTTCTTTGACTTCCTTGGGTATTCTCGGATCAATTTGATATGGTCCAGGCGATTTGTTTAATTTAATTTTGTCAATAACACACTTTACATCACATTCTTCAATATCCATATCTAGTAGGCGTGTAGAGGCTGTCCGTCCTGGTGAGACTGACTGTTCGTTTCGTTTCTGCTGTTCTAAATAGTGAAGTCAGACGCAAAATAATCATTCAGTATGTCTGCCATTGCCCTCTCTTCTGTTACTATTTCCCCCGTCGTTGATATAAAGGGGCCATGGTACTCTTAAGAACTTTTTTGTCCCTGATATATCTGAAAAATTCTTTAGGGTTTTCTTTGCATTTGGAGGCAATATAGTGTTCTTGTGATTTCCTGCTAGCTTAATGGGCTTCTTAGGTTCTCGACGGCAATCTTCGTACTCCGATCTATCTGCTTGGCTAGGGGTTGATTTGTATCTCCTGTGCGCACGTTTTTTGGCTAGCAAATTATTTCTTATGTTGACATTCCACCATTTTGGTTTTGTATTACTTGATGGGCGTCTGTCACGCATTGGAACACATTCGTCAACGTTTTTTTTTTTTTTTGAGTACATTACTGAATATGGCCCAAGGAGGAAGAAGAGGAGGGAGGAAGAAGAGAAGTGAAGTTTAAAGATCCCTCTCCTCCCTCCCCTTCTCCCATCCCTTACCTTCGCCATGCCATGGTCTCCGCACCTTCTTCCCTCTTCCACCCTCACTCTCACCTTACCCTCTGATCCCGTTTCCTTCAACATAGAGACGAGTTCCATATATTTTCGTTTCGTTTGTAGCTAGATGATTTTACTGAGCTGGTGATGGTATAAACATTCACGGACTGAAGAAGATCACGATCTGAAGAGAGCTCCTTAGCTGATAAAATCACCTGGCGTTGGTCAGGACATTTATAAAATGCATAATCATAGAGAAGGGCTTGCTCTAAACTGTCTTGTTTATCATCGATTCCGACCCTCTTTCACTGAAACTCCAAACGACCA
Source organism: Oratosquilla oratoria (assembly GCF_046742065.1). Taxonomy (NCBI): domain Eukaryota; kingdom Metazoa; phylum Arthropoda; class Malacostraca; order Stomatopoda; family Squillidae; genus Oratosquilla; species Oratosquilla oratoria. The sequence continues at coordinate 51,845,145 of NC_134778.1, read as the reverse complement.
TGTTTGATATGCCATTCACTGTCCCAAGGAATACATACGATTCAGTGGCGATTCTAGGACTATGAAAGTGGGAGGGCCAGCTGAAAAACTGGGGCGGCCATGGCCCTTCCAGGCACCCCCTAGAATCGCCACTGCGTGTGACGCCGTGACGCGGTCGGTACTGCAGTAGTATTTACCAAGGTGTGTGTGTGTGTGTATATATATATATATACATATATATATATATATATATATATATATATATAATTTAAGAATAGGATGTAAAAAAACAACTGGGGTGCCAACCTGGGGGCCAGCTGAAAAACGGGGGGGGGGGCATGGCCCTTCCAGGCCTCCCCCCTAGAATCGCCACTGATATGATTGCCTTGTGAATACGAGGAAGAGTGTCACGCGCAATGCAATGAGTTAATCGGAACGGGCTGGAGGGCAGTGCTGCAAACAAGTAAAAATGGTAAAGTATGGGAATCATTTACAAGAACATGGCATAATTAACGATTAGTCTTTGTGCGCTGGTGGCATAACTGGAAATGAGCTAGTCTCGCATTCGCTTAGTTGAGGGTTCGAATCCTGCACTCTTCTCTGATTCTCAGTAGCCACTGTTACCTGTCCCAAGAGTCCAAGCACAAAGGGCAAAGGTGATGGCTTCGGCCACAGCTATTCAGCGCCTCCTTGTGTAGGCTCTTCACCTAACTAGCGTGGTAACGACTAGTTCATACTGTATTGCTGATGCAGTAGCTAGCACCCATGGTTACTCATGTCTCTGCTCAATGTGTTTCCCTTGGGTGAATGAATTATTCTAGTAGCAGCCATAACAAATTACAAAGTCATGAATAGGAGTGGTAATCGAACGCACAGGGAGTTTACCTTGAATAAAATCGCCAGGTGGCAATTAGGGCGTATGTGCAAGTCGTAATTATCAGTAAAAGGGTTAATCCAAACATATCTTACCCTTTCACACTGCAGGAACCTTCGAATAAAATCGCCCGACGGGTGTCCGTGACCGTATGCATTCCTGCGCAGTTGAGCATAGTGACATTTGGCATCTTGTCTCACGTGTTCTACTGAGCTACCGGCGAGACTAACCATCCGGAGCGCTGTCAGACGTACGATACCAAAAAGGTGAAATCAACAATTTTGTTAAAAACAAAAAACTATAAAATATAATAGAAAATTTCACATACATATAAAGTAACTGAAAATAGAAAATAGAATTTAGTTATGAAATATTTAATGAGTTGTTATATGATGTGTTGTACGAAGTGATACCTCGTCTGAAGGTACTGCATTTGCAATCAGCTGTTCAGTGTAGTTTGGACATTGTGGCGAGAGGAGTATATGTCGCTTCATTTGGACCCACGCATCCACATAAAGTTGGGAGAATTGAGTGATAGATGATTAAATTTGTATATTTAAGAATAGATCTGAGTAGACAGTATATTAATATAAATCGAGTGATTATAATAGTGTGATGGTGATAGTTGATCTAGCTCTGTGGAAAAGTTATTCTTGTTTCGAAAGAAATTAAGTGGACGCAGTGTACATTTACCACGGATTAATTTTATAATTGCTGGATACTGGACTGGATCGCTTACCCTTGGATTGATTCATCAGAAAGGTAGGTGTGTTGGTGTTAATCAGCTTAGGTTCAATGTGTGACCTCAAGATCCTACCCTGCGCAGAATGAAGTTTGGCGCTGTCCAGAACAATATCTATGCTGCTATCGTAGCCAACGGATAAATGGATCTGAAAATTGATCATCGTATCGATTGTACTTCATCTTATTGAAAGCATATACAAACTATGCGTTTATTGTTGCTTGATTAATCGTATATTGATGCAAATTATTTTTGGAGGTAAATACTACAGCCCCTTGTAACTGTCACTGTCAACAAGACGTTCAGAATTGGGCCGCTAGTAATCATAGCGGAACCTTGTATAGGGTCAAATCACAGGTCATTTGATGTGTAGCCATCGAGTGGGAAGTACTATCAATTGCACTCTCGTGGCGGAGGTGGGTTGAACGCAAAAATTTGTGTATATGTAACTCGAGCATACAAATATAAGAAAGTTGCGTATAACTTATATCTCTTGATAGCGCAATGGGTTAAATCAATGGTCACTTGTTACGTGTGAGCGGAAGTTCGAATCCTTCGCTTGACCACGTATTTTTGTTTGTATGTATGCTTCCGTTGAGTTCCCCAACGTTGTTGGCTTATGATTAAAGTGAATTGTTATTGATATGTATATATATATATACAGTATATATATATATACAGTATATATATATATACAGTATATATATATATATATATATATATGTATATATACATATATAAACAGTATATATATATATGTATATATATATATATATATATATATATATATATTTGTGTGTGTGTGTGTGTGTGTGTGTGTGTGTGTGTGTGTGTGTGTGTGCACAACACTGAATGGGTTCCACTGAACAGATTTACATTTATCAACCACAATTCACTATAATTCTAAGCCAATAACATCGAGAAATGCCTCCTCGAGTTTCTCGATGTTGATGGCTTAGAATTTAAGTGAATTGTGGTTGATATATATATATATATATATATATATATATATATATGTATATATATATATATATATATATATATATATATATGTATGTATGTATGTGTGTGTGTGTGTGTATGTATATATGTATATATATGTATATGTATATACTATATATATGATATATGTATATATATGTATATGTATATATATGTGTATATGTATATATATGTATATATACATATACGTATATATATATATATATATATATATATATGTGTGTGTGTGTGTATATAAGTATATTATATATATATATATATATATATATACATATATTCATTTATTGTCTGGATATTTGAGATTTTTGCATTTCAATTTTATTTTCAGTAAAGGCAATATAATTTGCGAAGGAATTTGCTTGTGCACGTTTGCTGCTTGTACTTCGCATATACGATTATTTCGTGTGCGGACGTGTGTGTATGCATGTTCACCTAGGTTTTAATTTTTGGATCACGTGCTGGACTCGTGATCGACAGCTATTTCTATTACGAAAGAGAGCTCAGAGCTCGTATGACCGATCTATGGGTAATGCTGTGACCTTACACGCACACACACACACAACTCCCCGCCCACGAGAGTTGGAGTAACGACTCGAAGCGCAGCGATACCGAAATTATTTCAGTCCTGGGCAGGATTCGAACTCGGACCGCCGTAGTGACAGTCAGGGACTCTATCAACCGCGCCACCGAGTCGTTAGTGTGTGTGTGTGTGTGTGTCCGTGCGCGTACTTGCGTATGTGTACGTATGTGTGTGCGTGCGTTCATGAATGTGTATGAATGTGTGATTTACCATGGTCTTTGGATCACGTGTTGGACTCGTGATCGACAGCCATTTCCCTCCCGAAAGAGAGCTCTGAACTCATATATGACGTATCTATGAGTGGGTTTTTTTTTTCCATTTTACGGCATGCAGAATTTTTTCACCAAATTTTCGCCAGTAATACAGATTATAGTGCTGAATACGAACATAACATTTATTTTGTGGAGAAATGGAAGTTGAAAAAAAAAAAAATTGAAATTCAATGCACTAGTATACGCGGCGCAATGCACAAATGATAATATTCATCGGCAATTCATTGGAACTGGGATATGTCAAATTATATATATTTTTAAACAAATCCTCATTTCTATTTTGTTTCCGCCACATATATTCACAGATATACGAGTCTAGCATCTGACGGTGAGTACAGCAATGTTTTTTTTTTTTTAATTTTTATTTCTATGTTTTAAGGCGTGCCATGTACTCTCAATTTCTTGAATGTGCGCTCCGCTGGTTGGGTTAGGTTAGGTTTAGTTTGGTTTGTTTAGGTTATATTTGGTTAGGTTTGGTTTAGGTTTGGTTAGGTCAGGTTTGGTTAGGTTAGGTTAGGTTAGGTTTGGTCAGGTTATATTTGGTTAGGTTAGATTAGGTTAGATAAGGTTAGGTAACAACCACTTCAAGTTATATTCCACATCCATCCTCTTCACGGTCTCTTCACATACTGTCGCGTAACGCCCAACTTCGCTATGGAGTCGGCTAGCGCGTACTTGCGCTTCGCAAAATAGTGAGCATTAAATTTCCATTTTTTCAACTTCCTTTCATTTCTCCACAAAATAAATGTTATATTCGTATTCAGCACTAAAATCTGTATTATTGGCGAAAATTTGGTGAAAAAATTCCGCATGCCGTAAAATGGAAAAGAACCCTATGGGTAATACTGTGACGTTACACGCACACACACACCCAACTCCCCGCCCACGAGAGTTGGAGCAACAACCCGCAGCGTAGCGATACTGAAATTGTTTTAGCCCTGGGCAGGATTCGAACCCGAACCTCTGTAGTGGCAGCCGGGAGCTCAGCCAACTGCGTGTGTGTGTGCGAGCGTGCGTTCGTGATATATATATATATATATATATATATATATATATATATATAAATATATATATCGTGTGTGTGTGTGTGTGTATGTACAACCCGAACGCTTCGTGTAATGTAACCGTTGTATTTAAAGAAAAATAAGATGCATACGCGCGCGCGCACACACACACGGTTGGTAGAGTCCGTGACTGTCACTACGGTAGTCCGGGTTCGAATACTGCCCAGGGCTGAAATAATTTCAGTATCGCTGAGCTTCGAGTCGTTACTCCAACTCTCGTGGGCGGGGTGTTGGGTGTGTGTGTACGGGTAAGGTCACGGCATTACCCATAGATCGGTCATACGAGCTCTGAGCTCTCTTCCGAGAGGGAAATAGCTGTCGGTCACGAGTCCAACATGTGTTCCAAAGACCAAGGTGAATCACACACACACACACACACACACACACACACACACACACACACACACACACACACACACACACACACACACACACACACACACACACACTCGACGGCCCAGTGGTAGCGTTCGCAACCGCTGTTACTGCGGTCCGAGTTCGAATCCCTCCCAGGGCTGAAATAATTTCAGTATCGCTGCTCTGTGAGTTGTTACTCCAACTCTCTTGGGCAGGGAGTTGGGTGTGTGTGCGTGTAAGGTCACAGCATTACTCATAGATCGGTCATATATGAGTTCTGAACTCTCATTCGGGACCATGGTGAATAGCACATACACACAAACGAACACACATATGTAATATGTATGGAATTAATTGTAGAATCCCCCCCTCCCCCCGCACACACATTGATCGATAAAAGTCCGAAATGCACCGCCGTCACTCTGTGCCGTCACTCAGGTCATGGCAACTTTTTTTTTTATATTGTTATTACTCAGTTTACGGTTTAGGAGCATGAATGGTCAGCTTAGGTTACTACTATCACCACCTTTAAAATGCTCAGGCACACGCCCTCGCTTAGGTCATGGTAACGTTTTTTATTTCTCATTAATGCTCCCAAGCCGTAAACAGAGTTAAGAAAAGAAGAAAAAAAAGAAAAAAAAAAGAAAAAGAAAAAAAAAATTGCAATGATTTGAGGGATGGCGAAGAGCGACGGTGGAGCACTTCGGACCTTTATTGAACAATTTGTGTGTTGACGGGGGCTATTCAACAATTGATCCTATGTGTGTATATATATATATGTATATATATATAATATATATATATATATATATATATATATATATGTAGATACACACGCACACACACACATATATCAATCAATCAATCATTCAAATCAGCCATCCTGAGTCCACACACACACACACACACACACACACACACACACACACACACACACACACACACACACACACACACACACACACACACACATATCAATCAATCATTCAAATCAGCCATCCTGGGTCCACTGCTGAACAAAGGCCTCCTTCATAGCATTCCATGATTCACACGACCGCGCCATCCTCTGCCACGTCACTCCTGCAAACCTGTCGATCTCGTCTCTCCACCTCCTGTCTGGTCTCCCTCTTCCACGCTTCCTATCTCGCGGCGTCCACTCAGTAACACACTTGCTTCATCGTTCATCAGTCGTTCGCACTAACCTACCTGCCCAATTCCACTTCCTTTCTTTCACCGCCTCCACAATATCTTTCACTCTAGTCTGCTCTCTCACCCAACTTGCTCTCTTTCGGTCTCTCAGCGTTATTCCCATCATTGATCTCTCCATTCTGGCAGAATGCATTCGTTGTAAACTTTACGTTTCAAACATAAAGGTAGAGAGCCTCTCAGGATTTTATTATACTTACCAAACACTTTCCAACCAATCGTAATGCGTCTCTTTATTTCATTATCATGATCTTTCGTCACTTTCACCATCTGCCCTAGATAATTATACTCCCCATTTTCTTCAAGACTCTCACCATCCATTACAATCTCTTTACTTTGAACTTTCGTGTTAAACATTCCTTTGGTTTTACTCTTATTAATTTTTAAACCTACTTTGAGACTTTCCTAGTCTAGATCACTCAGCATACCTTGCAAGTCTTCTGCTCTTTCTGAAATAAGAATAATGTCATCAGCAAATCTTAGGTGGTTCAAATATTCACCATTAATTTTCAAACCTTTCTTTTCCCATCTCAATCTTCTGAAAATATCTTCCAAGCAAGCTGTAAATAGTTTGGGTGAAATTGTATTGCCTTGCCGTTCTCCTTTCTAGATCTTGATCTTTTCTGTATCTTTATGTAGTCGAATTGCAGCAGCACCTTTCGCATAGATCTTTTCTAAAACTCTTACGATCTGTTCGTTTGTACCCTGATTGCGTAGCGAGTTTAATATTGCTATTTGTTCTACCGAGTCAGAGGCCTTCTCGTAATCTACAAAAGCTAAACACAGGAGTATATTGTATTCTGTCGTTTTCTCGATTAGTTGGTTTATCGCCTGCAAATGGTCTAGAGTCGAGTATCCGCTCCTAAAGCCTGCCTGTTCTCTCGGTTGGTTTCCATCTAAAACTTGACTTAGTCTATTTGTAAGGATCTTGGAGAATACTTTATATACGTTTGATAGCAAGCTAATCGGTCGATAGTTACTAAGGTCCTTCTGGTCTCCTTTTTTATGAAGCAAAATTACTATAGCATTGCACCACGCATCAGGAACGCTTTCTTGACGTAAGCACTGGGTGTACAACTGAGCTAATCTAATATGAACTAATTTTCCTGCGTCTTTCAACAGATCTATCGATATACCATCTTCCCCAGGTGCTTTTCCTCGTTTCATAGTTTTTAGAGCAAATTCTACTTCCTTTGTAATCTCTAGTGATGCAAAAAACAAAAAAACAAAAAAAACAAAAAAACGTTTTTTTTTTACCGCAAGTTAAAAAAAACTTGTTTTTTTATTATTTGTTTTACACGTCCAAATTTGTTCAGATATTAAATATCAAGTATATGAAAACAAGTGTAAGTACTTGATTCATCCCTCCACATATGCGTATCTACCTTATCCAAAGAAACATCAGACACAGTATAAAATTAAACAAGTAATTGACCTTTTTAATCAGGACTCAGATGCTGCAACAACTGTAGATACTGTATATGGGCCAATATGGCTACCTTACAAAATTTACTTTAATATAATCTTCAAAGATTAAAACTCCAAATTTCCTTGTCATGAATGGTTAAACATACACATAAAATATGATATACAATAAGGTATGCACAAATTAATCATGGTCTATGGGCCTTGGAAAAAAACAAACACGAAAACATCAATTATTTTTGTCAATTTCTTTTTTATATAAAAATGTTATATACTGTATATATATATATATATATATATATATATGTATATATATGTATGTATATATAAGTATGTATATATATATATATATATATATATATATATTTTTTGAGTTGCATCTATAGACTCAACTACTGCCTTCGACGAGTAAAGCTCTTGGTAAAATTCTTCTACTCTTTTTACCATTCTGTCCCTCCATTTCTCCATTTCTATCTTTCAAACATATCATTTGCTGTTTTCGTAAAGCATGTCTGCGCTCGATCACTTTGATACTTTTACCTTTCCGAATAGTTTCCTCTATTTCATCCAATTTTCTCTTTCTTTTCTCTAATCTCTGCCTTTTATTGATAAGCTTGTTAAGTTCTACTCTTTCTATTTCGTCTCTCCTGCTTTTAATCTGCATGGTCCTTCTTCTTTTAATTAGGTCATTTGTTGCTTTGGAGTATTTGTTTTCTCTGATGTTTTTTGTACATCTTACTTTCTCTGCCGATTCCCTAATGATATTCATTAAATTCAAATTAATATCTTCCACGGTATCCTCGTTTGTTCTTAGAGCTTCAAATCTATTTCTAATTTCTAACTGAAATTTCTGCTTATTATCCTTAACCTTTGCAAGGCAGATTTTCTTTCTCAAAATCAGTTTATTTCTCTCGGCTCTGAAATTGAATTTATCTGTGCAACCTACCATTCTATGGTCACTACCTATGTTTACTTTATGACCGTAACATTGTTAATTTTTCTGTTCTCATCTCCTAATATCAAGTCTATTTCGTTCTTTGTTGTTCCATTTGTACTTCACGTCCATTTACGACCTACACGCTTTTGGAAGAAAGATTTCATTATCCTCATGTTGTAGTTCTCTGCAAAATTGACCAAAATCTCACCTGTGCCATTTCTTTCACCTACTCCAAACTTCCCAATGCACGTCTCATCTCCCATCTTCCCTACTTTAGCATCAAAGTCTCCTATTACCAACTTGTACTTACTTTTTTCTTGATCAATTACCTGACTTTAATCATCATAGAACGACTCAATTTCATCATCTGAACTCTGTGAAGTTGGTGCATAAACCTGAACTATTTTTAGAGTGTACCTATTACACAGCCTAATCACAATCCAAGCTACCCTGTCAGACAGACTACTGAATTTGACTACGTTACCAGCAACCTCTCGGTTGATCAAGAATCCTACTCCACTGGATCTTTCTTTGTCCGTACCTCTATAGTAGAACAGGTTGTGACCATCTTGTAATTGTATCAGCTTTTCTTCCGTTTTTCGGAATTCGCTCAGTCCTACGATGTCCCACTTGATGCTGTCTAGTTCTTCCATTAAGCTTTCCAGCCTGTGTGAACTTCTGAGAGACTTCTTACGTTGTAAATATAGATCTTCATTTTCTTCATGTTGTTTAATGTCCAAGACTTTGATCTTTGATCTGCTTGTGTATATATATATATATATATATATATATATATATATAGTATATATATATATATATATACTAGAGTCATACAATGTACTCATATGCTATTGAGAATTCTTTATTACTCTTTAGAAATATATAGGAAGTAAAGGCATATTGACGAAGGGAATAGAACGGGCAATTTAAAATGTTAAACTCGGTTATACATATTTGTCTGCGGCATTGTGTATAACTCGGCCTGCAAAAATATAATTTAAATCCCCGAACGGGTTAACCAAGTTAGCGTTTAATCCCCGGATATCACTCAACTGAATGAAATTGTCTAGTGATGGGAAGTATGTGGGTTACATGTGTGTATGTGATATATATTTATCTGAAAGTGACCTCGCGGTAGGAGGCACTTAGCAGCGGTCAAAGCAGTTACTTGGTATACCTGCCGGACAGCTATAGTAAATCGTAGTTATCTGTCGCTACTTTGAATGAGCCCGGGTATTCGTAGTTGCAAGACGAGGTCGTTGTGGATCTTGTGGAAATAGATTCAATTTGGAAGTAGGTAGAAACAACTTTGCCAACCGTGTAGTTAATGAATGGAATAAACTTCCTGCACAGGTTGTTGTTGTTGTTGTCGTTCCCTAAACTGTCTGTCCGAGCAGTCCCGTCTCCCCAAGGAAGGCCACAGCCGAAACTGGGTTTTCCCACAAATCCTTTATAGAGTGTATGTTGTGTTGTTTGCGTGCATGATTGTGTATAATGCAGTCTTCCATTATGTGTTGTACGGTATGGGGTGAAGTGTTACATCCTGGGCAGCTGTTCACAACACGGTCGTCCAGCCTCTTCTGGTAGCTTAGAAGTGCTGGGTGGTGACCGCATCGCAGTCTGGCCAAGTGGACTCTGTCCTTTCGTGGGAGAGAGGATTCAGAAGGGTGGATATCAGGGGGTCTGGCATGCAGCAGTGTGTTGTCTTTCAGTGTGTTAATGGAGCGGTGAGTGATATGATTATGAATATGTTTCCGGAGGCTGGTATTTTGGTGGTTGTGGAGGAAGAGAAGAGAGTACCTGTGCGTAATAAAGGTCTTTGGGTGTAGTTTTAATGTTTCTTGGTGTGTGTGGGTGTGCTGCTATGTAGTGTAGCTGGTGTGATGTGTTTGTGGTGGCTGCAGCAAGTGTTTGTGTGCCTCTCATGTCGAGGTGGTCCTTGACTTTGAGGACTTTTGTTTCATGGTGTAAATGGTCTGTAGGTGATGTATTTGTGCAGCCTGTAATTGTTTTTAGGGCTTTGTTTTGTATGATTTGAAGGGTGTTGTGGTGTGTCTCACTGAGATTAGGAGCCCATGCAGGACTCGCATAATTCATCACTGAGCGTATGCATTGTTTGTATATTGTTATATTAGTTTCTTTGTTTTGTCCAAATGTTGTTCCAGTGATTGACTTAAGTGCGTTAAGTCTAGGTGTGCATTTGTTTTTTATGTTTGTGAGGTGTTGTTTGAAAGACATGGATGTATCGTATGTTACACCAAGAATATTCTCTGTGTGTTTGTGTGTGGTATTAGAGTGTTGTTGATGTAGAGATGAGGTATGTATTTGTGTTCTTTTGTCCAGTTGGTGAGAAGTGTTGCTGTAGATTTGGTTGGAGCTATTTTGAGTCTGTTTGTGATGAACCATGTGTTGAGTGTGTCAAGGTAAGGCTGGATTATTTCTGCAGCTTTGTCTGTGTTACGATGTGTGCATGTGATTGTTATGTCGTCTGCGTAGGAAGAGATTTGTATTTCTGAGGTGTCTGGCGTGGGTAAGTCATGCATGTATAGATTAAATAATGTGGGGGATAGAACTGAGCCCTGTGGTACTCCGTTCTTAATGTTTCTGATGTGCGATGATTGGCCATTATATGACACATGAGCATTCCTGCCTGCCAGATAATTGGCCAGCCATCTTTTGGTGTTATTGTGCTTGTCTGTGTTATATATTTTATTTGTTAGGTTGTGGCGGGGGATAGCATCAAAAGCTTTACTAATGTCCAATGTTATAAGAAGTGTTCTGTGGTGGGGCCTATCTGAATTGATGCCATCTTAAAATTCTTTGTGTGAGGTTTGTCAGAAGAGTGTTTGTGGAGTGTAGTGGCCTAAAACCGTGTTGTGAGTCAGCAAGGGGAATATATGGTGTGACAAGTTTAAGTATTAGGCGTTCAATGACTTTAGAGGGGGTGCAGAGAAGTGTGATTGGGCGGTGCGATGTTGGGATTGTTGGGTCTTTGTTCGGTTTTGGAATGGTGATTATTTTACCATGCTTCCAGATGTCGGGTATAGTGTTTGTGTGAATAGCTGTAGTTTGCAATGTTTGTGAGTGCGTGTGTACCTTGTGGTCCAATGTGTTTTAGGTGGATGTTGCTTATGTTATCAGGGCCACAGGCAGATGAGTGCTTGAGATTATGCATTATGAGTTTTGTCTGACTGTCTATGCTCTACGCAGATGGCACCGATCCTGCACAGGTAGTGCAATGTAGTTCAGTTCGAAGCTTTAAGAATCATTTAGATAAATACCTAAGTAAGATGCTGTAATGATTATAATTTATCTTATATTATTTGTTTTTGTTTTGTTATCATTTGTCTGTCTGATTTTTATTTATTATTAGTTATATGTCAATTTATTATTATTTACTATTTACCTGTTTGTTTATTATTTAACTATACCTATGCATTTATTTATGTATTTTATTTGTTATTTACATTATCATAGTTTTTTATTTATTATTTTATTATTAATATGATTTTTTTTTCGCATCCGACCTAGATATGGATCAAAAGGTCTCCTGTCGGCATGCTCCGCCTTTGTAATCCTTTGTAATATTAGGTCACTGACAGTAAAGCAAGTGCTTGTGACCTTTCGTAGTGACGCAAATGCGAATTGATCTAGATAGAATTTAACCCCATGGGTCCTTTCAGGCCGAATAAAATTGTTTAGCACCTACCAGAAAAATAAAAGGTTCGAATAACTGCTGAGTTGTAATACGCTTGTACCAGCGGGGGTGCCGCGAAGTGAAATCAATTAGCTGGGCGGACGTCAGAATAAGCCCATGGGGAAAAGTAATTCCTATTGATAAGCTAATCAGGCTGGACAGGGGCATGACCTTAGGGGTATGACTATATATAGAATTTTCAATGTAATTCCGGAATTATATATGGTAGCGTGTCATATGGATAGGAGGCAATAGAAGGAACTCCGTGCCCTAAAAGAGTCCTCGTTATATGGATCTAATTTTACTTTCTACGTTATATTTTGGGAAGAAGGGATCGTAGAGTGTGTGAGGATTTGTTCTTGTGTATTTTCTATCTACCTTTCCTTCTTTCTTTGTGTGTGTGTGTGTGTTTGTTAACGCAGAGCATTTCTCCTTTCGTGGAGACATTATTCTCATATGTTAGAGGGATATCTGATCTAGTTCAGTCGTCGTACCACTGGAAGTGGGTGTTACCGGGACGAGGGTCAGATATCTATGCACTCAATTTAGGACAGGATAACTCAACTGTTCTATGCTAATTTGACCCCAAGGAATAACTTGGTATGTGTGCCAAATTCGCACACATCCTGAAAACTACCAATGTAAGGTGGCCGCCGATAGCCAAGTTGAAAATATAATTTCTTGAACTACTTGCCACAAAAGTAAATACAATACCCCATTTAAGGGATTTTTGGGGTGTGTGGAATACATTAGAGACATCAGTTTCATGATTGAAGGCAAAGGGATCAAGTTAGGGTGAAGGTCATGGTCAAAATTCACCAAAAATGACAAAACATTTTCTTTTACAGACACCGAAAAAAAAAAAAAAAAAAAAAAAATCCTCAACCTCAAACATGAAATCAAGGAGTTGGGAACCCTATATAATCTAAGAGGACACAAGAAAACAAGCATTTGATTCATATAAAGAAATTGTATTTTCAGCCATACTACATGTATTAGATCAGTGGAATACTGAAAAATGAAAAATACAAAACGACACTTACTACTTTAGAAGGCAGCAATATCATTATGCGTATGGTGAACGTTGTTCAGGCAGTGATAGGATTTTTACAAGAATCATCCTTGCATTTTCAGTACTTGAAGCAATGGATCCCAGCCACCCGGCAGGGACACATTCTTGCGTGGACACTTGCCACACATACAAGGATATGGCAAACCTTGTTTTGAGATCACAATGTCAGGGACTAGTAAATTGTTTCTAAGCATTTAAAATCAGGGCACCATCTTTAAATAGGGTTTGAACCCAGAGCTGTTGTTGGTAATAGCTTCGAAGGGTATGTTTTTTTTCCATTAGCTGAACTTGAATCCACAGGTGACGTATATTTCCAATGAAACTTGCGGGTGCCTTTTTCTTAACTATATTTGGTACTTAAAAATACAACGACGTAGATTCACTCAGAATCTACTTTTACCTTCAACCGCCACTCCTGGGTCCAGTCTTGGTTTTTATATAGTTCAAGTGCTGAGGTCAGCATCCGGAGAGGGGAGTTAACAGTTTCACAATTTCAATTCATTTGTTTGTTACAAATGGTAGGTTTAAACATGTCATATTATGATAAAATTATATTATGTGGTTATTTCTTGTGATTTATTTGGAGATGTGGTGTATGTGTTTGAAGCTACGTTCTTGGCTACTTAGCCATTATCACGCATTGATCATGTGATGGTCGCTTGTTTTAGGGCGTGGATGGGCGTTCGCTCGTATGTGTGTTGTAATGTACTTTTCCATGGGTAATGGTTGTAATATATAAAGTTATAGATGAGGTGACTATCACATGGAATGATGAGCGGTGAAGGGGGTGCCCAAACTTTATATATATTGGGAGTATGACACGATACCTGTTGTGAACCTTAGTAGGAGTTGAGGGGGAGTGTTATTCATAAATTTATGGGAGTGTAGTCAAGTAGGTATGACATGCTCATTTGTTCACCAAGGGATGGTAGTTTTTAAAGTGGGGTATCCAACTCCAGTTTTCTTTAAAATTAGTTCACGCTTGGTTCCATCTATTTTCACTTTTCTCTTTTCTGGGAGATCGTTTGAAATATTGTGTCAGTTCTAATGTGATGGAGTTTGACTCCTTTCTGTGAGTTGCACTTTCTCCACTGTCACGGAAAGGGACTCTTTTCTGTGAGTTAACACTTTTGGAGTGGTAACGAGTTATAAAGGGGGAAGATATAACATTTCTTGGAGAGACGATGTTCCCCAGGTTTACGTGTGTATTACATGTATACTATAATGAACATAATAATTATTTTGTATTGAATTCTAACTAAATAAGTACAAATAAGGGTCACCATGAATATATATTGGTGATTTTATCCTAGGATATTCTGTGTGGTTAGGAAATATATAAGTAATGAGTATTTCTTTTTCTCGTATTGTATGTGTGTATGGGGGTGTTATGGTCTTACCCAGCGCGTTCGAGGAACAGGATTAGTAGGGCAAGGGAATGAGGGCTATAGCGATTGATGGGAATGTGGGTGTGGAGAATTGCAGTGTGTCTATTATGTCTGGGTGGTGTTTAGCCAAACAACATAGTCTTGTTGATTGAGAGAGACTTTTGGGGGTGTTAGGGGTGTTGGGAGGGGTGAAATAGAGTCAAAGATGGAGCTGAAATTCCAAGTAAGAATGTGGTGGTGTTTGGAGTGGAAGTTTGTGCCGTCAAAATATACAGTATTTGGCATGATTCGGGGATCAAGACAGATCCACTGATTGATTTCTGCCAAATTGAGGGATTGTCTTCACAAATTACTGAAACGAGGGTGGTTCGTGAAAAAAAACGGGCCATGTTAATGTGTGCGTGTAGTGTCTTTTCGTTTTTTTTTTTTTTTTTTGTACTGGTAGCTTTGGTGTTATGGTTTGGTTTATGTATGAAGATTCTGTGGTGCGATAGAAACGGAAAAGGTAGTCAGGGCAAACATGGATTTGCATAGAGTAGAGTTTCTCAACCTTTTACCCTTGCATAACCTTTAAAATAAATTGCATATCTCAAGGAACCCCTGCGCAATATATATATACATATATATATATATCTATATATATATATATATATATATATATATATATGTATATATATATATATATATATATATGATATATATATATATACCATATCTCTCATTTTATTTCTATCGTAATAATAGGTTAGATAGGATGATGTCTATATTACATTATTACAATAACCTTTTGCGGAACCCTGGTTGAGAAACGCTGGTATAGAGGTCAGGCGAGGGAATGTAGGAATACCAGTGACCGTCGTTAGATGTGATAATGGTAGTGGGTTGAATATCGAAGGTAATCGTCGAATTCTCGTAAGTATATGGGAATGGAATTATATTCCAACCTGTGAATCTCCTTTGGGAGTCGAGGGGAATATGTGCTCTGATTGCATCTGTACTTAGCGTTGTTTCAATAAGGGGATAATACTTGTGCAGTTGTTCGATGGGAAAAATGCTCTTTAGGTGGAGGTTTCTCAATGAAATGGAGAGTGCATTTTTTAATTCACCTATTTCTGTGTTTGCTTATTTCATTGAGATTGTGTAGTATGTGAACATTTCTAGCTCGGAAAATCGGGAGGACCGAACGAGAGAATATTCGTGAAGTTGTGCGACACGGTCTAAGAGAGCGTTAACTGAACTTGCTAACTTTTGTGAGTTTGGGAGTCCAATAGGACATGTTTTCCCATCTTTTAGGAATCAGGAGGCCATAGTATCGATGCGTTGTTGCACGTTACCTATCTGTTTCTTCAGCTTGACTGGGGTATGTGAGGTGTTCTCTAGTAAAATAAGTGCTACTTTACCTTGCCTAATTGTATCCCATACAGCAGGCATATGGATATTCTTTCTCCTACATGTGTCTGGTGAAACTACTATGTTTTGGTCTGGAAGTGCACCAGGTGTGGTTGTGGTTATAACTGCTTTCGCCTGGTAAGATAATCACTTTGGTGTTGGTGAGAAGTCGTGTGTTAAGGGAGGGGGGGATGATGGAGCGGTGTTGTCTGACTTGGGTTGGGAAAGGTGTCGTAATGTAGTAGGTATCTCCTGATATTGACTCAGGGGTTTGCGACAGCATCCTGTGCGATGTTGATGTCAGCAGATGCTGAAGTGGGCAAACTAGGTTGCAAGCAAGGTGTTGTAAAACTCCGGTAGGGTGAAGTGGGGGTGGGTACTGAGTATCTCAGTGTTATAGGCCATGGGCCAGAGGGTCAAAAATACGTTTTTGCTTCCATTAAGAGGCATTAATGCCCATTATATTTTTCTGAGAGAACTATGTCTGTTGGTCACAAAAAAGTTGGGTGGACCTCTCTGAGTGGCAGCTTTTTGGTAAATTCAGACCTATTTCCGTAAGTACTGTCTAGACCATTTTTACCCGTATTCGCATAAAAAATTGAGGGATTATCAGTACTTTGCTACTTACTACGTCACCATTTGGCCACACAATGGGGCATGTCCTATATTTGAAAGGTAATTAAAATACCTGTATAAATGTGTTCATATTGCCAATATAGGATACATGTTCATCCATACAAGGGTATCCAGAATCCACATTTCGTTGGAAACACGAGACAGTTTTGTGACAAATTTTAGAGAGTAAAAAAATAACCTATATAATTAAATATATAAAGCAAGTTAACGTTATATAATTAAGATAGTATAAGTTTAGCTATAACACTCGGATGCTGAGGCGAAGTTCTATAGTGAAGAGCAAGATGGAAAGAATGTGCTTGAATACTAATATAAACTATCACGAGTAATCCAATTCATTGACATGCTCTTTTCGTTATATAGTTTTTCTCCTTTCAGGTGAACCTGACAATACAGCACAGTTGAGGTGAAAACTGGCGACATGGTAAGCAAAGACGAGAAGGAAGAAAGGCCTCCACGGAAGCATCGTCAGATTGAGTTGTCTGGACAGCAATGTGCTATATGTGGAGCTTCGGGAGAAGTTATGAAGTGCAAGGACTTCGAGTCATGGTGCTCTATCCTCAATGCGGCGAAACAACATGACAATGAAACCATTTTGCAACACTCAAAAGCAACAGAGGTTCCAGATGTGTACTACCATTCGAAATGCAGAAAAAACATTCATCCGCAAGTAAAAAACTTCAACAGCTTGAATCACGATACACACCAACAATGGACCAAGACAGCAATCCTTCCGCATCAACAAAAAATAGACCAGGATCATTGCGACGAAATACTGAAACACCCCAAAACAGAGTTTATAGTAAAGTTTGCATTTTTTTGCGACAAAGTTTCGAAATACACAAGAAATTCAAATACACGAGAGCCACTGATCCAATCTGTGTAACTGAGATCAGATGACACCGTGAGAAAAATACCTGAGCAAAAATTAGACAAAAAGATTTTGGCCATTACTTCGAGAAACATAGTCGCAGCTGAAGCTCACTACCACAAAAGTTGTTATCGAGAATACACCTGAATCAGACCTATCCCACACAAAGGCAACGCAGTTGAGGACATACTTGATAAAACAAGAAGAAGCATTTGGTTTGTTATTTGAATACATAAGGAAAGACATCTTCACTGGCACACATGCTGTACCACTAACACATCTGACGGGAGTATTTGTCGCTAAGGTGCAAGAATTCGCCATTAGAGATGTGAAGCTTAAAACAAAAAATCACATGTGGAGAAGACTGGAAAGGGAGTTTGGTGGCAGCCTGGAGATGGTGTCTGATGAACGTGGCCGAGTAATAGTCATGCCAGATCACATCTGAAGATCCACACTGGCCAAAGAAAATATGCGTTTGTTCCTTGAAAATCAGGCACTCAAGCAGAATGACAAAAACCCACTTCTCAAAACCTGCGCTCTAAGTTTGCGGGATGATCCTTCAGTTGCTTCAAACAGGTAGCCTGGAAAGTCAACCTACTTCTGCATCACAGCGATTGATTCTGTCGTTCGGTCAGGACTACATATATACTGTAAGTGGCGGTACCCCAAAAAAAACGTTAAGTATATTCTGTTGGCGTCGGCAGTTAAATCATTAACCGGAAACGTTGAAATGATAAAGCAGCTGAATAGGTTGGGACATGCTATATCATACAGTCAGCTCCAAGAACTTGACACTGCATGGTGGCTACAAAAGCTTGCCAATGATACCTTCCAATATACTACATACAAATGACACAACTGGAAGCAGACCACCCGGCAGTCTACCAGCACTATTTGAACGGTGGCTTCAACACACAGATGAGTGACACCAATCCATTCGGAAGGATCGCTGTCGATCAAACGATAGAAGAAACTGCGAATAGAGATACTCAAACACCAGGAGAAACAAGAGGATACAGCTTAAAGTGTGGAGCCGTCAGTCGCTACTACCTAAGTGTCGGAGCATCTGCCTCCGTAACCTACGAGACATGACACAAGCACATTCCTCCAGTGTCATCCATGTGGATCTTGAGCCATCTCGAATTCGCAGAGATGAATGTGATGTTCAATCACTAACGGGTTTGATTGAGGACACCTGGATAAATCCTTTCAAAGAAAATGACATAAGCAACCTCTCTACTGGAGTTGTGGCATCTCCTGAGGTACGCAGTGATCTTCTAGAAGCAAAGAATAAAGGTGATGCAGCCTATGAATCATTTGTGCAAGAGAGACTGAGTGCCGATCGTTCAACAACAATAGTATTCTACGATCGACTCCCGAAACTGACATTCAAGACGTTTGGAAGTACGAGGAAATCGAAGAAGACTAGGGTATCAAAAAAGGAAATATCTCTGAAAGCTGACCACAGATTATTTGGGCATATGTTGCTGGTTGCATCAAGCAGAAACCTAGATATGCAGGAAGCGTTAAAGCACCCTTTAGGACCACTTCCCTAAGCCTTAGCAAACTCAGATGGCACGATGAAAAGAACCAAGAAAGCAGCTCTGGCGAGGAACTTGGAACGAAGGGTAACAACAGCTGACACAATCCTTACCCCATCAGCTTGTATTTTGGATGGAATGACACTGCTTCACAAAGCGAATGGTGATGGCAAGACGTTCTCTGAGTTGGCGATCAATCATTTTCTCATCAATTCTGCATATTTCATCTGGGAGCAAGCGGATTGATGTCGTCTTTGATCTATACAAAGATGTGTCCATCAAAAATGCAGAAAGAGACACGAGAATGTCGGACACAGGGATATTATTCTCTATAATAACTCCAGGTCACAAGATACGACAATGGCGGAGACTTCTGAGGTGTTCTACAAAGTAAGACTGCTTTGACGCAGTTCCTAGCTGAAGAGTGGATGACACCAGACTATATATATATATATAAAACTTGGCGATGTTGAGATGCATGGTGCAGTTGGTGATGAATGTGTGAAGTTGAACAACCGAGCCAGGAACCCAAGCCTGAGAACCACTCACGAGGAAGCAGACTGCAGGATCCTGCTTCACGCCAAACATGCTTCGTAGGACTTTAATGCAATCATAATTTCATCTGAGGACACTGATGTTTTCATCTTGTGCCTTGCTTTCAACAATGAATTCGAGAATACCTTCATCAGATGTGAAACCAGCAATCAAATCAGATACATAGACGTTACAAGACTGGCATTGCAAGTCGGCAAGGATGTGTGTTCTGCTCTCATAGGATTGCACGCATATACAGGCTGTGATTCTGTGAGCTGCTTCGCTGAACAAGGAAAAGTTTCACCTCTCAAACTTATCCAGCAGAGTATGGAGTTGTGTTAGACAATGAAACAAGTCGGACAGGAATGGGGGCTTTCAGAAGAGTTATTCGGTAAAATCCAGCAATTCACATGCCAGATGTATGTATCAAAGACGACAGTAACCGACATCAATGAGCTTCGATACCACCTCTTCAGGCTAAAGAAAGGAAATGTAGAATCTGGACAACTGCCTCCATGTAAGGATTGCCTGTACCAGCATGCTGCTCATGCAAACTACCAAGCTCTCTGACGACACGCTCTCCAAGCCTCTCCTATCATTCCCAGTCCTGTAGGACGTGGTTGGTCAATGGAAGATGGGCAGCTCGCAGTGACGTGGAGGTATGGATCTCCTGCTCCTGAAATGGTCATTGAGTTCCTTGCTTGCAAGTGCAAGAAATCCTGTACATTCCCAGCTTGCCAGTGTCTGGTGAATGGGCTCAGATGCACCCCAGTATGCACACTCCAAGGGTGCCAGAATATGGCAGATGATGATGATGACGCTGAGCTGGAATACAGTTTTGATGATGGTGATGGATTAGAAGAAATCACAGACATTGATGACGACAAAGTGTGCCAAGTCGGCAATTAACATAGCCAAATGAATACCTCAATAAACAAAATAAATAATGGAAAAGTCAATAAATATTGCATGCAAGTGTCAATACGTATTTGCATCAATCTTAAACGCTGGCAAAAATAAAGTTTGTGCTCCTATCTAAAATTTGTCAGGTGTTTAGTGTTTCCCCCCAAAAATAGTGAAGTTTGGATGCCCTTGTATAGGTGAAAATACATTTTATATTGACAATTTAAACACTATTATACAGGAATTTAAATTACCTTTCAAATTATATAGGACATGATATAGCCCCATTGTGTGGACAAATTGTGATGTAGTAAGTAGCAAAGTACTGACAATCCCTCAATTTTCTTATGCGAATAATGGTAAAAATGGTCTAGAGAGTACTTATGGAAATAGGTCTGAATTTATCAAGAAGCTGCCACTCCAAAAGGTCCACCCAACTTTTTCGTGACCCACATAGTTCTCTCAGAGAAACATATTGGGCATTAGTCTTAATGGAAGCAAAAAGTTGTTTGGCCCATGGCCTATTACCTAAATTGAGGCTAGCAGGGTTTGTATCTAATGTAATATTGTGATTGGCTAAGAATTCTATTCCTAAAATGCCATCACATTCAAGGGTCCAGTCTTTGACTACATAGAAAGTAGTGGGTGGGAATGGATTATTTATGGTGGTTATGGGTGGTTTTATAGTTGAAGTGAAGTCTCAGTGAGCGCCACCTAGCATGGTCCCTGTAAGGTGTGGGGTAGTCACCTAATTGTGCACATATGGGCTGTGAAAGTACAATAATCTTTGTATCTGTATCCGTTAGGAATGCGCATAGGATATTCCCTATTGTGCCCCTGTTGTAAGTTGAGAGGTGCCTTTGTTGTTGGTTGAGGGGTTGTGGTCGTGGCGTGGGAGATGGTGATTGTGTTCTTGGTGTGGGTGTTATTTGATGGGGGTTTTGAGCACTGAACATTGTCTGATTTGTGGGTTGGGTCTGGAAATTGTTTGGTGGTTTGGTTGGTTGTAGTTTTTATCTGAATAGTTATAGGAGTTGCATAAGGAACGTATCTATAACTTTGATGGCCTATCCTGCCTGATTGCTACCTACGTTAGCTGAGTGGTTGTAAAAGTTGTTGGTTGTATGTTGTATGTAGGGGGGTCTTGATTGATTGTTGGGCTCTGCAGTCTGCATCTGAGTGTGAAGATGTATTGTCAATAGAACACATTGCATTCTGCCTTGAGCGTTGTCTTCAGTCCTGAATATTGTGTGAATTAGACTTGTGAAAATCACACCAGGTGGTGCCAAGGTGGTTTTTAAATGGTGTTTTTGTGTTACAGGGGTTAGGGTTAGTCGGTGTGTTGTTTATGGAGGATATTGTGTTTATCCTGGCTGGTTGGGCTTTGATGAATTTATACCGCACTTATCTGATATGTCAAGGATGTATTTAGATGGGGGAGGATTCATTTATGTTAATGTCAAATCGCTGGGTCTCTCACAACTTATGGGCAATGCCATGAAAAATATGACGAGCTCAAGGAATTTTGCTACGTCTTCTCCCTTGATTGTTAGTTGAGACTCATGGGGTGGTATTGTTGGATGAAGATCTGATTATTTTAGAAACCTCTGGTACTTTTGCCACGATGGAGTGGAATGAGGAGGAGGGGGTTACGCATGAACTGTGAATTTGAATAGGAAATGGAAATTATTTTGAGGCCTATTGCTGAGTAGTTTCCTAAGTTCTGATTGTGTTCAAGGTTGATTTGGAGCTTGGGTAGAGCTGATGGTGATAGGAGTGTAGGGTGAGTTGCATATGTTCTGGTTATCGTTTGGGGTTTGGGTTGTGGTGTCCTCCGGTCTGTTATTCTGGTTTATTAGTACTGCATCTATGGACGTAAGCAGATTTCGGGCAGCCGACTGTGATTGGGTATTGCGTGACATAGTGCAAATGAAATATAATTTCCAAAAAAACAAAAAAACAAACAAACAATAAAATTAGCTATAAAAATGGTAATGGTGATAAAATTATTTCAGAGTATTTACGATTTATAATAGCAGAATGGGAAAGTTAGAATTACCTAATCTTCATCCTTCCAGGTATATGATTCTTTGGGAAGGAAAGTTGGCTGGATGATGGGGTATTGTCTTTAGTGGGTTGTTTCTAGAAATTAAATATTTATATTGTTAGAATATGAGGGATATTTTCTTAAAGGTGGTTTGAGTTATATTTATAATTTAAGAATGTGTTTAAGATAGGGTAGAATTTGATTAATTGGTAGTTTTAAAGAAAACCTGTGGAGTGGGAGTTTCGTCCCAGCTTGGATTGGAGTGGAGGAGTGTGTGTTGTCGTCAGGTTAGGGCGCCGTGGAGAAAGGTCACTTCCGCTTGATATGGATCGTAATGGCTCGGTGTGAATCGCTAGGGCTTGGTAGAGATCGGCACCGGCTCCCCAGTGAGTCCCTCCCTTATGATGGTGGTGGTGCCGAAGTGGCGGTGTCTTCCAGGTGATAAATCAGCTGGGCAGGTCGGGAGGCGACCGCGGGCTGATTTGAGTTCCCTGGAGATGGCCCCGCTCCAGGGATGGGGGTTGCGTCCCTCTCTCGGATTGGTGGTTGTAGTTTGGCACCAATTTAGCACCAACGATATGCACTATGGTGTCGTTGTTGTGAGGGGTAGTGGTTCCACAATGCCGTGCGGGCAGTAGTCACTTCACGAGGGTTAATAGAATCACTCAGCGCTAGTTTCACATGTACTTAGATTTGTGAACGGGATCGAGTTTAACAGGTCTGTTTGGGTTAGGCTGACGTGTCATTTAGTGAGTAGTACTATGTCGTAGTTGAACGAAGCTTTTTGTTGTACCATCAACACGAGGCACCTGAGTGAACTAGGAATAATATAGGAAGGGCCACTGGGATTATTCCTTTTGTATGGGTGAAGCGTTTATCAACTGGGGCACTGGTGGGTCAATGTCCGTACACGAAAACACTAACTCCAGTTTCTGAAGAGGGCTAGGTAGCTTACGCTGCCACCAGTGAATCCACAGGTGGCGTGTATTTCCAATTAAACTCGCGGATGGCCTTTTCTTAACTATATTTGGTATTTTAAAATACAACGACGTAGATTCACCCGGAATCTACTTTCACCTTCAACTGCCACTTCTGGGTACGGTCTTGGATTTTACTCAGTTTAAATGCTGAGGTCAGCATCCGGAGAGAGGAGTTAACAATTTCACAATTTCAATCCTAATGTTTGTTACAAATGGGAGGTTTAAACATATGTCATATTATATTAGAATTAGATATGTGGTTATTTCTTGTGATTTAATTTGTGTTCAGGTTTATTTGGAGATGTGGTGTATATGTGTGTTTGAAGCTATGTTCTTGGCTACTTAGCCATTATCACGCACTGATCATGTGATGGTCGCTTGTCTTAGGGCGTGGATGGGTGTTCGTTTGTAATGTGTGTTGTAATGTAGTTTTCCATGGATAATGGTTGTAATATGTAAGGTTATAGGTAATGGTTATAAAGTGCAAGGAGTGCTCAAAAAATCCATCCTGAGGGCACTACAGTCAAATGTAGCAAGACGCAAGTCATCAAATGTCTGCAAGCCTGGTGATGGTTTGAGACGACCAAGAATGTTTCTGCCATTTGTATTGCACTTTCAGTTGTGGACACTCAAAACTCAGGATCAGAGAGGAATTTCCTGGTTTGCGGACAGCGTTCAGTGATCCAATTTTAGTTGATATCTTGCTGGTTGTATCGCACTCAGTCAGTGCATGGAGTGGTAATATTGATTTTTTCATTTCTGAGTTACAGATGAGCGAGAGTTCTTGGAGGCCTAAATCTCTCCAACTGACAGTGATGCGATGTAGCAGACCCACAAAGACATCTATGTCACCTAATGACATTGTCAGGTATGTAGGTTTTTCCCGATGAGTGAGAATGCCTTGCATATGGAACATCACCCTGTCATCTGTTTCCTCATGAGTGCAGTGAAGCCGAGGGAATGGGGATGCACAACCAGCTGATACAAACCTTGCCTGTGGTGATATAGCAAGATATAGAGGTTTGGTGCCTGGTAGTTGGTGGTGAGCCACTCCACATAGAATGCCTGGAGAGGTGCATTGATGTAAGATGACCAAAGGTTCCCTAATACCACTAGAACATTTTGGTTTGGTGATATCAAGGACACCCATGTCTTTTGACTTTCCTCTTCTCTTCCCCATTCTTGATGCTGTCCTCTCTGTAAATGTCAAAAACAATGTGAATCTCATCACAGTTGTGCCCTGCTTTGGTGATCATAGATGTCAAAGCAGTAGCAAATCCATGGGATGTTTTACCAGGTGGATCAAGCTTCTTTAAGGGAACCTCTCTCATCAAGGCCTTGAAGTCAATAAGAATGACATGGGTTTGCGGGGAGGTTTCTGGCCCCTTTTTATCCGTTAGTGGGCGCAACTTCAGCATCATTATTAATATTGTATTGAAATAGCTTTTAA
>NC_134778.1:51765199-51812699 GCF_046742065.1 Oratosquilla oratoria | reverse complement strand
TCAGACACTTCATCTCAAACACATACAAGTTCCTTCTCTCTTCCTCTCTCATGTTCCATGTTTCTGCTCCATACAGTGCTGTTGGCACAATCACTCCTTCATACAGTCTCCTCTTAGCATCCATTCCCAGATTCCTATTTCTCATTACACTTTTTAAACCACCAAGGCATTTACTCGCTTCTCTCAATCTACATTCTACCTCCACCTTCACTCCACCCTTTCCTGCCACATTTGCACCCAAATATCTAAAACTATCCACTTCCTCCAGTCGCTCTCCCTTAATGCTCACTTCCAGATTACTGCCACTTTCACCCCTTGTACATCTCATCACCTTACATTTACCCACATTTATCTTCAGCTTCCTTCTATCACACACACTCTCAAACTCTGTCACCAACATCCTCATTCCCTCCTCCGATCCTGCCATAAGCGCAGTGTCGTCCGCAAACAACAGCTGGCTCACCTCACCCCTTTTCTCCATTTTCTTTAAACATTTCCAATCCCTGACCCACTACCCTTGCATTTCCCTCTCGCACCACACCATTCATGTATCGGTTGAACAGCCAGGGTGACATAATGCATCCCTGACGAAGTCCCACCTTTACCTTGAACCACTCACTTTCTCCATTTCTAATCCTGACACATGCTCTACTACTCTCATAAAAACTCTTAACAGCTCCCAGAAGCTTTCCTTCTATCCCGTATATCTGCATAACCTCCACCAGTGCCTTTCTGTCTACCCTATCATAAGCTTTTTCCAGATCCATATAAGCCCAAAAAATATCATTACCCATACCTATATCTTTCTCACATATCTGTCTTACCACAAAGATCTGATCTACACAACCTCTACCTGTCCTAAACCCACACTGTTCCTCACCAATTACTTCCTCTGTTCCTCTCCTAATCCTCTCAATCAAGATCCTCCCATAAGCCTTCCCAACTACACTTAACAAGCTAATCCCTCTGAAACTACTACATTCACACTTGTCCCCCTTTCCCTTGTAAAGTGGAACTATACAGGCACTCCTCCAGTCCTCTGGCACTCTACCTTCTCTCCAGCAAACATTAAATAACCTCACCAACCAGTCCACCATCACTATATCTCCTTTTTTTAGACATTCTGCATGGCATCCATCCAGACCAGGTGCCTTACCTGCTTTCATCATCTTAACAACTGCCTTCACTTCATCCTTCCTTATTTCTCCTCCATTTTCCTCACTCATCACTCTCATTTTCTTAGCATTTCCCACTGCAGGTATCTTTCCCTCCCTATCCTCCTTCACATTTAGCAACTCCCTAAAATATTCTGCCCATCTTCCCCTTACTGCCTTCTCCTCCATTATCATCTCTCCATCTGCACCTTTTACCTTTTCTTCTCTACTTGATTCGCCTCCTCTTCCTCTCTTAATTTCTTTCCAAAACATCTTTTTATTACTTTCAAAATTTTCTGTCATACTCTTACCCCATTTCACATCTGCTCTCCTCTTTGCCTCCTTTACCTTTTTCTTTACTTCTCTTTTCTTTTCCCTGTACGTCTCATATGACTCCCTCGTCCTACTTTGTAACCAATCTGTGAAAGCTCGCTTCTTTTTTTCTACAACCTTCTTCATTTCCTCATACCACTATTCACTACCCTTCCTTCTATTTCCTCCTGACCTTCTTGTTCCACACACCATCCTTGCACACTTTGTGACTCCCTCCTTGAACCATCCCCATTCCTCCTCCATTCTATCCTTCATTCTCTCCCACTCCTCCTTCAGCTTCCTCTTGTACTCCTTCTCCTTTTCCTCTTCGTTTAGAGAGTTCACTCTAAGCACCTCCCTACCTTTTGTCCCTTTCCTCTTCCAACATCTGTCATCCACTCTCAACTTACCTTCCACCAGAAAATGAACTCATCTTCCCCCACCCTCACCCCTTAACACATGAAAAACCCTAACTCTTCCCATCATAATCCTATTCACCACTACATAGTCCACCAAAGCTCCATCTACCACCCTTCCCTCCACCACCCCCTCCCACGTGCACCCATGCCCGACTTTCTTCCGAAACACTGTATTTGCTATCATCAACTCTCTTTCTAGACACATTTCCACCATCAACTCTCCACTATGATTCTTTCCTGGAACTCCACATTTCCCAACCACTCCATCAATTGGCTCCTTTCCTACCCTAGCATTAAGGTCTCCCAGTACTATTACATTTACACTTCTCCCTAAACCCTCTATGCACTCATTTAAATCTATCCAAAAGGCCTCCCTTTCTTCTACATTCTTCTCACTGCCAGGCCCATATGCACTTACAAAAACCCACATCTCCTTTCCCAGTTTCACCTTCATCCACATTATCCTTGAGGAAACCTTCCACTCCACTACACGTTTACCTATCTCTTCACTTACTAGTATAGCCACCCCTTCCCTCCCTCGCCCTCTCTTCACTCCTGATAACCTCCCACTTACACTCCCAAACTTACAATCGCCCTTCCCTTTCAGCTTAGTTTCACTCAAAGCCAACACATCCATCTTTCTTCTCACAAACATACTACCTATCTCTTCCCTTTTACTCTCATCTGTACCACATCCACGCACATTAAAAGACCCAAACCTTAGGGTGCTGGACCAAGGCCCTCCAGCCCCTCTTATGCCTCTGCCTTTTTTTCTAGGAATGTGCCCTGTAGGGCTACAAGGAGAGGGATGCCTAGTCCCAATCCCCGTCCCTTTTTTTCTCGCCTCTTACGATCCAAGTGGGAATACTTGGTGGCAGTATTCTTTTCCCCCACCACAGGGAATTCCCCCACCATAGAAAAAGAAAATACTCAGAGAAATGGTACAGTATAGCAACAAGGGTTGGGGGACAGCATAACGGAGGGACAGTCGTAGTATAAAAGTGTCATCATTTTTCTATGAACAGAGTTTTCCTCTATCATAGACAAAATGATGTGTGGCTCTGGTCCGTAGGGGCGCCCCATATAGACCCTAAAGTATCGACTGCATGCTACTTTGCCACAGTAACAAGCAGCCAATACCCCAGACGGGGAAGAATAAATATAATACAATAAAATAAAATACAATAAAGTAAAATGCAATGCAATAAAATGTAATAAAATAAGATTAAAATGCCACATGTGCAACACTTGAAAGTGCACTACGCACTTGCACGCGAAGGGAAAAAATACAATAAAGTAAAATAAAATACAATACAATAAAATAAGATAAAATGAAATAAAATGCCACTTGTGCGACCATTGAAAGTACACTACGCACTTGCACGCAAAGGAAATAAACTAACACTTGATGACCCACACTATGACTTTTGTTCACCTTGTCCTCTCTCGCTCATGTGGTTTGAAATGAGGCCACTTTATGTTGCGTTTTTAGCGCCCAGGTATATTGGGTTTAAATCTATGCACCTGTTTACGCTAACTTCTTTTGTCGTCCATGCATATACAGAAAGTTCATACACACAGACAGACTTCTAGACTATGACAGTTACCACCCGGACTGCCACAAGAGAAGACAAGGTGAACAAAAGTCATAGTGTGGGTGATCAAGTGTTAGTTTATTTCCTTTGCATACAAGTGCGTAGTGTACTTTCAATGGTCGCACAAGTGGCATTTTATATAATTTGATTTTATTGTATTTTGTTTTACTCTATTGTATTTTATTTTATTTGTTTATTTCCTTCGCGTGCAAGTGTGTAGTGCACTTTCAAGTGTTACACATGTGGCATTTTATTTTAATTTTATTTTATTACATTTTATTGTGTTGCATTTTACTTTATTGTATTTTATTCTATTGTATTATATTTATTCTCTGTAAATTAAATGTATGCACAATTGGGTATGTAAGGTGGTCCAATCGTCCGGTACTCGTAGCGACTAGTAGAGGAGGGAGGCCCGGACAGCTTCGGCAGTTTGGAACACCTCTCCCAATTCCAACCACTGACAGTATAATAGCTCATTTGAACAATGTATATTTTCACACCCCTGAGGACGGTCCTAGGACTAAGACCGAAACGTCGGGCATTAAACTTCCCACTTTGAGTCTGGTGTTTACGCTTCTCCCATTTCAATATATATATATATATATATATATATATATACATATATCGTATATATGTATATATATATTTGTATATATATATATATATATATATATTACGGAATCATCTGACCGTGTTTAATTTTGTGAGTATATCTGAAATGCCGCCGACTGTGAAATACGCGCTGTTTCGTTTTTTTTTTTTTTACTGCTAAAGGCATAGAATAGGCTGAAATTCATCGTCAGATCAGTGAAGTATATGGAGAAAACATTATGAGTGATGGTGTGGTGCGGAAATGGGTGAGAGCTTTTAAAGATGGCCGTACAAATGTGCATAAGGAGGAACGAATTGGACGACACGCAGCCAATCAAACTCAATTTTACTGACATTGATTGGATGACCCTTGAACATGGCCATATAGGTAGTCGCTTGATTGATTTTCTTGGTGACAATTACTTAGTTCAGTATGTAAAAGAGCCCACAAGATATGGAAACTTACTCGATCTATTGATCACTAGCCGCGAAAGCATGGTAACTGATGTAGAAGTCGGTGAAACTGTTGCAAATATCGATCACAACTTAGATTCAAAATACCATTTTTTTTTAGAATAGATACTTGTGTTTCTAAAATAAACGATTTCAGTAAAGCTCAGTTCATAGGAATACGTCAGGAGCTTCAGCTTACAGATTGGGAGGCAAAATTAAACGAAAGATCTGTAGATCAAATGTGGGACGTCCCCCAAATCAGGCTCGCCCAAATTGGCTTGACAAAGAAACTGAAAAAAAGTATTGCTAAAAAGAGACAGGCTTATAAGAAATATAAGTGCTCGGGTGTATCTAATGACTATGAAAGTTATGTATCAATACAGAGAGATTTAAAAAAGACAATAAAAAAACGAAAACGACAATACGAAATGAATATCACTGATAAATCCAAAGAGAATCCCAAAGAATACTATAGTTACATTAGAGATGAAAAGGTTGTTAGGAATCACATTGGTTCACTATTATCTGCTGACGGTCAACTTGAATATTCAAATGAAGGAATGTGTAATATTTTAAACAATTATTTTAGCTTGGTGTTCGTAAACGAAAATCCTCAAAGAGAACTCCAAACTGAAACCTGTCAAAAGTCTAGGGTAAACTTACTATGGTAAATATAACAAAAGAAAAATTAAAAGGTGTATGCCGTCCCCCACGAAAGACTACTTACTAAATTAGCTTCACACGGAATAAGTGGTAGCCTATTAAGTTGGACTAGTAATTGGTTGAATGATCGAAAACAGAGAGTTGTTTTAAATGGCAAAACTTCTGGATGGAAAAATGTTACAAGTGGAGTTCCTCAGGGTTCCGTTCTTGGGCCACTTCTATTCATAGTATATATAAATGATGTAGACCATGGACTAAAATCTACTGTTTCCAATTTTACTGATGATACAAAACTGTGCGGAATGGCAAATGATCACTTAAACCAATTAGATATTCAAGAAGATTTAGATAAATTACAGCAATGGTCTGAAAAGTGGCTAATGAAATTTAACAAGCAAATGCAAGGTAATTAATGCACACAGATAAAAATAACAGTAAGTACGATTACAAGTTATTTGGAAATTCGTTAACAAAAGTGGATAGTGAAAAAGATCTCGGCGTAATTATCAGTAACGATCTGAAATCATCCAAGCAGTGTATTTCAGTCTCTGAGAAAGCAAATAAGATTCTAGGACTGATTGCGCGATCTTTTGACTTCAAAAGTCCATCACTCATTAACAGGCTATATAAATCGTTAGTTCGTGCACATTTGGAATATGCTGTTTCCGTATGGTCACCGAATCTCATTAAAGACATTGACAGACTAGAAAAAGTACAACGGCGAGCCACAAAACTGATTCCAAATATCAAAAATAAATAATAAGAAAATAAACTAAAACATATGAATCTGTTTTCCCTAAAAAAGCGTAGACTCCGATGTGACTTGATACAGGTCTTTAAGATTCTAAAGGGAATTGACAACATCAAAAGTGACAACATTTTCACACTGAATGAGAATCAAACAAAGAAACAAGGGTCTCAAACTGTCCGGAAATAGATTCAATTTGGGAGTGGGTAGAAACAACTTGGCCAACCGTGTAGTTAATGAATGGAATAAACTTCCTGCAGAGGCAGTGCAATGTAGTTCAGCTCGAAGCTTTAAGAATCATTTAGATAAAAACCTAAGCAAGATGCTGTAATGATTATAATTTATTCTATATTATTTGTTTTTGTTTTGTTATCATTTGTCTGTTTGATTCTCATTTATTATTAGTTATATGTCAATTTATTATTATTTTCTATTTACCTGTTTATTATCTAACTATACCTAAGCATTTATTTATGTATTTTATGAGCGCTCTATCTACCACTCTTCCCTCCACCACAGAGAGGGTGGTGGAGGGAAGGGTGGTAGATAGAGCGCTAATGGATTATGTAGTGGTAAATATGACTAGGATAGGAAGAGTTAAGGATGTACATGTGCTAAGGGGAGAGGGTGGGGGAATATCAGATCATTTTTTGGTGGAAGGTAAGTTGAGAGTGGAGGATAGATGGAGAAAGAGGAAGGGGACAAAAGGTAGGGAGGTTCTTAGAGTGAACTCCTTGAATGAAAAGGAAAAGGAGAAGGAGTACGGAAAGAAGCTGAAGGAGGAGTGGGAGGGAGTAAA
The DNA here is from genome assembly GCF_046742065.1 of Oratosquilla oratoria. Lineage (NCBI taxonomy): Eukaryota > Metazoa > Arthropoda > Malacostraca > Stomatopoda > Squillidae > Oratosquilla > Oratosquilla oratoria. The sequence continues at coordinate 51,805,962 of NC_134778.1, read as the reverse complement.
GGATGGAGTAGAGATGGGTGTGGAGGAGGAATGGGGATGGTTCAAGGAGGGAGTCATAAAGTGTGCAAGGATGGTGTGTGGAACAAGAAGGACAGGGGGAAATAGAAGAAAGGGTAGTGAATGGTGGGATGAGGAAACAAAGAAGGTTGTAGAAGAGAAGAAGCGAGCATTCACAGATTGGTTACAAAAGAGGACGAGGGAGTCATATGAGAGGTACAAAGAAAAGAAAAGAGAAGTAAAGCAAAAGGTAAAGGTTGCAAAGAGGAGAGCAGATGTAAAATGGGGTAAGAGTATGACAGAAAATTTTGAAAGTAATAAAAAGATGTTTTGGAAAGAAATTAAGAGAGGAAGAGGAGGCGAATCAAGTAGGGAAGAAAAGGTAAAAGGTGCAGATGGAGAGATGATAATGGAAGAGAAGGCAGTAAGGGGAAGATGGACAGAATATTTTAGGGAGTTGCTAAATGTGAAGGAGGATAGGGAAGGAAAGATAGCTGCAGTGGGAAATGCGAAGAAAATGAGAGTGATGAGTGAGGAGAATGGAGGAGAAATAAGGAAGGATGAGGTGAAGGCAGTTGTTAAGATGATGAAAGCAGGTAAGGCACCTGGTCTGGATGGATGCCATGCAGAATGTCTGAAAAAGGGAGGTCAAGTGTTGGTGGACTTGTTGGTGAGGTTATTTAATGTTTGCTGGAGAGAGGGTAGAGTACCGGAGGACTGGAGGAATGCCTGTATAGTTCCTCTTTGCAAGGGAAAAGGGGACAAGTGTGAATGTAGTAGTTTCAGAGGGATTAGCTTGTTGAGTGTAGTAGGGAAGGCTTATGGGAGGATCTTGATTGAGAGGATTAGGAGAGGAACAGAAGGAGTAATTGGTGAGAAACAGTGTGGATTTAGGACGGGTAGAGGTTGTGTAGATCAGATCTTTGTGGTAAGACAGATATGTGAGAAAGCTATAGGAAAGGGGAAGGATGTTTTTTGGGCTTTTATGGATCTGGAAAAGGCTTATGATAGGGTAGACAGAAAGGCACTTTGGGAGGTTATGCAGATATACGGGATAGGAGGAAAGCTTCTGGGAGCTGTCAAGAGATTTTATGAAAGTAGTAGAGCTTGTGTCAGGATTAGAAATGGAGAGAGTGAGTGGTTTGCGGTAAAGGTGGGACTTCGTCAAGGATGCGTTATGTCGCCCTGGCTGTTCAACTTATACATGGATGGGGTGGTGCGAGAGGTGAATGCCAGGGTAGTGGGTCAGGGATTGGAGATGGTTAAAGAAAATGGAGAAAAGTGGGAGGTGAGCCAGCTGTTGTTTGCGGACGACACTGCGCTTGTGGCAGGATCGGAGGAGGGATTGAGGAAGCTGGTGGCAGAGTTTGGGAGAGTATGTGATAGAAGAAAGCTAAAGATAAATGTGGGTAAAAGTAAGGTGATGAGATGTACAAGGGGTGAAAGTGGCAGTAGACTGGAAGTGAACATTAAGGGAGAGCGACTGGAGGAAGTGGATAGTTTTAGATACTTGGGTGCAAGTGTAGCAGGAAAAGGTGGAGTGAAGGTGGAGGTAGAATGTAGATTGAGAGAAGCGAGTAAATGCCTTGGTGGATTAAAGAGTGTAATGAGGAATAGACATTTAGTAATGGATGCGAAGAGGAGACTGTATGAAGGAGTGATTGTGCCAACAGCACTGTATGGGGCAGAAACGTGGAACATAAGAGAAGAAGAGAGAAGGAGTTTGAATGTGTTTGAGATGAGGTGTCTGAGAAGTATGATAGTGTGAGAAATGAGGAGGTGAGGAGGAGAACAGGGGTGGAAAAGGAGCTGGGAGATAGGGTTGATGAAAGAGTATTAGGATGGTTTGGACACATGGAAAGAATGAGTGAAGAAATACTAGTAAAAGAGGTATGGAAGGCAGATGTGGAGGGAGTGAACTTGAGGGGACGTCCTAGTATGGGGTGAAGGGGGCTTTGGGGAAGAGGGGAATGTCTGTTGAGGAAGGAAGGGAGAGGACGAAAGACAGAGGTGAGTGGAGAATGGTTGTATATGGATGATGTTGTGATTGCATGAGGAGGAATGGGCGGGGGGGTGGGGGGTGAGGTAGTATGTGTGAGCAAATTTTGACGCAGCCCGAAGGGATTTCTCCCCGTCCTCTCCTTATATGCAAGGGGGGACGGACAAGGGGGGGGGGTCGCCGATTAAATGAAGCGGCCTTGCTTTGGTGGTGCTGTGTCCTGCGAAATTGCTTCTGCCCCAGGGGGGTGGGAAAGGTGCTGGGATGACCCGTCATCTAGGAGGTGCTCAGATGAGAGGGAGGGTGGGAGGGGTGTGGAGTGTATTTAGGGATGAAATGGGTGGGAGTGTTTTTATGCCTTTCCCTTTTTGGCTACCTCCCTTGAAAGGGGGAAAAAGCCTTGGTATATGTATGTATGTATGTATTTGTTATTTACATTATTATAGTTTTTATTTATCCATTTATTATTATTATGATTTTTTTTCGCATCCGACCTAGATATGGACCAAAAGGTCTCCTGTCGGCATGCTCCGCCTTTGTAATCCTTTGTAGATGTGATCAGATCATTTGGCTGAGGACAATTTGATCACCCTCCGTACAGCCCCGATCTAGCGCTCAGTGACTACCACTTCTTCCTGCATTTGAAGAAGCATCTGGGTGGTCAGTGCCACAATGACGATGAAGATGTCAAAACGGCCGTGTTGTAGTGTTTCTCTAATCAGGCGGCAGATTTCTACGAAGATGGTATTCAAAAGTTGGTTGTACGATATGATAAATGCCATATTGGTGGAAAGTAGATTACAGCACAGGCTTTCATGTAAAAATAAAATTGTTTCGAAAAATTTACTTGTTTAATTTTATTTCAAAACAGTACTTACTTAGAAAACACGCCTCGTGTATATGTATATATATGTATATATATATATATATATATATATATATATGTATATATATATATATATATATATACATATATCAAAGACCTTTTCCCCCAGGGAGGTAGCCAAAGTTAAAGGCATAAATCCACACCCACTTATTTCATTCTCACATATTCCACTCCCATTCACCATCATTTCCTCTTTTCTTAGCTCCTCCTGGAGGATGGGTCATCCCTGCATCTTCGCCCACTGCCCTGGGTCAGAAGCAAAGCGGCAAGACACCACATCCACAACAAGGCCGCTTCATTTAGTCGACGATCCCCCCCTCTCTGTCCCTGCATGCGGAAAAAGAGAGGAGTAGGAGAATTCCCTTCAGGATGCGACACATTCTCCCTCAGCCACCCATCCCCTACCCACTCCCTTTCATGCATCACAGCAGCATCCATTCACAACCATTCTCCACTCACCTCTACGAGTATCTTCTGTCTTTTCCTTTCCTACCTCTCAGCATTCTGGTCTAGCAATGGGGAGCCCGATTTCTGCAGTATTAGCAAACTTATGTATGGAGATGATAGAATCAGAGAATTACATAAAAATTATGGGTAGGATGAGATATGTAGATGACATTTTACTAGTAATACCTAAAGACACAAATACCGACAAGTTGAAAAGGTTAAACAGCGTGAAGAAAAACATACAATTTACAGTTGAAATGGAACAGGATAGCAAATTAACTTTTTTAGATACCATCATTCACAGAAAAGGAAAAAAATGTCAAATTCTCGGTATACAGAAAGCCCACAAATAAAGAAGATTATATACACTATTTTTCAGGTCATAGTGAGAGAAAAAAATCAGGCGCAGTAATAAGTTTCTTTTTAAGATCTTTTAGAATATGTGATGAAGAATTCCTGGCAGAAGAAGTGGAACATATGAAAACATTCATTAAACTTAAATATCCTGAAGGGTTATTATATAAACTAAAAAAGAAAGAAGCTAATAAGTAACAAAAATTAACTTATTAACTTCCGTTAATAGTCTGTTAACTTCTTGTAACTTTATCTTATTTTCATATTTTAGTACAGATTCTTTTGTGAACATGACAATATAATTGAATAAGCCATTGTAACGTTTTCCAACAAAATATACATTATTTCATAGTGAAAAAATCTGTGCTTCGATGGATAACTCACGGAAAATGAAGAAACAAAGAGTATAAATATGTATGTTGGAACACATAACACATTTCATTTTAGCTGATATAAGCTCACCAACAGCATATACAGTAGGTCTGACGTATGACCCGGTGGGAGTTTTGCTCGACTGCATGCTTCTTTTATTACGGTTTGCGTTTGTGCATATATATGCTCCCTTTCCTCGTCCGAAAACTTCAGAGCAAAAGAAAATACGAGTCCTTCACCGTCTCTATCCTTGTGGTCTATCAATCTGTAGTGGTTTTGTTTTTCTGTATAAATTATTTAGTTTTCTGTCCGACTGATACTGAGTTTGTACCCGACTATCCCCCCCCCTCTCTCTCTCTCTCTCTCAAAGGATTACAAAGGATTACAAAGGCGGAGCATGCCGACAGGAGACCTTTTGATCCACACCTAGGTCGGATGCGAAAAAAAAAATCATATTAATAATAAAACAAATAAAAACTATAATAATGTAAATAACAAATAAAATACGTAAATAAATGCATAGGTATAGTTAAATAATAAACAAACAGGTAAATAGTAAATAATAATAAATTGACATATAACTAATAATAAATGAAAATCAGACAGACAAATGATAACAAAACGAAAACAAATAATATAAGATAAATTATAATCATTACAGCATCTTACTTAGGTATTTATCTAACTGATTCTTAAAGCTTCGAACTGAACTACATTGCACTACCTGTGCAGGAAGTTTATTCCATTCATTTACTACACGGTTGGCAAAGTTGTTTCTACCTACTTCCAAATTGAATCTATTTCCGGACAGTTTGAGACCATTGTTTCTTGTCTGATTCTCATTCAATGTGAAAATTTGGTCACTTTTGATGTTGTCAATTCCCTTTAAAATCTTAAAGACCTGTATCAAGTCACCTCTGAGTCTACGCTTTTTTAGGGAAAACAGATTCATGTGTTTTAGTCGATTTTCGTATGATCTATTTTTGATATTTGGAATTCTCTCTCTCTCTCTCTCTCTCTCTCTCTCTCTCTCTCTCTCTCTCTCTCTCTCTCTCTCTCTCTCTCTCTCTCTCTCTCTCTCTCTCTCTCTCGATAGAGACAAGTTTTATAACTGATTTATGCTGTTACTCTATTGACATATTTAAATTCAGAACAAAGAAATACAATTAGTCTGATTCCACCTGGGTAAGAGGCAAATAGTCACTATTAGCAAACACAATAGTTCCAACTGATATTCATTGCAGATCTTTATACACAAAAAAGTGAAGGTTTACTGTCAGTATGGTTTTTATTGATTTGTTTTATGTAGTCCAGTAATATCTCAATTTCAGCCATTTTTGTGTTACCAAGCTTTGTAAACATTTACACAATTTAATAAGTTTCTGGGCTCAACAGATATTAGTATACTTCAAATAGAATAAATAAAAAGGAAATGTTAAAAACGGTCAGCTGTTATATCAGCTTATTGATAAAATACCATGTTTTTAAAAAAGAATGCGTACATTGGACTTACCTTTTATCTCTGTGCACAGACTTCGTGTGGAGCTATCTATGAACATCCGTCATTCTGCAGGATCATACTCGAGTCGAAGAGCACTAGTTAAATAACATCTTTAGAATAACATAGATCATTACTAATGTCTAAATTTCAAAATTTTCATGTCGTTTCCGGTACGCAGATTTCCTGCAGTCTTCCCCTAGTAGTTTCCATTCCTTCAGACTTTATGTGTGAAGTTCACTTCCTAAATTAGTAAGACCTAAGTACTTGATTAAACCATCTAGCTCACTGAATTGGAAAGTGATGCTCCGAAGTCGTTCTTGTATGAATGCTTCCTCCATTTCCTGGCTGCTGCTACTTGCTGATTCTTCAGATGAAATATCCATTGCATCTTCTATCTGAAAAGAAAAAAAATAACATATAGCAACTTCAACAAAGACTTGAATATCATTAGTATTACATATATCTTTAGGAAAATGAATGCCTAGTAAATACCTAATTTCCAGTTAATTGAAAGTAATAGTTTTGGAGAGTATGATAAGTATATTTAAATTTCCTGGTGGTTGTTTTACTGGTAAGATGTCATAATGTGTGACAGGTGCTCTAAATGATGGTATGTCTGGACAATGAAGAGCCGAGGTAACAAAGGTATGGAAAGAAGACCAGGAAATCCATAGAAGCTGCATACATCACTACTCGTCCCAACATCAACAGTAAGGGTGGGAGCTTCACCTGGGCTAAATCCTAAGTGAGTATGGCGCTTCACGATTGGTTATCTCAGCGGGCCAATCAGAACACAGCGTTATACGCTTGTATACTCCCTTGAGCTGCCAAGCTTGTATATAAACTCTGCACGATCCAGTATGCTCAGTGCTGTCAGTGGCACTCCGTCCATCGTGGTCTTTTTGGATTTGGAAAAGGCGTTTGAGCTGGCCAGTCCACTTGTGATATTAGACACCCTTGCTCGCAAGGGCGTAAAAGGCAAGCTGCTTTCTTGGATTGCTGACTATCTCAGTCACCTGTCTGCGAAAGTAAGATTTCAGGGTCACATATCAGAGGCCAGAGTGCTGGAGAATGGCACTCCACAGGGGTGGGGGGTCCTCAGCCCCATTCTGTTCAATGTGCTCGTCTCCAACATTCTGGAACTACCTCTACCCAATGGGTGCAAGGTTATCTGCTATGCAGATGACCTTGCGCTTATAATTACTGGGAAGCGGCAGTGCTTCAACAGAGCCCAGCGCTGTTTAAGCACTGTGGCAACGGAGTGCTGCAGGTTAGGGTTAAAGATCTCCCCTACCAAGTCGAAGGCCATGGCGATACGACTCTGGAGTGAGGGGGAGCACCTCTCCATCCAGGGCCTCAGGCTGGACTGGGTCCACCAGTTTCAGTACCTGGGGGTCTGGATTGATAGGTTGCTCTCCTTTCAGAAGGAACTGGCCTATCTCAAGGAGAGGCTGAAGGCGAGAACCACAGTCATGAAAGCAATGACGGGGAAGGCACTTGGTGCCACGCACCAGGTCCTTCGCACATTCTATGTGCAAGCAGTCCGCAGTTTGGTGGACTACGCTGCCCCAGCTCTCATACCTGTGGCGACTGCCAAGCTTGAAGACCTGGAGCCTTGCCAAAATGCCGCAGCAAGGATTATCCTGGGAGCTCAACCTTGGAATAAGATTGTTAACCTCCAGATGGAGGCTTTATTGCCTTCATTAACATCACGGGTCAGAAGGCTGGAGGTCGACTTTCTTGCCAAGATAATCCAGAGCCCCAGGATAACTGAGCTGAGTCAGAGCCTTGTGATAGCTCTGGGACGGGTGGATAGTCTTATCCACTCCGGTACCTGGCTATCACAGGCGGCTAGGCTCCTGGACTCCTTCAGGCTCACCACCAGTGCTCTCCTTGAGAAGGGCAGGGACTCTCCTCACCCAGAGTTCAAGTCCCCACCACCATGGCTATCGATACCTGCAACCTTCTTTGTCGCAAAGCTTCCCAGTAAGAAGAAGTTATGTGATCAGGAAAGAGTACGAGCGCAGGCCCTACAAGGCATCCACGCACTGTCGGAACCTGGAATGGCGGTCTATTACACGGATGGCTCCGTAGACCCCAACAGGCCCAGTAGTGCGGGGGCTGCTTTCGTGACGGATAGTTTGACCTTCGGCAGGAGAGTATCTGATCATGCGTCCACTCTCCAAGCTGAGGCCATAGCGGCCCAAGGAGCGTTAGAGCATGCTCTAATATCTCGAGCTGGTCCTGCAGTGATCCACACGGATTCACAGTCTCTGCTAGGCAGCTTAGAATCGACACAACCCAGCGACAATGTACGCCTACTGACCTCCATCCTAGCACTCCTGCTGAAGCTACATCAGCAAGGCAGGAGTGTTACGCTCAACTGGGTGCCGAGCCATGTGGGCGTCCCAGGAAATGAGCTAGCCGACGCCGCAGCAGAAGCGGCGCGCCAAAGACCCGAAGTCGATGTTGTCGTCCCTCTCAGCAGAAATTAGTTGCGCATACGCACCAGGGCTCTCAACCAGGTACAACGGTTCCTTCAGCACAGACTGGAGGCAGAGGTGTCAGAAGGGGCGAGGTGGTACAGGGCAGTCACAGATTACGAGCCCTTTGTACTTCCTCGCTCCACACCAAGAAAAGTGGAAACTCTGCTCTTCCGTCTGCGACTGGAGGACCGTTGTCACTGGCAAATCAAGACCAACCCGACAGCAGGAGAAAAAAAGATGTCGTCACTGCACCCACCCAGAAGCCACCCTAAATCACTACCCCCAGAATTGCCCCGCAACTGCTTTTCTGAAGAGAGGGCCTCCGACAACATCTGAGGGTCTTATGCAGCCACTTAAGTCAATTTGAACTGCGTCGGGTGGTGGAGTGTGACCCCCCCCCTATAAAATTGTATATGATTATTATGACTATGTAACACACTGACAAATACAAAAACGTACACTGATCAATAGGAAGGGTGAATTCACTGGGATGTGCATACGTATATTACATACGTATGCACATCTAAGGAATGTAAGAGTGTGTGTGGCCAAGCCACACACACTCGTACATTGAATCACCCTACAAACGGGCTCACCCTCAAAGCCCGTGGGAGATTACTCCCAAATTAAACAGAACAGAACAGAACAGCATGCTCATTGAATAATTCATAGCGGAAGGACGTCCCATAGACGGGAGAAGGTTTATCCCCCTCTCCCTCCCCTCCTCCGTTCGGTCCCGTCCCTCGCTACAATAAGCGTCCGCTAATCACCAGCCTTCAGGCTTCACACTCACACATTCACTTGAATAAGCCGTTGCCCGAGCCAATCCGTCTCGGATCTCGCTCTGACGGCGTATGCCTTCCTTTAACTCACCCGTCGTGCCTTGGCATTCCGGACTTGCATGGCGGAATGGGAGACGACGTATCACAGTGTACCAGTACCACTAGAAGATCTTGAGAGGGACCTTGTAGAAGCCATCATCTCTGCAGCCTCTGAAGCTATTCCAAGGGTTCGAAGTGGAAGGACTCGGAAGAACTATTGGTACTACTGTGAGGACACCAGAGTAGCTAACCACAAGGTCAATATGTTCCGGAAAAACTTTTGGCGAAATAGAACACCGGAGAACCTTGCCAATCTTAGGGCAGTGGTTACCGCGGCCAAGGAGACAGCCACCAAGGTCAGGGAGCAAAAGTGGCTGGAATGGTGTGCCAGCTTTGGGGCGCATACCACTCTCAGGGAACTCTGGACGAAACTTAGGACTGCGACCAGAAGAGCTCCGCCGTGGAAGGTTCATCCTGATCCCCAGACTGAAGCAGACAGACTAGCTCAAGACTTTGCAAGGCGGACTTCCTCGACCACTCTTCCGGCAGAGGTTCAGCGGGTTCAAGAGGAATAACGCCCAACTCGACAACACCGAGTACAGGATGCTATCCATACTCCGGCTGACACCGACACTCTGTTCACTTCCACTGAACTGACATCGGCGTTCAAGAAGTCCTCAGACACCGATCCTGGCTGCGATGGAATAGCTTATTCCATGATAACACACTTAGGGAACGGGGGAGCGCGTCCTCCTCAGGGTATTCAATGAAAGTTGGTGGCTAGGGAGGCTTCCGTCCTCGTGGAACACTGCAGAGGTGGTCCCTATACCCAAACCGAGAGAGCCCAACAAGCACCATGGTACTTCGAAGACTCCAGTGGAAATTAGGACCTCCTAACGAGAACATCCATGCCTACACGAAAGGACGGGGCACGGCACACAGTGTTGCCACGTTTCTCAGTCATGTAGGCCAGGGGACAGCCACTGTGGTCTTCATTGACTTGAAAAAGGCCTTCGAACTTGCAAGCCCTCTGGCGATTACGCACACCTTGGCTGAGAGAGGAATACAAGGACGACTACTGAAGTGGGTTTTGGACTATCTACAAGATAGATCTTGCAGGGTACGTTTCCAGGGGGCGGTGTCACCTTACTACCCCTTGGAGAACGGCACACCACAGGGAGGGGTACTTAGTCCAGCCCTCTTCAACATCCTCATGGAAAAACTCCTCGGCACGGAGCTTCCTCCGTGCTGTAGGTTACTGTCGTACGCGGATGATCTGGCACTGGTGGTAATGGGAAGAGGTGCTCATCAGAGAAAGGCACAGGTGTGCCTGGACAGAGTGTCGGAGCAGTGTGCTATCCTGGGCCTCAAGGTGTCTCCTGCCAAGTCAAAGGCCATGCGCATTGGCGAGAGGATTCCAGGATACAGGCTCGTGCTGCAGCAGGCCGAACTAGAATGGGTTCACTCCTACATGTACCTGGGGATCTGGATTGACGATAAACTTACGTTCAAGAGGCAGGCCAAATATTGCATTGATAGAGCAATGGCCCGTGTTAATGTTATGAAGGCGCTGGCCAGCAGAGAGAATGGGGCCACCTTTGTTCTTAGAATATTTTACATGTTCGCGATCAGGATGGTTATAGATTCTGCATGTTTGGTGAACATCAGTCTGTCAACCACCATAATGAAGAAGCTTGAATGCCTCCAGAATGAGGCCATGCGCATCATGCTGGGAGCTCCACGATGGATATTAGTACCAAACACGCATCTGGAGACCCGACTTCAATCCCTAAACGTGCGCATGACGCAACTGGTAGCAACCTTTGTCGCCAAAGTAGTTCAGTTCCCCCAGGACATGGAGCTGCGAAGAAAGTTCGTCACGACGATGAGACAGGATCCACTGCTCTTTCCCCAACAAAGATGGCAGCTGGCACAGGTATCAATCATGAAGCTCGGGCTCCGAACACCAGTTCATCAACTGCGGACTGAGACGGAAAGAACCATGGCGGAAGTGACACCTCGTCAGAGCGTGACATATTTCACTGACGGATCTGTGGAGACCGAACATGACAGGGCAGGAACTGCCTTCGTGACAGAGGGAGACAAGAGAGGGATGCGAGTCATAGGAACCCGATGCTCCATGCAAGCGGAGGCATTTGCACTTGGCATGGCCTTGAGCCATGCGCTGGACGCACACAACCAAGACGTCGTCGTGAACATAGATTCCATCGTTCTCATCCAGGCCGTCACTCGCCGCGAGCCCTGGGACAATGTATATCTGATCACGAGCATACTGCTTCTCCTTCAACGATTCAGGGCAGGAGGGTAATTATCAACTGGGTCCCTGGACACATTGGCATCGCCGGGAATAAAGAAGCAGACAGAGAGGCTAGAAGAGCAGCGCAAGGCCAACTCGAGAACGGAATCGGGGTGTTGCCAAGCAGGGAGGAGATATAGGCACGCATCCGCACCAACGTCAGCCGGCAAGTTATACGGGAACACAGGGTACGAACTCGACGCAGTGGTTCACCGAAGTGGTATGCGGTCGCAACGCAGTACACACCGTTGGCAACAGGATGGCGCCTAACGAGAAGGGATGAGGTTCTGCTTTTCCGACTCAGGTTAGGGTACGGTACCTGAGGAGGAAAAGCACTGCCCTTACTTTGAGGCCCCGGAGACGAATCTGAGGCATTACCTGCTAGAGTGTCCAGTGACACTCTTTCTGAGAGCTGATCCTCAGACGACTCCACAAGGACATGTTCAGAGGTTCCTCAGAAACCTCACAATGAATAAACTTGACAACCTACAACGTCATCCACCACCAAGATAGACCAGCATGACTGGCCTATAGGAGGACGGGCTTCCACACTATAGCCCGTGCAGGGAAATAACCTGCTTAATGATAATTATAATAAAAATATGCTCATTCGATTTGATCATAGCAACTGCCGTAGAAACAACACCTACCGCTTACGCTCTGTATTGCCCAAAGAAGAAATTCCCGATACCCAAGCCATTCTCACACCTTCGAGAACTCGCTCTGTCGGAAGATATATGTCCTCCTTAACTCTATTGTATGACTACCATTGCCCATGCGGTCTTAAAACTTGGTAGCTCTGCAATAGAGGGAGGAAAGCCCTCCCGGTATTTTCGTGCAACTAGAGCACAGCCGGTATAGACGCTCGCGTGCTTGGCCACGTATCACCAGAAATAGTAGCCGACCCCCCACGACCTCCCGCGTCGAGACCCACCCCTCGTATACGCTCAAGCATCGAGTAAGTGTATTACTCAAGGTCTATTTATACCAGGTCTAACCACTTCCGACCGAATTTCGAGAGTGTTGGCGCAGCAGGCCCGTGACGTCACCTGGCTGGTTCGCCCGTCCCATCGCTGTTAGTTGTAGCTGGTGCGTTGCGCGGACATGTTGCTGCCTCCGCTCGCACCGCTCCACGCAATTAGTTATGTTCTGACAATGAAGATCTATATATACCGGTATATATAGATCTTGACAATATGGCTTATTGTGCCATTAAGGGTTGTGGCTTAAACCAAAGAGGAATTAAGCCAAATGTTAATTTTCATCGTTTCCCTGCAAATACACACACGCACATGTGAACGTGTACACATATAAGCACACACGACGATATCTCCCCTTCCCGTAAAATACAAGTATATAAACACACACACACACACACACACACACACACACTCACACGCACATACATATGAACGTGTACACATATTAGCACACACGACGATATCTCCCCTTCCCGTAAAATACAAGTATATAAATACACACACACCTCGACAAACTTATACGACTCGGTGGCGTGATTGGTAGAGGTTTAGAAATATGTTGCCGAGGTATCGGCGGTACCTGGTTCGAATCCTGCCCAGGGCTGAGTTTTTTTCAGTATCGCTGCGCTTCGAGTCGTTACTCCAACTCTCGTGGGCGGGGAGTTGGAGATGTGTGTGCGTGTAAGTTCATAGATCGGATATACGAGCTCTGAGCTCTCTTCCGGGAGTGAAATAGCTGTCGATCACGAGTCCAATACGTGATCCAAAAGACCAAGATGAATCACACACACACATACACACACACACATGTGATCATGTACACATATAAGCACACACGACGATATATCCCCTTCCCGTAAAATACAAGTATATAAACACACACACACACACACACACACACACACACACACACACACACACACACACACACACACACACACACACACACACACATACACACATATGTGAACGTGTACACATATAAACAAACACGACGATATCTCCCCTTCCCGTAAAATACAAGTATATAAATACACACACACACACACACACACACACACACACACACACACACACACACACACACACACACACACGCACGCACACATGTGAACGTGTACACATATAAGCACACACGACGATATATCCTCTTCCAGTAAAATACAACTATATAAATACACACACACACACGCACACACAAATACACACACACATGTGAACGTGTACACATATAAGCACACACGACGATATTTCCCCTTACCGTAAAATACAAGTATATAAATACATACACACACATACACACAAACACACACACACACACACACACACACACACACACACACACACACACACACACACACACACACACACACACACTGATAATAGAAATGAGCTAGAGAGAGAGATAACGGGGTGAAAATATAATAATTCCAGTCTTCCTTAGCGTTTCACAGTTTTCTTCAGTGCTTCACAAAGAGAAAACGGAAGCAGCCAGATGACGTCAGAAGCTGCGCAGAACGGCTCAAACGGTTAGACCTGGTGTATTTAGATCTTGGTATTACACGATTCATTCCTCTCCCTACTAACTCGTTCAAATAACATTCACTGTCCCGCTATCCATCCCTACAACAATCGCTTTACAATCACCACCCCCTTTATCCATCACGCATAACACCAAAACAAACACTAGGACACAAAGACGCCTAACCCATTGCTCTTAGCGCAATGGGTCGAATCAGGATCCGGGACTTACGTCCCAAAAGTTCCAAACAAATACGCACTAAAGAACTTTGGGACACTAGCCAAATAGAACATGTACATACACAAACACATACCACAACACAACGCATACATACTGATCAAAGACGACACAACCACAGAAACACTATGCCAGAACAGAACAAAGACCTTCTCTTCCAACGGATACGACATACTAGATCCACCTGAACTCAACGCCAACAGAACACTCGTCATAACACAAATAGATCCTTACGTCACAGATCACACAAAAGAAGAAATCAAACAAGAGATAGAAAGACTGAACACAAACACACACGTCACAGAGGTAATCAAACTTCCACGCACCAAAACCGTTCTAAAGGTGAAATTTGAATCCACACAAATGGTGAAAGACTGCCTCCTCACGGGACTGAAAATGTTCTCACTATCATTCCACACACATACACTTAAGAAGGAAACATATACATATATCTCATAATGTAACAACTACTACTCGCTTGAACACGTACGCAAACATTGCGCACATCCATTCCCATACATGGCCTGCTCCAACTGCGCATCTACAGAATACCAAAGAGACAAATGCACTTGTGCAATAACCAAATGCCTCCTCTGTCAAGGGGACCATCCAGCTATTGCATACCGCTGCCCCAAGAGAAAATAAAAAGCAAAAGAAACCAACAGACACACACCAATGCACAAACATATGCCTCTGCCACTAAATCAGCACCCGCACTCCTCCCTACACCAACACCCACGAACACAACACTTCACCACATGACAACAATAAACACAGCCATTACACTAGCCACCCTTATGGATACGGAAGAACCAGGTTCATTCCAAAACACACTCAACACCATATACCAAGCCAACGGCCTCCCCATAGTCATAATCCCCCAAAAGCCATCAACACAACCCTACTGGCAAGAGCACTAAAGAACCAAACCCAAACCATTATAACACCTAACAACACACACACCACAGAATCTATGGATGCAACAGAGCAAACACTTGAAAGATCTGCACCAGAAAACGAATACGCTAATCCCTCACTAAAACAAAGAACACCAAATCAAAGAACAAATAGCCTGGGACTTCAATTTCTAACACCAGAAACAGAACATATACCATCAGACCCCACACACGACACTCAAAACACTCATCAACACCCAATGAATAAAAATGATATACACAACACCACAACAGGAAAAAGACATAATAGAGAAAATAGCCAAAGACACAATAAACTTAACCAATTACCCCCTACAGAAAATAAACGAAACAAAATTTAACAATCTCAAACAAGGACACTTCGACCTCCGGAACAAAAACAAAGAATACGAACCACACTGGACATACAACGCCGATTAAACAATAACTACACACTTCCACCTCAACAACATGGAACAAATACACATCATACAACACAACATAATACAGTGGACATTTGACAGGAGAAACGATCTTTGTAACATATACAACATATACAACATAACAACACCACACATAATACTTTTAAACTCGATAGGTACACCCGATAGACTAAAAATACACAATTACACAGTGCACAGACGAAACGATACCAATCAAGCACAAGCAGGCATAGCCATAGCCATTAAACAGAACACCAAACACAAAATACTAGACGACTTACAAGACGAAATACTAGGACTAAAAATAGACACAAACCAAGGACCCATAATAATAGCGACAATATACTTACCCCCCCAGACGCCCCCTCTTCCCTACAGATAACATACTAAGAGTAACAAGAAAAAGACTACCTGTATACATATTGGGAGACATGTATGCCAAACATCCTGCACTAGGACCCAACAGCACAAACACCACAGGGAGACAAATAGCACAACTAATACAAAGAGGACACCTGACACACTTAGGACCAGACTTCCCCACCTGCATTACACACAACGGACAAGGAACACCAGACATAATACTAACAAACAGACATCATCACTTAAACTACAGAATCACACCAGGACAATTAACTACCTCAGATCACATCCCAATACATTTAACACTGGCAACAAAACCAATAATAATACCTACACCAGAAAGTTACACATTCTACAAAGCAGACTGGACAGGATTCAAAAACACACTAAACATAGAAAGAACAAAATATGACAAAGACAGAGAACAATACGTAATAAACAATACATTGACGACAAACTCAATACATGGTACACTATGATACAGCTTTCCATAGACAAACACATCCCAAAAGCAAAACACAAAATTCTACCACACCCAAGACAATCAGATACATTGAAACTATTACAATGGCAATACCAACAACTACAAACACGAGCACACAATAACGGTACATGGACACCACAAGCAAAACAAGCACTACGAGACATACAAACCCAACTATTAGAAGAAAACAAACAACTATACGACGAACACTGGAACAATGAAATGCGAAAAATAAATCTACACTACAATGACACCAAATACTTCTGGACACAGATTAAACGACTAACAGGAACACCTACTAACACCACCCCTTACATCATACACAATAACCACAAGGTACACAAAGACAAAGAACACATATTCAGACAGCAATGGAGAAACATATTCAGGATCACACCAACAGAAAATGCAACATTTGATATGGAACACGAAAGAACAATCACAACACAAGTTGAAGAAATACAAGAAGACATTTCCCCTATCAAATTAGCTGACATGAGACGACTCGACCCAGACAACACTCACAAAACCTTTTGCACTAACTGACATCAAACAAATAATAAAAAAAACATCAAAGACAAAACACCTGGACAGTCACAAATAAACAAAATAACGCTAACATTCTAGACTCAACACTACAATTACTCACAGAAATCTTCAATGAAACATTCAGCATGGGTTACTTCCCCGACACATTCAAAACAGCCACGCTAACATTGATACCCAAACACGGAAAAAGCCTCACAGACATAAACAACTACAGACCAATATCACTATTCGAAGTCCCAGGAAAAATACTAGAAAAACTCATATTACAAAGACTACTCAAACACTTACATAATAACAACCTAGTGAACGAAAGCCAATATGGATTCACAAGAAGAAGAGGAACACACACAGCCAGCCACACAATACGAAACAATAGCCATGAGCCAACAACACAAACACGGATGTAACATAGTATCACGAGACATAACAAAAGCATTTGGCAAAATATGACATACAGGACTTAAATATAAAATACACCAAACACACCTCCCAGACATTCTAAAAAAACAAGAATACTTTGCAATTACCTCAACAACAGACAAGCACAAATACGAATACACCATTGCACAGGACGACTCTTGAACATACATAGTGGAGTCCCACAAGGAAGCATCCTTTCACCAACACTATTCAACCTCTACACACATGACACCCCCAACCCAACACACGGAGTCACACACATACAATTTGTAGATGATCTGACACAAATAATCACATACCCAAGCCAAAAAGGTAAAAACATGTTAGCACTAAAAACAAGCAGAGCAATAGAAACAATAAACATATATGAACAACAATGGAAAATACAAACAAACACAACAAACTTTCAATTACTAAACATATCAACACACAAACCAGCAGAAATATGGATAGGAGACACACAAATACACAAACAAACATAAAAATACTAGGACTAACACTTGGAAACAGGTATACGAACTTACGTTAACAACAGGAAACAGCAAGCAGAAAAAACACTAAAGACACTAAGACGATTCAGAAACCTAGACACCAAACTAATACTAAGACTATACAAAGTAATCGTGAGACCTCAATTAGAATACATACCAATAACAACTCTTACATTGAAATTAACCCAACTCCAAAAATTAGTCAGTACAAAACAAAACACTACGATTCGCCACACACTCCATACCCCCATACCTTACCACAATAGAAGAACTACACACACAACATAAACTCGAACCCCTTAACACAAGACTCTTCAGACTAGCATACAGAACATGCAACACAGTGAAGTCATAGACACAGAAAACGAACATTACCACTACTGGTGGCCTAGAGTGTTCCCAATCATCAATGGACCCCCACCTGAACCAAAATACATACAATAAACACAAATACACCACTCTACCACTCCTTTCATTGTTCTACTAACCCTACTAACACTATTACTATAATTATTATTATTATTGTTAAGTGAAAAAATGATAACACTTGCGAAACAAATCGCACGTGATATCATACAAAACAATGAGTATTGCAAATAGAAGTCCCTACCCTCTCCTAACAATAGACTGTAAAAATACCACTAGTCATCCCCATGGAGAAAAAATTACTCATTGAAAAAAAAAAAAAAAAAAAAAAAAAAATAGATATCAAGACCCTCCCCTATCACCATGGACACAGAACCTACCCCCATAGAAGTCAAAACCTATAATAGGCACAAATAGTCGTATACATTTAATATATATATATATATATATATATATATATATATGTAAACTAACAATCGACAAAAACAAAAATTAATGACCAACAAATAACATCAATAACAACTCAAGAAAGAAGAGAAGAAAGCACAAACTTACAAGAAGATGGACCAAACCTCCAACTCCGTAAAAAAAAAAAAAAAAAAAAAAAAAACGAAAAAAAAAAAAAAAAAAAAAAAAAAAAAAAAAAAAGCAGGGAGAAGCTTCGCGACAAGATAACACAATAACAGTCACAAAAAGAATTACAACAGCAAGTGGGTCTGCCCCCCACCTATCATAACTCTTCCTTCCATTTAATTCTTTCTCTACACTAACCCTCCAAATCCCCCTCCCCCCTCTCCTCTATCTTACCTGTCATACCCAGTAATAGTAGTATGCTCATTCCTTTGAGAAAGTCATTAGACGAAACGTCAGGAATAAACGCTTCACTTCCAGTCCAAGTTTCCTTTGCCGTGTCTATTCAGATTTTCTTCCTTTTACTTTTCTGTACTTTGTCACATCAGTATACAAAAGTAACAGTCATTGTGATTGTTCTTCGGCTCTCTCCATACTCTGGGGCCCATGGTTTGTTCTGGTCACCCATGGGTATTTCGAAATAGTCATTGCACTTGGTGTAACTATACGGACATACAGTCTCTACCTGTTTCAAGAAACAAGGTAAATACATGCAGCCTAACCAAAGAACAACATTGACTCACAACACTAACAGTGTTTCTGATAGTCTGACCCCCCAAAAACAACAACAACAACAACAACAAAAACAACAACAACAACAACAACAACAACAACAACAACAACAACAACAACAACAACAACAACAACAACAACAACAACAACTTGTCCTCTCAAAGCTACGCCATTAGAACTAACTTCCAAACCTCCAGTCTTATCTGGTAATGCTAGCCCCCAACATGTGGTTATAAAAATGACGTAGATCCATGTTTTCTCCCATTTATTTCTACAGGAACAATATCCACGACAGAACATGATACTCCTATACAAGTGTCCATTTTTAGATATACAGCTGCCAAACAAAGTCTCATACTGGCTCAGACTCTTACTAAACCTCCTAGATGGAATCGGTGGAACCCGTAAATGTTCTTTGCATAAGATATATCTAACATCCGATTTAGTCACAGGTCCTGTTGAAGTAGCGGTAATAGACTCATTGCCAATTCTAGGGATTACTTTTAGCCAACGACCTTGCAGGTAGTAAAGTAACCTTGCCCATTGTTACAGAAACCCCTAACCTTGTTCCAGATCCCCCTCTTGAAGACCTTGATCTTTATCCTGCCTGTGCAGTAACTCGGTCTCGGAGTAGAAAGGTAGATGAAGAAGACTCCTTCAGTTTATCATGCTTATTTTCCTCAGAGTCAGACATTAACCAGTACAAATCCTCTCCCCTTAAGTAGAGAAAATTTGTTAAAGGAACAGAAGAGCGATGAGACTCTTGTCCCGTTTTTCGAAAAGGCTGCCACTGAGACATTGACAGAGGTAATTATATTCATAAAGGTGTGTTAATGCGAGAATTCCGCCCAGCAGCTACCCCAGCTAACTAAAAATGGGAAGAAATACACCAAATTGTTGTCCCCACTTCCTACAGAGAGAGAGTCATAGATTTGGCCCACTCTTCCGCTTCATCAGGACACCTAGGTGTCAGGAAGACCCTAATAAGAGTAAGTGCTCATTTTCATTGGCCTACATTAGTCAAAGATGTCACTGAGTATTGTCGTGCTTGCCCCACATGCCAGTTGGTAGGAAAAAGTAACAAACCTATTCCTGTAGCTCCTTTACACCCCATTCCCGCCATAGGAGAGCCCTTTTCCAAAAATTTGATAGATGTTGTGGGACCCCTTCCACCATCTAAGAAAGGCTTCAAATATATTCTCACCATTATGTGTTTAGCAACCAGGTTTCCCGAGGCTATTCCCCTCAAAGATATCAAGGCAAAAACAGTTATCAGATCATTGTTGAAGTATTTTTCATAAGTAGATTTCCCTGATGTGATCCAAAGCGATCAAGGAAGTAATTTCCTTTCTAAAACTTTTAAGGAAACTTTATATAATTTGGGTGTCATTCACACCACCTCCTCACCTTATCATCCCCATTCCCAGGGCGCATTGAAAAATTCTACGGCACCTTGAAAAGTATGATCCGCAAGTTTCTACAAGAACAGAAGAATGATTGGGAAGAAGGCCTCCCCTTCCTTTTGTTTGCTGCTAGGACCGCTGTTCAAGATAGCTTAGGATGTAGCCCAGCTAGTCTTCTTTTCGGACAGGAAGTTCGTGGTCCCCTCAAGATAGTGAAAGAGAAGTGAATGGAAGAAGAATACTAAGTTCCGTCGCTTCAATATCTCTAAAATCCAAGAAAGACTGGTAACTGCGTAGAAGATTGCCAAAGAGAATCTGAAAAATTCCCAGAAAATAATGAAGGTAAAGTATGATCGCAAAGCTAAACCACGTAGTTTTTCTCCAGGAGACCAAGTACTGATCTACCTCCCAGTACCGGGTGAGCCGCCCCTCATGGCCAAGTACCAAGGGCTTTATACTATTTTAGAAAAGACTAGTAGCTTAAATTACATTATTCAAACTCCAGAGAAAAGAAAAAACTAAGAAGTTAGTCCATATCAATGCTCTAAAACCCTTCTACCACAGGGTACCCATTGCCAGCTATGCTATTGTTGGTGTAAAAGTGACAGAGAGAATTTTCCCTCAGCCAGAACTGCCTCTTCAAAACTCCAAGGTATTAGAGGACCTCGACTCTAAGGTAAACCATTTAGAACCTTATCAGCAATGTT
The DNA here is from genome assembly GCF_046742065.1 of Oratosquilla oratoria. Taxonomy (NCBI): domain Eukaryota; kingdom Metazoa; phylum Arthropoda; class Malacostraca; order Stomatopoda; family Squillidae; genus Oratosquilla; species Oratosquilla oratoria. The sequence goes on along the minus strand of NC_134778.1, from coordinate 51,784,760 downwards.
CATTGAAGGAACTATTACTCAAGTTCCCTTCCCTATTCACTGATAGTCCAAGACAAACAGATATAGTTAGGCATGAGATTAATTTGATCTCGAAGGAGCCTATTAAACTGCCTCCATATCGGTTAAACCCGACCAAGAGAGAGTGCCTACGCAAAGAGGTAAATTCTTTGATTAATCAAGGTATTATAGAACCATCACACAGTCCTTGGAGTTCTCCATGTATTTTAATTCCCAAGTCTAACAATACTTTCAGGTTAGTAATTGACTACCGAAAGGTAAATGAGAGAACTAAGGCTGATGCTTACCCCCTATCTCGGATTGATGATATCATAGATAACTTAGGGACAGCTAAATACTTAACCAAACTCGATTTCCTACATTAGTTCTACCAAATAAGCCTCCACCCTGATGCGAAGGAAATTACCGCCTTCGTGACCCCTGACGGCTTATACCATTTCAATGTAATGCCATTTGGCTTAAGAAACTCGCCTGCAACCTATCAACGTTTGATAAACACTCTTATTACAGGTTTGCCAGGAGTAAGGAGTTACTTAGATGATATAATCATCTACAGTAACTCGTGGGAGGATCATTTAACCCAACTTTATACTTTCCTCAACAGAGCTGATCAAGCTCGCCTCACCTTGAACTTGGCCAAGAGTGAGTTTGGACAAGCCCAGGTGGCTTATTTGGGACATGCAGTCGGCAACTCCATGATTCGCCCCCTTGACCTCAAAGTTAAGGCCATTACCAACCTACCTAGACCCACTAACCGCAGGGAAGTAAGAAGAATATTAGGTATGTTTGGTTATTATCGACGTTATTGCAAAAATTTTGCAGAGATAGCTGAGCCCCTGACCAATCTTCTGAGAAAGGATCAACGGTTCCAGTGGACCCCGACGTGCGATCAGGCCTTCGCGCATCTAAAATTCCTATTAAAGCATAGTCCTGTGCTGATAACCCCAGACTATACTCTCCCCTTTCATCTCTATACAGATGCCAGCGAAGTAGGAATAGGTGCTGCTCTACTGCAGGGGCGTCACGGGACCGAACGTGCAGTGGCGTACTTCAGCCGGAAGCTGAAACCGGCGCAGCGCCATTACTCCACTATCGAGAAGGAATACCTGGCCCTCATAGAAGCGATCCGGCACTTCGAACCCATCATCGGAGGTCACTTCGAGATACATCTCCACACGGACCATAATCCACTGGTGTATCTCCATCGTATGACAAATTCGAAGCAGAGACTCACCAGGTGGAGCCTAAAACTTCAGTCATACCCCACCTCCTTCCATCACGTGAAGGGAGCTAAGAACATCCTAGTCGACACTCTCTCCCGTAGAGTGTCCCTAGAGGAGGGAGGAGTTACGACTGTGGACCCGTCGAACGTCAAGACTTAATATATACGTATATATTATACATGTGCACGTGTGTACTCATGTAGACATTAGCGAGATGCGAAATATGCCGGCTTTCCCATGATCTTTCTCATGCAGGCGCCTACGCTGCAACCGCCAGGCCGGCGTACGAAGGTGTCAAAATTAGTACTGCTACCTTTATATACGTATTTATTTCTTATTTTGCTTTGTCAACGTGATTCATTCAATGTATAAGGATTTGTGTATGTATATTATCTTTTGAATCTGTCTTGTCGATCTTAGGAACTGATTAACGTAATATTGGGAAAATATAATTGTCTTGGGTTTCGTATCCGCCTGCTAATAGTGTGGGAAACATGATTTTGTCACTTGTGCGCCTGCTTCTCGCGGCACGCGCGAACTCGCACAAATGCGTGGGATCGGAGATTTTGGCAATAGCGTATCAGCTCCTTTTTACGTATATATTAATGTCTATTTTGTCTTTATAAAAAACTTTAAGTTTCTTGTAACTAAGATTGACAAGGTAACATTATTATATATTGTTTGTATGCCCCATTTTGTAAAATATATGTCTTTGGATATATTCTAAATCTTTGATGTTCATTGCCTCTGGTGACATTTGGCAGCACTTTCGTTGGCTCGCCGGGAAGGTATATATATATGACTTTTGTAACCGTCTTCGGGGCTCCATCCTTTTGCGGAGTCCCCCTCTATATACCCCCCCTTTTACATTGCTGTCCTTATACTTAAATTTTTCCTCTTTGTTGGACTTAACATTCTTTTGTCAAGTCGATATATTTCTCGACTTTGAATATTTACGTATGTTTTGTAGGACTTTGTACTCTTTTGTCAAGTCGATAAATTTCTCGACTTTTAATATTTATGTATGTCTTGGAGGACTTTATACTCTTTTAGCAAGTCGATATATTTCTCGACTTTGAATATTTATGTATGTCTTGTAGGACTTTGTACTCTTTTGGCAAGTCGATATATTTTCTCGACTTTGAATATTTATGTATGTCCTGGCGACTTTAGCCATTCGTATTGTACGGGATTCATTGACTTGTTCTATTATCATTTGTTTGTACTATTTTGGCAAAACATTTGATGTTGTGTGCATTTCTATGTATGGGATTCTTATTGTGTTCACTTGGCGACCTCTATCTTTCAATCTTGTCTATTTTTGAAGGAAAATAATAATTTCATATTTTTGATAACACCTAGAGTTTTATGAACCTGACTCTTCCTCCCTAGTCGTCACAATATATATATATATATATATATGTATATATATATGTATATATGTATGTATGTATATATATATATTATCTATATAACTATGTATGTATATATATATATATATATGTTTATATATATATATATATATATATGTATATGTATATATATATATATATATATATATATATATATATATATGTATATACATTTTTATCAACCACAATGCACTTTAATTCTAAGCCATCTAGGCGCATGCAGAAATTGAAACGTGGTACGCCCGAGGACTAGAACCCATGCGGCGAGAACGTTACTAGTGCCGAGTGACTAAACCAATACACCATCAAGAGAGATACAACTTATGCGCAACTTTTCTTATATATTTGTATGCTCGAGTTACATACACATACACGAAAGTTTTGCGTTCAACCCATTTCTACTATGATAGTACACTGGTAAGTATACGAACGCGGGAAAGTATTTGTACAACTATGAATGGGTCCCAGTGATTAGAGATACATTTTTATCAACCACAATGCACTTTAATTCTAAGCCATCTATGCAAAAATTGAAACGTGGTACGCCCGAGGACTCGAACCCATGCGGCGAGAACGTTACCAGCGCCGAGTGACTAAACCAATACATCATTAAGGGAGATATAAATTAAGCGCAACTTTTCCTATATATTTGTATGCTTGAGTTACATACACATACACGAAAGTTTTGCGTTCAACCCATCTCTACTATGATAGTACATTGGTAAGTATACGAACGCGGGAAAGTAAATATATAAGAAAAGTTGCGCTTGACTTAAAATTTAAAAGGAGAATGTAGACCCTGAGAAAGGTAGAGCTAGGTTTATCATAAATTTCCAGCAAATGGAAGATATAAACATATATGAAGAGTATAAAAACTCTTCATTAAATGTCAAAGCCTGTGTGGCCCGTCATATGTGGTTTGAGGTACAGGAGGAATAAGGATCATGTCACTCATACTCGTTTAATAAGGAGCCCCTCGGGCCTGGTGTTGGTTCTCCTACAGACTGTGGTATCTGTAATTTACATTCACGAATCAATACATTACATTAACAAATCAATACATTACATTAACAAATGATTCCATTACATTAACAAATCAATACATTACATTAACAAATAATTTACACCATGATTCTTTACTCTACACAACTGACTTTGCACTGACATAATGAAACACACCATAATTATTTCGCCGCCATGGGTTCACCATAAATTCGCTCCTTACTATTCCCATCCAAACATGGTCTGACAAACCAGAATTAATTATTAACAGTGTGACCTCTACATTTCATTCACTACTGCATATTCAAACATGGTATAAGGAAACATTCTCACTTAATGCTCACTAAAAGGGTTCCCTGCTACTTGCTCAACACACGTCTTGTCCCCATGAAGGACAGTTACCAAAAAGGGACGCTTAGTTGTAATATCTACCGACGTTGTCTAGGTCACTATTCTGTGTATTCAGAGGCTAATAATTCCAGTACTCTATAGTAACCCATGCATGTCCTCCTTGGTTCACAATTTAACAATACACAATGTTTTGTTGGCTCCAATACGACATAATGTCATTATACAGTAATACCTTTCTATGACATACGCTAGCACTACTATCTATCGCGGTGCAATACAACGGGAGCGTAAATCTATCGTTTACATTTCTTCATAACAATACCATCATCTTATAACATAATTTCACAACACAATTATATCATACATAATGAACAAATGCAATGACTCATATCCAAATTTGTAACACTTCCAATATTATATTCCATACGTCGTGAAATATATTTAAATCAAGACATACGCCGTGAGTTACAGTTAGCTTGAATTATGTAATTGGTATTCACATGTATAATGGACCGATACAATATGGCTAGATCCAGACATCAGGCAATTGGTATTCACACCCTCCCCTTTGCGATTCTCTAGGATCACGAAAACACTGACGGAAGTCACGGAGTTCTATCCAGAATCATCTTTTAATAGTAACACAAGTTTAGAAATAGGCCTCTTATATCGTCTTTTACCACGTTCTACTTCCACCTGTCTAATTAGCCCATCTTTACTCTCAATCACTCTCACAACCTTGACTAATAGCCAATGACTACGTGGTGTATTGTTCTCTACCATCAATACAACATCTCCCTTTTTGAAATCTCTAATTACCTTAAGCCACTTTTGGCGTTCCTGTAGGGAAGGCAAGTTCTCTAATTGCCATCTCCGCCAAAACTCTCTTGCCAGGTATTGCACCTGTCTCCACTTCTTTCTGCTCTCGCAGAGCATCTCTGGACTATCAAGTGTAACTACAGAAGTATCTAAATTAAGTAAAGAATTCGGGGTGATTGGGCACAAATCGTCTACATCACTCGATATTACAGTGAGAGGACGACTGTTAATCGTATTCTCAACTTCGCCAAAAAAAACAAAACAAAAAAAAAAACAAACAAACACGAACTCAAACTATCATGAGATAAAGCTGTGTACCTATTACAACTTCCAAAACTCTCCGGACTGCACCTATCATTCTCCCAAAGACACCGCCATAGTGGGAACCTCTAGGTGGAGTGAATACCCAGTCCACACCTCTTTTGGCTAATTCAATACCAATTTGGCGCACAATAAGATGCTCTTTTAATATCTTTGATGCTCCTATGAAGTTTGTGCCGTGATCACTAATCAATTTACTAACTGTACCCCGTCTGGATACAAACCTGATAAAAGCATCTACCATGCTCTCAGCTGTTAAATCATGTAAAATTTTAAGATGTATAGCTCTAATGGAGAGGCATGTAAATAATAATCCATATCTTTTGATTTGAGATCGTGCTCTTTTCACAAAGAATGGTGAGGCATGTAAATAATAATTCATATCTCTTGATTTGAGATCGTGCTCTTTTCACAAAGAATGGCCCAAAGCAATCGAATCCAGTCACAAAAAAAGGTTTCTGATTTACATTTGCTCCAGATACAGGCAAAGATGCCATCTCTTGGGTGATTGTTGGACTCTTGAAACGCCTACAAGTAACACATTTGGACAATACCTTCCTTACAGCTGAATTACCCTTAATTACCCAGTATTTCTGTCTCAATTGGTTTAACACAGCTTGCCTTCCCATGTGTCCCACCTTAATGTGATAATGTTGAATTATCAAATGAGTCACATTTTGTTCATGGGGAAGAATAATAGGATGCTTCATATCCAGGGACAAATCTAAGTTCAATAGTCTACCTCCTACCCTGAGTATACCATTCAGCAACATAGGTTTGAGTTTCCTTATAGAACTTGAATGATTAATCTTTTCATTTTTTGATAAACAGTTTTGCACAAATCTAATTCAGCAACATCCATTAATCGAACATTAAGTTCAGCAATTGACACTTTGTTTTTGCAAATATTTGATAAATAGTATAAGATAAGTACAAGATCTAATCAATTTAAACCATGAAGAATAATGATTTACCAGTTGTAACATTACAGGATTAGCTGTATCGGTTTGCTTCCGTTCCATCTCAGCTCCGAAAAACTTTTTGATTTCAAGGTTAGACAAATCAGCTTTGCTTATCTCCGGCTGATCTGGCCACATCTCTTCATTTTAAGACAAGAAAATGGGTCCTTCAGACCACCTACTCGTTAGTCTCCCTCTTGTAGCATCATCTGCTGGTTCATTTTTACTTGCTACATACATCCAACAGACATCCTCAGAGTTCTCAAATCTGAGACACTCGATTAGCCACAACTGTTTTGAATCTTATGTGTTCATTGTTTAAGTATTTCAACGCTGTAGTCGAATCGGTCCAAATATAAATTTGGCTTATTTGTACAGGTAATTCTATCACTATCACACTCTTCAATTTGATGGCAAGTGTGGCTGCAACCAGTTCGAGTCTTGGAATAGTAATTGGTTTCAAAGGAACCACCTTAGCCTTTCCCAAAATGAAGCTACACTGGATTTTACCATCAACATGTTTGTATCTAAGATATGCCACTGAACCATACGCTAATTCGCTAGTCACAAAATATGTGACATTGAATTGACTCCAACACTGATAATGTACCTTTCTTCGTACAACGATCAATGCTAAACACTTTGAACCTATTCAACCTCGACATCCATGAATTTATGTGTCCTTTCTCCCTTTCAGTAAGAGTACAATCCCATCCAATGCTGTTTCTAAATCAATTCTGTAGCAATATTCTCCCTTCTAAAACAACTGGTGCTAACATACCTAATGGGTCGTACACCTTGCCAATGACAGCTAACAATTCTCTCTTAGTGCTAGGTATGGCATCGATGTTAAGTGATATACTTATTTTATCTTGAATAAGAGACCAATCTAGTCCTAATATTTTTCTTTCTACCTCTTTATTTTTGATGAACTGTTCTACACACTCACTATATTTCTCTTTAGGTAAGCTATTAATAAATCGAAGAGAGTTACTGCTGAAGTTTGTCAGGCTGAACCCGCAAAGATCTATCACATTAGCACTAGTGTCAATCAAGTCATCAATGTCATCTGATGACACCAAAAGGTCATTCACGTAGAAATTGTTGAGAACTATCTCGTTCACTGATATATGAAACTGACTACCGTAGTCTTGTACAACTCGCTTTAGAGCGTAATTTGCTATGCTCGGAGAGCAGCAAGCACCAAATGGATGAGAAGTCATTCTTAATTTGACTATATCACCTATTTGACCATCCTTCCATCACAAGAAACGCAAGTAATCTCTATCACTTTCAGGCACTTTGACCTGATAATATAGTCTCTATATCTGCAATATATGCATGTAGTCCTAATCTAAATCTCAAAAGGACACCTAATAGAAGATTACTTATGTCTGGTCCGTGTCGTAACAGATCATTCAAGGACAAGTCATTTACACGGGCTGCACAATCAAATACTACACGTACCGTATTTGATTTGGTAGGATGACGTACCCCAAAGTGTGGAATGTACCATGCTTGTTAGTTCTTCACATCACATGTAGGAACCTCTTCGGTATACCCTTTCTCTAGTAGTTTAATCATAAACTGATTATACTGCCTATGATATTCGTTATCCTTGAATTTACGCTTTAACCGCTGAAGTCTTTCAAACGTCATAGGTTTCTCTTTCATTGATTAAGGAATCTCATACTTTCCATATGTCATCTGCTTACACCCAGACTCAACAAATTGTAACCACTTTCTATCTTCTACACTAAGTTCTATTGAATTCAATGATGAATCCACAAATTCTCTGTTATAGGACTCAATTAGTTTCTGATCTAAATAATTACCAGCAACCTTTATGCTATTCACAGCGACTTCTTCAGCAGTATCTGTTAATCTTCCACAAATGACCCATCCTAAACGTGTTCTCACAGCATACGGATCTCCTACTTTCTCTGTGTGCTCTACTTCCCAAGGTTCAGAGGCCTCTGGTACAATACTTTCTACCATAATCTCTACCTCTTCTTCAATGTAATTAAATTATAATTTCCTCAGATATTCCCACTTCTCTATGCCATTCTTTCTAATGATGTGACTCTGACTAAGAGGAAGTTTCTTCACTGCAAATACAGGTGGTAGTCTAATCTGGTTATTTCCTTCAACATCAGCTACAGACATTCCTTCAACATTAAGACAAGACATTCCTTTTGTTCCTGTCATTGTGCTACTTGCAATGTAGCTGGCTGATAGTTCATGTCTGTCACTCTAAGTTTCTTCAATAAATCCTTAGTACAAAATGTAACAGAACTACCATTGTCAAGATGATATCTAGTGTTAACAACTTTACCATTCAATTCCACTTGAACGGGATGGCAGTAGTGTCTCCCACTGAATCTTTCAATTGACTAGCAAATACTTGAACTCGAGAATCATCAACCTGATTAGTTACCACTGCATTTGCTGTTGCTTCTTCACTTACTTCGCTTCTAGAATTTTCTCTCGACTTATGCATAATTGTAAGATGTGAACCACCACATTGTTCACAAATTCACAATAATATCATACATAATGAACCAATACAATAACTCAAAACCAAATTTGTAACACTTCCAAGATAATATTCCATACGTCGTGAAGTACATACTTAAATCAAGACATACGCCCTGAGTTACAGTTAGCTTGAATCATGCAATTGGTATTCACATGTATAATGGACCAATACTATATGGCTCAAATCCAGACATCAGGCAATTGGCATTCACATTAAACATTTTTATGTCAAAGTGTGATCAGGATCCTATCAGTTCTTTAGTTAGAATGATCAAAGAAGTTAGAACAAGTGAATCGGACACAGAATACTTAGCAAGATTAGATAGATGGTCAAAAGACATGGATTCTATCTTGAAAGATTCAAATTGGATAGAAAGATCTAGTGACAAAATGAAAGTTTCTCAGGTAATCAAATTAATCGCATTTGGCTTGTTAACAAAAAACTCTGATGACTTAACGGCAGAAAATCTGTATAAAAATCTCAAGTCAACTATGAATTTAGGGGAGGTAGATTATCTTCTTCAAGGGTACAATGAGACCAGAATCATAAATCCGTATGTGATGACAGTGGGACAACAGAAAGAAACTAGGAACTCTAGAAGTGAGTATAAGAAAAGAGAATTTGGACATAGAGTTAGAAGCCCATCAATGAATACTAGGATTGTATGTTACTATTGTGATACTTGGGGGCATAAAGCACAAAACTGTTATTATGGAACTATTTGTAGAAATTGCAAATACGAGGGTCATGATGAAAATAAATGTAGAAACCCACCTTTCTGTATGTATCATCAAAGGATAGGGCATAGAACACATGAATGTAGAAATTTTCGTATGCACCCCGAAACAAGAGGAAAACCCCGACACAGAATACAGCAATATTAAAGAACTCCCCATATCTATACGAATAGACAGTATTGTGTTAAGGATAAGGGTGATAGAAGGGTGAAAGAAAACTCCAACATCAAAGATAGTTATAAACTGATAATTACAATTGAAGGACTTCTGTATGACCTCTCATTGCTGATAGAGTGTTCAATAAACCTATTCAAATATTTATTGATACATGGTCTGTAGTTAATGTTATAACTAGTAGAATTTTAAACCAGTTGAAACCAGGAGTGGAAATCTTGGAACCAATTCATTACTCACTGCAAAGAGTAACTGGAAATCAGTTAAAAACATTAGGTAAGGTTGAACTAGAAGTCATCTTATATACAAATGAACGTTTGCACATTCCAGTGACAGTTGTAGAAGAATCTCTTTTTTCCGGGAGATTTATTGATAGGATTTGCAACTATGAGAAAAGAGAACATGGTCATATGTCCTACTGACTTAGGAATCTTAGTGAAATCACAGTTAATCCTATTTTTAAATCAACCAGACTTAAGACCAGCGACAGGAATAAGAGAATCCCTAGAAAGAGGTAGGAAAAATAACATTTTATTTTAGATAACGAGGCCGAGCGGTCCAGACCAACAGAAAGTAAAGCCACATATAGTGAACCCAACTAAGATGTTCAAGAAATCCCAGAAATTACTAATTCATCAACTACAAATGAAGCCTTGCAAATTGTGGATGGTGGCGTAATAAAGTCGACATTATTACACTCCAGAGCAATTAACAGGATAGCAGTGCACTTGAAAGGAGTCACTGTAGACACTGAAATTTTAACCATCCCAGAATCAATTAGATTAGAAGGTTTGAAATTGGACTCAGGGATTTATAAGTCAAATAAGAACATGGTAGAAACATTAATGATTAATACTTTGAATAAAGATATAGTCTTAAGGAAATATACACAAATAGGATGTTTTCAGGTGTGTACAAAACCCATTAAGATTTTAAATGAGAGTATTGAGAAGGTGGAATTACCAATTTCATTAATCTGTTCAGTTCAGGAAGAAACAGAGTCAGGAAAGAAATACAAGAATCAACTAGAACCTACTAGTTGCCCTGAGTTGGATGAAAGCTTAGTTGCTTTGCTCGTGAAGCACAATAAAGCAATTGCTTTGCCGGGGGACGCCTTAGGCAAAACAACTGTTTTAAAACATCAGATTAAATTAAAACCAGGGACTCAACCTATTTATATTCCGGCCTACAGAGTTCCTCACTCTAAACTAGCCATTGTAGATAAACTGATCACTGAAATGTTATCGCAGGATATTATTGAACATAGTAAAAGTGAGTGGAACTTCCCTTTGATTCTGGTGCCAAAATCAGATGGTACCATGCGCCCAGTTATTGATTATAGGGAATTGAATAAGCACACCATACGTGACAGGTTGCCATTACCAGCGATAGGGGACATTCTTACAAGTTTGGGAACTAAGAATAGATATTTCAGCACTATAGATGTCAAATCTGTTTTTTGGCAAATAGAGTTGCATGAAGACTCACCAGAGTTCACAGCATTTTCTACTCCAACGGGACACTATGAGTTTAAACGAATGCCATTTGGGATATGTAATAGTCCATTAACTTACATAAGATTAATTAATACAGTTCTAGATGGGTTGTTAGGAAACACTGCCAGTGTATTTCTAGATGATATTTTAATAGTTTCCCAGACAGCGGCTGAGCACTTTAAGAAATTAGATTTGATATTCTCAAGACTAGTTGAAGCAGGATTGAAAGTGAAACTTGAAAAATATAAGTTTTTGCAGGACAGTGTTATTTATTTGGGACATAAGATAGACAGGCATGGACTTAGTACAGTGAATTCAAAGGTTGAAGCAGTAAAGAATTTTCCAGTTCCAAACAATGTAGAAAAAGTTAGAAGTTTCTTGGGATTGACAGGATATTATAGAAAATTTATTCAACGATATGCTGACATTGCTAATCCATTAAGTTCTTTGTTGAGGAAGGACTCAAAGTTCATGTGGGGACCTGCACAACAGCAAGCTTTTGACAAGTTGAAAGATAAACTCACGAGTTCTCCAGTTTTGATATTTCCAGACTATGATAAAGAATTCATTCTTTGTACGAATTCATTCTTTGCAGTGATGCATCTGATATATATAGGGTTAGGAAGCATACTTATGCAAGAGAGAAATGGAGCTTTGAAACCAATACCTTACACATCTAGACTTTGTAATAGCGCAGAGAGAAACTACTCTATAACAGAAAGTGAAACGTTAGCAGTGATATATTCATTAGAATTTTTTAGAGATATGATACCGGGATATCCAATCAGAGTGTGGACTGATCATACAGCTATTCAGAACTTATTTAAACATAAGAATCTTAGGGGCAGAGTAGCTAGATGGTTTGCAGTACTTCAGTGCTATGAAGTTAAGTTTGAATATATCCCGGGTAGAAAGAATGTTGCAGCAGATGCACTTTCTAGAAAAGTTAGCCAACCAACGACAGGGTTGATTAATTTTGTAGTATAGATTAGTTAGTAACCTAATAATGGTAGACAAGCTTATCAGGATAGTTCTAGATTATAAAAACGTAACTGTGATTAAGGATAATGTTGACATCTTGAGAGTGAACTTGAATTGATTAAAAGAGAAAATTTTCAGTAAAAGAAAAAAAAAATATATATATATATAATGAAAATAAGATAAATGACATAGAACATAAACTTGATATTATTGATTCAAACTTCAAAAGAAATGGTAGACAAAAGAGAAGTATGTTAGTGGTAGCTTTAGGAACTCATATGAAGCTTCTCTGGTTAGAAATGTGTCTGTGATGAATCATTTTCATTACAAGAAAATTTTGGTAGACCAGATTTCTCATAGTAACATACAAGGTTCCCATTATATATTTTTCCCTAATATGACAAAAATTTCTATTGTCCAGGTTTAAGTCCTAAATTGGAATTGGTTGAAGATCTTATCTTAGTTTTTGACACCTGTGAATTACATGGAGGCACATTTTCCACTATTGCTAATACCCTTAATACCATACATTTAACTGAAGAGTCATATATCTCAACCTTCAACATCACATTACCCGAAAACTCTCCCCCTTTGAAAATTAAGAGATCATTGTCAAGATCTCCCTCAAATGATTATTCTACCAATTATATAGTTATTCTTAGTGTCCTCTTTTCTTCAATAGTGGTGACTGCTCTGACTTCAATTTTTGTATTCAGGAGAGTGTCAACGTTTAATTCTATTCGGCTTGAATTGTTATTGACATTTATGCATTTTGGAGGGGTTGCTTGTTTCTTTGACATGTATATGTTTGACATGTTTTACTGATACCATTTTACCAGTTTATGCAAGAGTAGTTTAAATATTAAGATTCTTGTATATGACTATTTCCAATTTTATATTAGCGAGCCCTGCAAGAGGGTAGTAGAAACAATTGGTCGGGACGACCAAGGGTAGCTGCCGAGCCCTGAAAGAGGCTGGTAGATTGAGGTAGACAAGTAGGTAGATACAGGGGTAGGTGGCGAGAAATTAATTTTACGACTTAGATTTTTTGAAAACAATGGCCGCTACGGAGTTGCAGAGTTGCATATTCTCGCTCACCACCCAATATTTGTAAACACGAACTAGGGTATTGATATAGGTGCTGATGTTACAGATTGTTAACGCTAAAGCCACTTTGCTTCATAACAAGATTGCTTGCGTAAGCAGTATTGCTTGAGACAGTATAACAGAGTTTCTGATTGGAGAAAAGGTTGGAGAAGGAGAGAAATTATTGGTGCACGGAGGTAAAGTCACGCCCATAAAGGGTGGCACTTATTTGTAACGGTCAAAGTTATTGGATGAATTCAATAGTGACGTCGAAGCAGACTTGGCTTGGTGGTTGTAAAAGGATCCCAAGGGGGATTCCTCTTCTGTACTTAATCAAATTAAGTTGTTGAAGTGTAATATTAATCGAAAGACAGGAAGAAGAAAATTATGTTTAATTCACCCCATACTGATACTAAATATTTGACTAAGTAGGACGAAAAAGGCATGGGGCCTACAGATGAGCGACTTAGAATTATAAGATGATAAAAAGAAAGTGAAGAAAGTAGAAAGTGAATGAAGAAATATTATATCACAGCAGGAACAGTTAAGAAAATTAAATCCAGTAATTAAGGAAAGAAAGGAACTGAAAGTGCTGGTAGCAACAGAGCTAACAGGCCACTTTTATATTTTTTTCTTTCTCTATCATGTTTTCTGGTTTCATTTCGCCCACTGATGTACCATTTTCTCAGCCTCATGTATATATATCTATATCTATCTATCTATCTATCTATCTATCTATCTATCTATCTATATATATATATATATATATATATGTATATATATGTATATATATATATGCAATAAAAACACTAGGAGCGTGTGTTCACAAATGCGTAAGTAACCACTAGGAAAAGGAAACTAACGAAGCAGAGCGCTTTCGTATAATTACATCTTCATTTTATAATTCCTTCCTTGTAACTGCACTGAAGATGTAATTATACGAAAGCGCTCTGCTTCGTTAGTTTACTTTTCCTAGTGGTTACTTACGCATATATATATATATATATATATATATATATATATATATATATATATGTATATGTATGTATATATATTATAACACACACACACACACACACACACACACACACACACACACACACACACACACACACACACACACACACACACACACACACACACACACACACATATATATATATATATATATATATACATTTATGTATATTTATATATGTATATATATTATAATATATATCTATATATATATATATATATATATATATATATATATATATATATATATATATATATATATATATATATATATATATATATATTTCGACTGGGGTAAGGCCAGATTAGTGTTCAAGTCTCACTGCGGTTTCAGGAGAAAAATTGTTGAATCAGCATTAATTGAGGAATGCCCAAATATTAATATTTCTAAAGGGCAGTGGACCCCTGACATCATTTCACGCGCAGCGGTCAGCAGACTGGTACGAAGCTTACAACCCTCCTCACCTCACCCTCTCCCTCCTCCGCCCACCCACCCCCATTTTGCCCCGCACCTGAGTGATGCCATCTGTCCACATTCCTTCTCTTTTCTGTAGCTTATAAGTCCCCTCTGTCCTCCGTCTTATGTACTTTCCTGAAGAGGGCTACAGTTGATAGCCGAAGTATAGGATTCTTCTTTATTCGAAGTTTGTTTTCTCCGACTGTGGGTTTCCTGTGTGATATATATATATATATATATATCTATATATATATATATATATGTATATATATATATATATACATATTTATATATAAACATATATGTATATATATATGTATATATATATATATATACATATTTATAATTTTATATGCATATATATATATATATATATATATATATATATATATAGCTGATGAAGGTGGAAAAAGAAGTCACGGGTCTAGTTCCGAGTTTCTGAGTTTATTCCTCTGAAGAAGCATAGAGCTAAACCGGTCAAGAATAAACTCAGAATCTCGGAACTAGACCCATGACTTTTTTTTCTACCTTCATCAACTTGTCACAATGTACCAGCATATATATATGTATATATATATATGTATATATATATATGTATATATATATATATATACATATATGTATATATATATATATATATGTGTGTGTGTGTGTGTGTGTGTAGTGCGTGTGTGTGTGTGTATGTGTGTGTTTACCTAGTTGTATTTTACGGGAAGGGGAGCTATGCTCGTGGTGTCCCGTCTTCATATCTCGTTTAAACTAGACTTTTTAAATTCGTGTATTCATTGTATCTAGACTTTGAATTCGTGTATCGTTTTTGCACACACCACATTTTCATCTAACTTGTTCCAAACGTCTAATACCCTGTGGGGAAAGCTGTTCTTCTCCAGGTCTCTTCTATAACTGTCTTGATTTTCTTTCCGTGTCCTCTTGTATCTCTACTATCCCATTTTATTAGATCCTCTCAATAAATAGTTTCTATTCCTTTCATGATTCTATAAATAGTTATCAAGTCTCCTCTCTCTCTTCTTTGCTCCAATGTCTGTAGCTCAATTTTTGCTAGTCTCTCCTCATATGATAGTTTTGAGAGTGTTGGGGCCAATTTCGTAATTGCTCTTTGTATTCTTTCTAGTTTTGTTATACATTTTTTTTTTTTTTGTATTTGATGACCACGTCGTCATCTACAATCTTGGTCTTATCAAAGTGACTAGTATTTTCTTCACCATTTCTTCATCCAGGTATGTAAATGCCACTTTGATTGATCATATTAAGTTATAAGTTTCTCTAAAATTTTTGTTTATATGTGTCTCAGGGGACATATTATTCATAATTATGATTCCTAGGTCCTCATTTTCCACTTTTTAAATTTCTTCCTCTCCCAATTTTTATGATCCCACTATTCTTTTTTGCTTCTTCCAAATTCCATTATACTACACTTCTTAATGTTGAATTCCACCTCCCACTTCCTACTCCATTCCCATATTTTATTGAGATCACTCTGCAAAGACTCACAATCATCTTCGGTATTCACTTTTTTCAATTTTTTTGCATCGTCTGCGAAGAAGCTCATATAACTTTCAATTCCTTCATCCATATCATTAATATATATAGCAAACATTGGGGCAAAAACTGTTCCTGTTCCTTGTACCTCCACTAATCACCTCATCCCAATTGAAATTTTTGTCTCTTATCGCCACTCTCATTTTCCTTTCATGCAAGAAGTCTTCCATCCACTTAAGTAGTTTGCCCTGTATTCCTCCTGCAATTTCAAATTTATTTAGCAGTGTCTTATGTGGCACCTTATCAAAAGCTTTTTTTTTCAGGTCTAGAAAGGCACAATCAGCCCATCCATCTATTTCCTGCATTATACCTATTAGTCTTGAATAGAAACACATCAAGTTTGTGACACATGATCTTCCTTGTCTAAATCCAAACTGCCTCGGATTTAGTACATTGTTTTTCCCAAATGCTTTACCCATCTAGTTTTCATAATTCTATCACAAATTTCTGCTACCGTACTTGTAAGAGAGACCGGTCTATAGTTTGTAGGGTCTTCTTTGTTTCCCCCCTTATATATTGGTACTATATTTGCTCTTTTCCAATCTTCAGGGACTTTTCCTTCCTTCAATGAACTGCTTATTAGACTATATGCTTTGTCTGTTAGTTCGTCCCTGCATTCTCTTAAAATCTAGTTTGCCATTTCATCTGGACCATGTGATTTTCTGACATCGAGATTACTCAAGTGATTCATTATTTCATTCCTTGTTACTTCTATCTCTTTCATAGGGGGGACTTTCCCCTCCCACTTGACATCTCTAAGTTGTATGTTCTCTCTCATAAACACTGATTTAAAATGCTTGTTCATAATTTCTGCCATTTCTATTTCCTCTATGTATTCTATTCCTCCTTGTCGTAGTTTCACTAATTCTTGTTTGTTTTTCAGTTTGTTGTTTACAAATCTATAAAATAGTTTTGGTTGATCTTTACATTTTTCTATGACATCCTTTTCGTATTTTCTCTTTTCTTCTCTGCGCACTTGTACATATTCATTTCTATAACCAGTATATATTTTCCATTTTTCTCGGGGGTTTTGCTTTTCCTCCATTTTATCCAAGCTTTATCCCTTTTATCTTTTAACTCTGTACATCTTTTGTTGTACCAACATTTTACATATAATTTTTCTTGTGTTTGTCTTGGATCATACTTTTCCATGTCTTCCTCATAATTTTTTGTCAAAATAATCCATTTCTCTTCTACTATTGTTTCCTCTTTGTATATCCTTTCCCAGTCTACTTTTTGAAGAAAAAAAATCTCTTATTTTATAAAAAAGATTTCATACATCATTCTTCCCTTTCTATATTGTTTGTTTTTTCATGTATTTTTCCTCATTTAGTTCCAGTTCAACTAATATGTGGTCACTTTTACTTATTGGTGTCTTATATTCAATCTTGTCCACTATTTCAGGTTCTGATGTGATTATTAGGTCTAGTGTCGATGGCTCTTTCTCATTTCTATATCTAGTATTCTCTTGTATCCATTGTGTCATTGTATGTTCTACAATCATATCAAGTAGTACATTTCCCCATAGGTTGTCTCCACCCTTCACTGTCATCTCTTCCCAGCAGATTTCTTTACAATTAAAGTAACCCATTATAACTATTCTTCCTCCATCTTCCATTGTCTTATTTAGTGTTATCGTTGTATATTCTAACATATTTTTGTGTTCTCTTCCCACGAAGCCGTTTTAGAAGTCACATAATTTACCACAAACTTCCTGCTCTACTTGTCCCTGTCTTTTATTTCCACCATAATCATTTCCACTCTATTCTTTCCATATATAACATTCCTCACATTATATCCTTCTTAGTCAGGAAAATAACCCCACCACCCTGTTTTACTTCTCTGTTTCTAATCCAATAATTATATACACCATGCCCTTCACTGTTGGGTGGTAAAGGACCTTTCAATTTTGTCTCCACAATTCCTATTATGTCAGGTTCCTCTTCCATCAGATAATCATTGAGTTCATTCAAGCCTGTTATTAATCCATCTATATTTGTGAATGACACTTTTAATTTTCTTTTACATCCATCCTGTTTTCTGTTTCCCCTCTGTTTTTCTCTGCTATGAACCATTTCCTCACTTTCGTATCCACTACTCTTCAATGGAATTTCTCTTTTTCTGACTATGTTCTGTTATTTTTTTTTCTTAGCTTATATCATTTTTGTTTTCTCTTCCTCTCTTTCCTCTTTATTCCTCTCTCTTTTTATCAATACCTGTTTGTACTGATCACTTTCTGCTAGTTTTTCTGTTTTTGATAAGATATTCTCTGCTGTCGTTTGTGACCTGAATTTAACCTTGATCTGGTCCTGTCTGTACTGTTTTTCTTCAGTCTATATATTTCTTCATTTTTTCCCCTATTTCCTGTTCACCTTCTTGAAATATTTTTAGTACCTTGTTCACTCTTTCTTTCTAATCTTTTAGTCTTGTGGTCCTATTTGGATTGTGTTTCTCTTCCATCCCTAATATAATGATGCTTTTCTTTTTATCTGCTAAGTCTCTCACTATATTTTCCTTCTCTCTCATCACTTTAATAACTATGTCTTTAGTGTGTTTATTCTTCTGTTTTTCACTATATATATTCAATTTTGCTATTTTCCTGAACCTTTTTCCAAACACTTACCTCTTTTGCTATGGACTCTTTATTCTCTTTATTATTCCTCTTTAATACCTCATTCTCATCCTTTACTTCCTTTAACTCTTTCTAATTCTTCTATTTCTTTATTTGGGTTTTGGTTCTCCTTCTTTAGTTCTTCCAATTCATCAACTCTTTGTGTAATTAGTGCAAATTGGCTAAACCTAACTTCCCATGCTTCGTTCATTTTTGTTAGTTTTTCCTCCAGACTTGCTAATCGGGGGATGTTGTCATCTTCTCCCTCATTAAATCCATAGAAATAATTATCTCCATTTTCTATTGCACTGCTTTTATCTATATTTCTAATTTTAATTCGTTTACTGATTTGTTCGACTTCACCCGTGTCGTATGCATATTCCTTTTGACGTCCGGGGCCCGTTCGCTCCCCTCCTCATTTTCTTCCATTTTCCTCAATAATGCGTCCACTTCTCTATTTTCTTCACCTGCCCACTTCACCACGAGCTCTCCGCTTCCCTACTAATACAACACAGGTACTCCATCGTCGTTGAAATCCACGAAAATTGCGCTTTCTCCGTAGTTCCAATCTTCGCCGTCAATCCGACGTGTATGCATACATGCATACATACATACATACATACATACATACATACATACATACATACATACATACATACATACATACATACATACATACATACATACATACATATATATATATATATATATATATATATATATATATATGTGTGTGTGTGTGTGTGTATTATATATATATATATATATATATATATATATATATATATATATATACAT
>NC_134778.1:51737699-51762699 GCF_046742065.1 Oratosquilla oratoria | reverse complement strand
AATGAAACGTTAAGTCTAGAGTATGTAGCTTTATTCAGAACCAGACGTTTCGACCTCTTGGGCCTTTCTCAGTGGACTGAATACAGAATAAGAATCAAAGTCCGTCAACAGCTTACATGGTGATCTGACGACCCTGCGTGACCTCATCCCGGTCACGTTGTCCCCCCACACTCGCCGACCGCCAGTTGTGCGGACGTTTGAGCCCAGGACATAAACCCCTTACGAGAATTTGTGGTTTTCTCGGTGGCAATGTGTGCCGCCTCCAAAGCTTTCCTTTTCTTTTTTCCCATTTTCCTATGTAGAACGTGGGCTTCCTTCCAGTTTGGCAAATGATTTTCTTCATCGATATGAACTACTAGGGCATTTGATGTTCTGTGATGTTTCACATCCCTCTGTGTTCTTCTAATCTTCTGTCCATGCCCCGTCCTGTCTCACCGATGTAAACTTTTTCACAACCTGTACAAGGAATTCTGTAAACAACACTTTACAGGATGAGCTTAACCATATCTTTAAAACCTTCCAAGAATTGGCATATCCTTCGGGCTTTCTTATAAAATTAAAACACAAAGCCATCAAAATTATGAAAAGGAGCACAACATCTACAGACAACAGCACCGACAAGGACAAAATATTCATTTCAGTTCCTAACTCTAGATACGCACCATTAATTAGTAATTTTCTAAAGAACACCAGAATAGATTTAGTAACATCATCGGGGAAGAGAATTTGTGAGTTTACCAGAAATACTGAAATTTTGCAAAAAAATTAAAAGTGTTGTTTACAGAATTCCTTGTACAGGTTGTGAGAAAGTTTATATCTGTTTATATCTGTATTCAGTCCACTGAGGAAGGCCCAAGAGGTCGAAACGTCTGGTTCTGAATAAAGCTCCACACTCTAACCTTAACGTTTCATTTTGCCACCTCTATATATATACTGTATATATATATATATATATATATATATATATATTTATATATATGTATATATATATATATCTATATATATATATATATATATATATATATATATGTATATATATATATGTACATGTATATATATATATATATATATATATACATATGTATGTATAGATATATGTATAAATATATGTATGTATATATACATATATTTAATGTATATATATATATGTATATATATATATGTATAAACATATATGTATTACAAAGGATTACAAAGGCGGAGCATGCCGACAGGAGACCTTTTGGTCCATAGCTAGGTCGGATGCAAAAAAAATCATATTAATAATAAAATAATAAATAAAAACTATGATAATGTAAATAACAAATAAAATACATAAATAAATGCATAGGTATAGATAAATAATAAACAAACAGGTAAATAGTAAATAATAATAAATTGACATATAACTAATAATAAATGAAAATCAGACAGACAAATGATAACAAAACAAAAACAAATAATATAAGATAAATTATAATCATTACAGCATCTTACTTAGGTATTTATCTAAATGATTCTTAAAGCTTCGAACTGAACTACATTGCACTACCTGTGCAGGAAGTTTATTCCATTCATTAACTACACGGTTGGCAAAGTTGTTTCTACCTACTTCCAAATTGAATCTATTTCCGGACAGTTTGAGACCATTGTTTCTTGTCTGATTCTCATTAATGTAAAAATTTGGTCACTTTTGATGTTGTCAATTCCCTTTAGAATTTTAAAGACCTGTATCAAGTCACCTCTGAGTCTACGCTCTTTTAGGGAAAACAGATTCATATGTTTTAGTCGATTTTCGTATGATTTGTATATGTATATATATGTATATATATATATATGTATAAATATATGTATATATATATATATATATACAGTATATACATATATGTATATATATATGTATTTAATGTATATATATATATATATATATATATATATAAATATATATATATAACACAGCAACATAGATTTACAGCATGCTGATGTTGCTGAATTTCGATGGTTAGTAAAGTTGATATATTGGTAAATGTCCATTTACCGGTTTTGATTATTGGAATTGCTTTGTGTGTATTTGTGTACGTATGTATGTATAGTATACAGACATGTAGAGCACGTAATCGCAACAAAGCTAGCGTTGGGTCTTGGGATAAAAATTGTACTTAGTTGATCGTACAACGATGATAATCTGAAAAAACATTGGCATTATAGCACATTTATTGGCGCATTCTTAATCATATAAGTCCATAATCTTTCTCTTGGCTGAATAAAATGCTCTCGCTTTATCCAGAAGAGACAGTAGAGTGCCTCATTGTCGCGATGGGTTTAGATGCACATTTGTGTTAGTGACTTAGTTTGATGTGATACTGTACTGGATGCAATGGTTTCGCTACATAGTGACACTAGTTGAGTAGCCTATCGCGTCATCGTAATTATTATAAAAGCCACATAATTCAGGACTTCATATTGTAGTTTCGATCTAATAAGGATTGATATAAGAATAATTATACATGATATTGTAGTACATTTTAGTAAGGGTTATATTTGACTGATGGGTTCTTAAGTTTTACAGACTTGTTGTGTCTTTGCTTTCTAATGGCTGGCTCCACAGTGCTGTTCAGTTTTGCAATATTTAAGTTTTTTCTACATAAGAAGGATGCATCAATTGAAGCGCCATCAGGAGACTGGGGTAAAAAAGTTCAACGCTGTTTATCATCACGACGTACGCATCAGAGAAGCAAGTAGTAGTGGAGACGTGTTGAGGCAGATAGTACCAGTGGTGCAAGTTGATTAAACTAATTTCACACTTGAGTCGTAGGGCAAACTATCTTGAATGATGACGTAAGTGGTAGTTCTTTCTGTAGGTTTTTATATGTGCAATATATAATGTAATTGCAACAACACTCCCAGCGGGAATGAGTTGGGGACGGAGACAGAAGGGAATAAGGGATTCTGCCTCTGTTGAATTAAATCAGAGTTAATCAGAATGAATAAGTAAGATGACAACATCCACAGATGAGACAGACACCCCATGAGGAATGACTTTTTCATCTGAATAAGATTGTCTGGCGTTAGAATAAGTCTACAACATATTATGAAATGTGAAATACTTCTCGACGACATAGAAATTTTAACTAAAAGAGACCAAGTCAACGTAGAACCAAACTTCAAATAGGAAAGGGTCACGGAAGCATCTAATACAAAAGAAATCTTTAATTGCGAAACCATAGAACAAAGACATATGGCAACCAAACGATTAAAAGCAGACCATAACACATAAATACCGTGTGAGGACGGAACCTTTATTAGTATGACGTTTCCCTTCCTACAGCTTTTTCAAGTACATAAAGCGAAACGTCGTAACAATAAAGGCTCCGTCCTCATTTGTGGTGTTAATTTCGGTAGGCTTGTCGGCAACTGCCACTTTCATACAGACCCTAATGAAGAAAACTGGCAAAGCTGCTGCATCGAAGAAATGTTTGATAAGATCGAGAAACCTAAGGTATAATCTCGCTACATTGATGACATATTCATAGAAACTATGTGTAGTGAAGATATTGAAGAACTAAGAAACTACCGCCAAGACACATCTGGCTTAACATTTACTGTTGAATATAGCATAGAAGATCCATGCCATTTTTAGATATACTCGTCAAAGAAGAAGATAATTTCACAACTAACCTACACGTAAACCCACAAATCCTGTCCATTGTTTAAGCGGTAAAAGCGAATGCCCCCAAAGGTACTGTACAAGCCTACATACGAAGAGTACTCACCCATTGCAGTACATGAAACAGGTACACACAGAAACAAATAGATTAACACAAGTACTATTGAACAATGGGTTCACCTAACAAAATATAGACGAAGTAACCAAGAAAATAATCGACAACTGGTACTGCACACAATAAGACAAAGAAAAACAGAAACCAAAAGTGAATACGAATAATCAAACTCAAGTTAATATCTTACCAATGTTACTCTACTTTATACTCTTAACAGCTGTTAGCGGGTTGCCCACCACCAACAAAGGTAAAAAATATCGAGACGCGGACGAAAGAATAAAAACAATTGTTCATGAATACAATGGCGAAAGAAACACTTTGGAATATCTCAGAGGAATAGCACATAACTATCAAATGAACTAAAGTTTTCTTCTTTATTTCTTTATTTCATTTCTTTATTTTTATCTTTCATAAAAATAGAATTATTGTGCAATACCCATTTTTAATCTATTTTATAGAATAAGAATATAAGAATGAAGGAGACTGCTAGGCAGTTCCATGTCCATTACCACCTGCCATCCCCACCCATCAAGTTGTCTAACCGTTTCTTAAAACAACTTATATTTTCAGCGCTCACTACATGGTTACTAAATCTGTTCCATTTGGGATCCACCCATTTAGTCTTCTGGACAATTAGACCTCCACTAATTAGTCTTCTGACAATTAGTCTTCCTTTGAAAAATAAATGTGGACATTTAGTCTTCCCAGTAACTTGTCTTCAAGTTAAAATAGGATAACCAGCTTAAAACTTCAGTTATTATTTTATTATCAATTGGTGATTTGATATAACCATATATAAATGATAAATAAGATAAGAATAGGAGGATTAGAGGCTCTAGGGTACCTTGTATTACACGTCTGGTATGACGTATACCAAGTTGATTGATGTGCTGCTAAAATGAGGTATATGTGTGATGGTGAATCAATTGCATGAACGAGGTGTCTACATTTTTGTGGACGAGTTGTCTTAGTTTGCAAGTTTGCGGACCAGTTGTCCGAAGACGAGTTATCCGTTTAGGATATCAGTGAGGAATGTGAAAATGAATATATTGAAGTCAGGTCTCCCTATTGTAGGTGGTCTACCAAGTACAAGGATGATGTTGACCTCAGGTCAAGAGTAACAAACTCTGGAATAACATTATTCATTTCCTTTCACATAGAATAGAAGGTAAAAAATTTGTATATCTTAACACATTATATAACTCACAGACTTAAATTCCCTTGCAAAGCAAAACCGTGTTTTCTTAGAAGTGAAAATGTATCTGAAATCCAATAAGGGTTATGCACTCATAATAGATTTTATTTTAGGATAATTTTGAAATTACCTTGTGAATTCACAATATCTTAAAATAAGATAGAAAATTCTCTTCTGTAACCAAAGAAGTTGAAATAAGACATCACTTAAAAGCGGTACATATGAATGGAACTGAAACGTCCGCGGTCGACAATTTCATGAGGCCTAAACAATATTATTAATGAATTAACCGAAGTAGTTATGTTGGTGCTTCAAAAACAAATAAATAAGAATAATTATTGTCATTTTGGTATTTTAGATTTGAAGTAGACAAAAGTAGACGTGGAATAAATTTCTAACTTATTTAATTTTAAAGAACATCAGAAGACTAAATGTCCAATTTTAGAAGACTAATTGTCAGAAGACTAACTAGTGGAAGACCAATTGTCCAGAAGACTAATTGTCAGAAGACTAAATGTCCTACATCCGTTCCATTCGTTGAGCACCCTATTGATAAACCAATTCTTGCCTATTTCCTTTTTAGATTTAAATTTGTCCGTTTTAAACCCATTACTGTGATTATTGCCCTGCTGTGTTGATATGATGACCTTGTTTGCGTCACCCTTGTTAAAGCCATTGATCCACTTAAACAACTCTATTAGATCACCCCGCACTCTGCGTCTTTCCAGAGGGTGTAAGTTAAGGTGCCTAAGCCTCTCTTCGTAAGGTAAATTTCTGAGCCCATATATCATTCTGGTCATTCTGTACTGATTCTAGTGAATTGATGTCCATTCTATTAGACGGAGACCAAAACTGTACCGCATAGTCAAGGATAGGTCTAACGCTAGATAGAGTTTGATAATTACCTCTGCACTTCTATTCGTAACCGTCCTAACAATGAAGCCTAATGCTCTGTTTGTTTTATTCCTGGCGCTAATGCATTGTTTTTTGGATTTAAGGTCAGGATTCATTAGAACTCCCAAGTCTCTCTCGCACTCAGTTTTCTCTAAAAACGTGTTATCTAAGCTATATCTATTTTCGGGAGTGTAGGACAGCTGCTCACCGAACAACTGCTCACCGGACAGTTGCTCACCAGACAAGTGACAAATAGGACATTTGCTTACCAATTTTTAACTGTTTTTTCATTTATCTTTATCACCTGTTATGGTTTAGCATCATACAGGCACCTCTTAATAGGCCTGTTTTGGCTTCTTCTAACCTGTGAGGGTTTTCTTGGAGAGGGTTCAGCACATGGCTTCTTCTCACCTGATGGCTTCATTGGTGAGGTATATAATGCAGGGCAATTCATGGTTGGCATATTTAGTCATCATGGAACTTATTGCATTAACCAGAGGTGGGACTAAGTTGTGCTTAGAGGGTCACATGTATGTAAAAAAGATTGCCAAGAAAGACTGGATCAGGTGGCAGTGTGTGAAGCAGCGGTCTATTGGATGTAAAGGAGCTGTGACAACAGATCAAAATGTAAGCATTTAACTTTTATATTTCAACTTTGTTATTGGTGATCATTTCCATTTATGAAAATAAAATATTTGACTATTCTATAACAGGAGTACCTATTCTTAATATTTCATAACTTTTAATATTTACAACATACAGTACCATTCATAATAAAGTTACATCAGCAAAATTTTGCCATAATTCTGGAAAATTTCAGCAAATTTGGGTGAACTTTTTTAGGTGAAAATTAGCATAATTCGCCAGGTTTTTCATTTATTTCATAGAAAACTTACTGTGGAATTTTGGTGAATTTTGATGAAGAAATGTGGCAAATTTTGGGTAATTTTCGCAGCTTTTTTATTTTATTTTGGGAGTAGAAATATGGAGAAATTTTATATAACTTTATTTTGACTAGTCCAGTATACAAGTAAAATATACCAAAATGTGCAGAAAAGTCTGGCCTATGATAAATGGGTATTTAAAATGTTGAAGTTATCTTTGTTAAGGTTGTATCACTGTTTTATCAAGGTTTAACATTTTTAGTTTAAAAATGTTGTATTTTCAGGTGAAGGAGGTCCGTTCACTGACTATTCACTCCCATCCAGCTGACAAAGTTGCGGTTGAAGTGGCTACAGTTCGGTCAACCTTGCGTGACACAGCCAAGGTTTCCAAGGCCAGACCCATGCAGATCCTGTCTCAAGCCCTTCTGGATGCCAGCAATGAGGTTCGTGCTAACATCGGAGACCTCAATACCATTAAGCCGGACCCCAGGACACAGAAACGGAGGCACTTCCTAAGGATCCTGCTACCCTCTCTGACTTCAACCTTGATGGGGAGTGGATGACTACAGGTGGAGATGATCATAGACCCTTCCTGATCCATGACAGTGGACCAGGTGCCCATAACCGTGTGACTGTACTTGCAATCAAGGAAGCACTGCAACTTCTGCGTCAATCCCGTACTTGGTACATGGATGGTACCTTCAGTGTTGCCCCCCCCCCCATATTTACAGCCAGGTGTATGTTATCCGTGCACCAATGGGATCTAGTGCTGTTTCTTGTGTGTATGCTCTTCTTTCGGCTAAGCATCAGTCTGTCTATGAGGAGTTGCTCCAGGCTGTGTTGACCAAGTGTGAGGAGTATGAACTGTACCCTGACCCTACCACTGTCATCACAGACTTTGAAAAAGCAGCAATTGGAGCTGTCACTGCAGTCTTTTGGGAGCATGTCTCTACCCAAGGCTGCTTTTATCATTTGACACAGAGCACTTGGCGTAAGGTACAGGAACTTGGACTTACCAACTTGTACAAGAACTCTTCAGAAATTCGGCTGTTCACTGGGATGATGGATGGCTTAGCCTTCCTGTCACTTGATGACGAGAAGAAAGGTATGACTTACCTTCATGACAACAATCCAGATGAGCCTGGTATAGATTCTCTACTCTCCTACTTTGACAATACATATGTGTCTGGCACTTTCCGACGAGTTCAGAGTGCCCCTGGAGCTCCTGTACGTTTGAGACGACTTCCTCCTCAGTTTCCACCTGCAGTGTGCAAATTTACATGAGGCAACAGTCCAAGACCGTGCCAGAACCATCAACATCTGTGAGGCATGGAACATTGGTTTCCAGCAACTTGTAGGCCACAATCATCCCTCTGTGTGGACTGTCATGAAGGAATACATATTCCCCTGTTTTACATATCCCATTGTTATCTGGTTTCGTTGGAAGGCAGCTTTGAACTGCGCTTCAAACTGCGCTTCGAACGAGTTTCATTCATGGTTGTCGTTTGTGACGGAGGGGCGACACAGGTTGAGTTTTGATTAGGGAGTTGGGGGAGACGGACGTGTCAGAGTTGTCTTGGTAAGGCCGGAATACCCCTTTTGAAGTAGTTTTGAGCTGTAAAATTCACCATAGGAAACATATACATTTATTTTTAAGAATTGTTCCAGTGCTATTACAAATCTATTTATTTAAATTCTTGAGAATTGAATGATATAATATAATAGAAAATTTTGCAGTTTTTCATTTTTCTCCCTAGTACCTTATGGAAATTCTTTCATCAACCCTATCTCCCAGCTCCTTTTCCACCCCTGTTCTCCCCCTCACCTCCTCATTTCTCACTCTATCTAGCCTAGTAACCCCTATCATACTTCTCAGACATTTCATCTCAAACACATTCAAACTCCTTCTCTCTTCCTCTCTCATGTTCCATGTTTCCGCCCCGTACATTGCTGTTGGCACAATCACTCCTTCATATAACCTCCTCTTAGCATCCATTCCCAGATGTCTATTTCTCATTACACTTTTTAATCCACCAAGGCATTTACTCGCTTCTCTCAATCTAAATTCTACCTCCACCGCCACTCCTCCCTTTCCTGTCACATTCGCACCCAAGTATCTGAAACTATCCACTTCCTCCAGTTTCTCACCCTTAATGCTCACTTCCAGCCTACTGTCACTCTCTCCCCTTGTACATCTCATCACCTTACTTTAACCCACATTTATCTTCAGCTTCCCTCTTTCACACACCTTCTCAAACTCTGTCACTAACTTCCTCAATCCCTCCTCTGATCCTGCTACAAGCGCAGTGTCGTCAGCAAACAACAACTGGCTCACCTCCCACTTTTCTCCCTTTTCTTTAATCATGGAAATAATGGAAAGCTATAAATGTAAGTGATGAATCATAACAAATGGTGGAGATGCGGGGCACTATGCAGTAATGCTTCTGCATATTAATAGTGCATGACAGTGATGTTGCATATGAGCCTGTGCATGATTGTATATTGAAACTGTTTTAGAAATTGTACTTTAGTTTTGTTGTTGTTGTTGGCTGACATGGAACCTTTTGATTTAAATACATTTACCAAAGAACCAGCTGGGGAAAAAGTTTGATATAGCCAAGGTGGCACGCTTAGTCCCCACCTTTGATGAAGCTGACCCCGAGGAATTTTTTTGACAGTTTGAAGGGTTAGCAAATACTTTCTCCTGGCCTGTACAGTATTGGTGTGTACTGATCCGTACTGTCCTGTAAGGTAAAGGCCGTTCCCAGTTCTTGTTCCTTTCTACTACCTCCCAAAATAATTACGAACTTGTGAAAGATCAAGTTCTCAAAGCCTATTTATGCACACCAGAATTTTACCGACAAAAGTTCGGGAGCTGTTATAAAAAGGACCAGTCATTCATTGAGTACAGTCACACTGTAAAATCCGTGATAGGTGGTTGTCAGCCAGTAAAATAACAACAATAGATCAACTATGTGAATTAATTGCACTGGAACAATTCATGAAAGGTATTCCGGCCGACGTCCGTACCCATTTATTTGAGAAGGAAGTAACTGAATTGGAACGTACTGCCATTTTGGCAGAAAACTATGCTTTAACCCATAGAAGTAGTAAACAATTATACTCTCCAGCCATAACTCGTAAGAACTCAACCGCTCCTTGGCAGGGTGGTGGTAAGTCACCAGACAGGTCTAATGGTGGTGCATCTAAGGGTAATGGTACTGTTGACAGGTCTAAAATTACATGTTATCTTTGTGATAACGTTGGTTATTCCAAGTCTGAGTGTCCAGAGGCTAAAATGGCTCCAAGTATGGCTACCACAGCAAGTCATGAGGTAATCCCAGGTGGAAACAGTTACTAACTATGATCTGTGTAAACCTTATATATTCCCAGGCAAAATGTCAGTTGTACAGGATGGACCTGGGGTCCCTGTGAAGGTGTTGCGGGACACAGCGGCTACATGCAGTATGGTGTTAAGGAGTGCTGTCCCTGGTGTGGAGCAGGCTCTGACTGGTGAGCACGTACTGTTAAATGTTGTAGGTGGAAAGGTGGTTCCTATTCCCCTAGCCAAACTATACTTTCAATCTGATTTATTGTCTCGGCCGGTATTGGTTGCAGTTGGTGAGACACTGCCTGTTAAAGGGGTAGGCTTTCTCCTGGGAAACGAAATTGCTGGGAATTTGGTAGTACCTGACCCTATTGTTAGCATGACCCCATTAGATACTGACGTGATTGACTGTGTGGAGTGTGATAATGATTATATCTTTCCTGTATGTGCTGTCACTCGTAACCAAGCAAGGTTGTCCGGGGCCAATGAATACACACCGGAAACGAGTTCTGATATTGGACTTGGTGTCTTGTATGATGTAGAAAATACTATTGGTGCTTCACCAAGTGTTGATACTGACGGTCTGCCCAGTGAAAGGGTAAGCAATAATAATAACTCTCGGTTTGACTGTGTAGATTTAAGTGAACTGCCTATGTCACGGAGTGATTTGAAGTCTGCACAAAAACTTGATGAATCTCTCAAACCATTGTATTTAAGAGCTATACCTGAATCTGAAATAGGTAAAGAAAGTGTTTGTTACTATCTGAAAAATGATATATTAATGAGAAAATTTAGGCCTCCAGAAGTTCCTGCTAATGAAAGTTGGTGCGAGTATCACCAGGTAATCGTCCCAGGGTTATACCGGAGAGGAGTGGTGAGTCTTGCCCACGACTACGTTGGGGGACACCTTGGGATACAGAAGACTCTAGACAAGGTAATACATTACTTCTTTTGGCCAGGTATCCATAAAGATGTGAGCAACTATTGTAAAACTTGTAAAACCTGCCAAATCGTAGGTAAACCAAACCAAGGTATCCCTCCTGCTCCACTGCAACCCATACCTGTGATGCAGGAACCTTTTACTCATGTCATCCTTGATTGTGTGGGCCCAATGCCCAAAACAAAAAGGGGTCATGAATACGTGTTAACTATCATGTGTGCCTCCACTAGATACCCTGAGGCTATTCCATTGAGGTCAATTACAGCCCGAACAATAGTTCCTGTTCTGACCAATTTTTTTACACAGTTTGGAATACCGAAGTTCGTACATTCTGATCAAGGTACTAATTTTACGTCAAATCTATTCAGGCAAGTCATGGATATATTGGGTGTGAAACAATACTTTGGTTCAGCCTACCACGCTCAAAGTCAAGGAGCGTTGGAACGTTTCCATCAAACCCTGAAAAGTATGCTTGCTAAGTATTGTCATGAAACAGGAAATGAATGGGATGTTGGTTTATCATTCTTATTGTATGCTGTTCGGTGTACTAAACAGTCAAGTCTGGGTTACTCTCCTAACGAACTTCTGTTCGGTCGTGATGTACGAGGCCCTATGAAGCTGCTATATGAGAGCTGGGTTGATGTTCAACAAACTGAAACCCTATCTGAGTATGTAACTAACTTAAAAGTAAATTTAGACAATGTGCACCAATTTGCTCTAAATAATTTGAAATTAAGTCAGGAACAGATGAAACTAAATTATGATAAAAATGCTGTAAAGCGGGAATTTAATGTGGGGGACGAAGTTCTGATGTTTTTGCCCACTAGGAAATGTCCTCTACAGTCTAAATATAAAGGCCCCTTTAAGATCTTAGAGAAAAGGGGGGATTTGAATTACGTAATTGCTACCCCTGGCCATCGTAAAGATAAGCGGCTAGTCCATGTGAATTTACTAAAAGGTTACTATCAGATTCCTCTGACGGAAGAAGCTAAACGTGTCTCTAGCTTTGTGACTCCAGATGGGTTATTTCAGTATACTGTGACACCATTTGGGTTAAGGAATGCTCCCGCAACCTTTCAAAGACTGATGTCAACCGTGGTAGCAGGACTTCCTAGTGTATATGCATACCTTGACGATCTGGTTATCTTTTCAATGTCATAGGAAGATCATGTTTGTGCCTTGGGAAAACTATTCGGCAGATTAAAGAAGGCCGAGTTAACTGTAAATTTAACGAAGAGTGCATTTGGTCATGCACAATTAACATTTTTAGGCCATGGTGTGGGTTATGGAACAGTAGCTCCTGTTAGAGCGAAAGTTAAAGCTATAGAATCCCTGCCTGTCCCTACCAATAGAAAAGGTTACAACGCTTTCTGGGTATGGCAGGGTGTTATCGAAGGTTTTGCCCAAATTTTAGCGCAGTTGTCAAACCCCTTACTGAATTGGTTAGTCCTAAAGTTAAATTCAACTGGACCTCCGAGTGTTAACAGGCATTCGAAAAAGTTAAAGACATATTAATGTCAAAGCCGGTCTTGCCTGGCCCAGATTTCCAGAAACCTTTCGTAATCCAGGTAGATGCAAGCGATGTTGCAGCAGGCGCTGTTCTCCTTCAAGAGCATGGCAGTATATTGTATCCTATATGCTATATGTCAACAAAATTTATACCCTACCAAAGACATTACAGTACTACAGAGAAAGAAGCTGCTGCCTTGTTAATGGCATTAGAAAAAATTGATGTTTATATAGGAAACAGTGGACAGAAAATTACTGTATATAGTGATCATAACCCATTGGTGTTTGTGAACCGTATGAAAAACAAGAACATGCGATTGACTAGATGGTGCCTTACACTCTTGAGATAAAGCACATAAGCGGCAGGCATAATGTTATCGCAGACTGCCAATCTCGTCCTTATTGATGCAGTTGTATACATCCTTCAATAATGATTCTATAAGCTTGGAATGTTGGTTTAGTATATTCCCATGTTACATTCCACTATGTTTGAAAGCCTTAATTCTTTTGTAATACAAAATAAACTGAGATGTTTACCTTCTCCTTACTAAATAGCTCTGCGATATTGGATGGAGCTAACTGTAAATAGCCTTAAAATTGTTACACTGTATTGTACTTCGGTCTTACCATATTTATTTTCTAAATATTTTGCACAAATTGAATTCTATATAAACACTATCGTGTTTAATTTAAAGGTGGGGGTGTTATGAAGGAATATATATTCCTCTGTTTTACGTATTCCATTGTTATCTGGTTTCGTTCGAAGGCAGCTTTGAATTGCACTTCGAACTGCTCTTCGAACGAGTTTCATTCATGGTTGTCGTTTGTGACTGAGGGGCGACACATGCTGAGTTTTGATTGGAGAGTTGGGGGAGACGGACGCGTCAGAGTTGTCTTGGTAAGGCCGGAATACCCCTTTTGAATTAGTTTTGAACTGTTAAATTCACCATAGGAAATATATACATTTATTTTTAAGAATTGTTCCAGTGCCATTACAAATCTATTTATTTAAGTTCTTGAGAATTGAATGATATAATATAATAGAAAATTTTGCATTTTTTCATTTTTCTCCCTAGTACCTTATGGAAATAATGGAAAGTTATAAATGTAAGTGATGAATCATAACAGGACACTGATTGACAATTTGCGAAAAGACCAGGCTGTAGTGGCTACACAAATTCTAAAAAAAAAAAAAAAAAAAAAAAAAAAAAAAAAAAAAAAAAAAAAAAAAAAAAAAAAAAACCACGAGGGCAACCACCAAAGAAGCGGGTGAAGAGGGTGACTCATTAGATGCAGAACCGCCTTCGGAATCTGTGCCAGGGGTATGCTGCAGGAAGTCAGTGTCTTCTTGACTTTCTAAATGCATTTGGCCACATCATTACACTGGACTTATAAACCACAAAGGGCAATGAACCCACTTCAGTACTGCACCAGTTGTAAAACTGTAATCACTATATATTAATGGAAGAAATTGGTATTGAATTTTATAATAAATTAAAAACTAAAACATGAAAGTTTGTATATTGCTGTAATAAACTTTAATAATAAAAAAAATCCTCTATATTGTTTGTTATTAAGTTCAAGAAAAGTAAAAAATAATCCTTTGGTGAGCAAATTTCCTATTTGTCACTTGTCTGGTGAGCAACTGTCCGTTGAGCAACAGTCCGTACCCGCTATTTTCGGAGTTGTGTAGTTGAATTGGGCCTATCCTTTCCCTATTTTTTGTTCTGTACAGATGAAAGAAGCCCTTTGGGTTGGATCTTGCTTGTCTGGCAACCTTGATTTCATAGTTACGTTTTGCTGTGCGCGTATTCTTTTTAACCAGTTTTGCCATATCATTATATTTTGATCTAAGGTGTGTCTCCCCGTTTTTTTTTGTTATGAAAAGTCCTCTTTTCATTCCGATCTCAATTTTCAACCTGTCCGTCATCCATTTGGAAGTATTGCTATTCTTTCGTATTGGCTTTAGGGGAATAAATTTATTTTTGCATTTAGAAATGAATCCGTTAGGTTGCTATACATTTCGTCCAAATCGCTGACTTGGCTGTGACCCCGTGCCCACAAGTGACCTAGCCCGAGGTACGCATACCCTCCGTGACCCGACTACTAACTGTGCTATTGACGTCCGGAGTGACCGTATACCTGATCCCGCACAGCCCCCTGGGTCGTATAGTTTCTCGTCTTGTCAAAATTGGTTCTCCTGAAGTCTGGCACTTGAACTTTATTCGTACTTTTTAATTCTACCCAAATAATATACATTATTTCTTGATGATCGCTAGAGCCTAGACTATTTCCCACTTTTACGTTACTCGTTAGGTGCTCGTTATTAGTTAAGAGTATTTCCAGAGTATTCTCTCCCCTCGTAGGATCGGTAATTATTTGTTTCAGGAAGTTATCCTGCACCACATATATGAACAAAATTCGCTTCCTGATCTACTAAAATTTCCCAGTCAATGTTTCTATAATTAAGATCTTCTATGGTCACAACGTTTTTGTACTGGGACGCCCTGCGAATTTCATGAATCAGGGGGTCAGTCTGCTCAATGCTGAGGTTAGGAGGTGTATGGGGTACGGACAAATGCTCACAGCCTTAATTAAAAAATGGACAAATGCTCCGGTGCACGACACAATGTCGAAAGACAGAACGTCGAAACCACAGAATGTCGACTGCGACAAAATGTCGAAAATTCAGATATCAATGTGATTATGTACATAACATGACCGAAAAAAGCAAACCTGTGTTCACGCTCAACAACTATACTGAAATCCTAATCAACTTTCTTGACTATACATAAAGTGAATATTCTAATTTCAAAATCAATTCTTGAACTACATTTATTCGAATACAATACAGAGAAAACTGTTATGTTAAAGAAGAAAATCATGCCTGGCGGCCATAATGGATCGAGCGATTTGAGAAATATCGATCTTTATTGCCGAGTTAAATTTTCTTTAAAACAATATCCATTTTCAAACAACCTCTTTTAGTCATGATTGGTCAAGTGCCACTGATATAAAAGGCACACATGACTGAATAATCAGTGAAATGCATATTCCGACATTATGTCGCATTCAACCATCTGTCGTGTCGACATTTTGACCATTCGACTTTCTGTCATTCGACGTTCTGTCGTAGACCCAAATGCTCACACCCTAAAAACCTCACACACCCTGATGGCATTCTTATCTAAATTTATATGATTTTTGTGGGATTATGATTTTATTTTTATTGATATTTTGTTGGATTCTGATTTTAATTTTGTTTCCTTTTAATTACAGAACCCTTTTCTTTGAAATCCAAGGTAAGATAGAATAGAATACGAGTAGTTTTGACTGAGTAGTTTTGAAAGAAATTACAATTCTTTGAGGATCTTATGTGAGATAGTGTGCATTAATTGGCATTAGTAACAAAACTTTTGATTAAAGATAATGATAACAGTTTATTTTGGGGGTAATATTATTTCCTTTGAAGGATTCCTAATTGATTTGATTTTATGAAAGAAATGTCTTTCTTAATTTGTTTCAAGTTTGAGGGACCTCTGCGTTTTGATGGTTTTTATAAAGTTTGTTCAAACAAATGTTTTTTCATTGTTTGAACTTTGAGGTGAGATTATTATGAGTGGATAAATGTTTTGAATAATTTTAGAATCATTTGTATATTTGAATTGTAGGTTTTTATAGCAGTTTATCTAAACACTTCTTAAGTATTGCAGTTTACATTTATAGAATTGTAAAGCTTTACATATCTATTTGAACTTTA
This sequence comes from Oratosquilla oratoria, assembly GCF_046742065.1. Taxonomy (NCBI): domain Eukaryota; kingdom Metazoa; phylum Arthropoda; class Malacostraca; order Stomatopoda; family Squillidae; genus Oratosquilla; species Oratosquilla oratoria. Next base: position 51,746,428 of record NC_134778.1, on the reverse strand, counting down.
TAGACGAGATATTTTTATGATTTATAGCAATTAGCAAACTTACACTTTTTAAATGTAATTAATCTTTTGCAAACGTTTTTACCTGCATATTATTCAAACTTCTTCATCCAGTATCATATAAAAGCAAGGTCAGTAGCTACTATTTCTGTTTAATCCATGACTCTGAGAAGTATAGGCCTACATGTTCATGTTACCATGGAAGTCATAAAGACAAATAGGGGTGAAGTCAAATTGTGTTACAATGGTTACATGTATGTTAAAAAAGAAAAGAAAATATTATGTAAGATGGCAATGTGTTAAACAGAGGAGTGAAGGCTGTAAAGGAGGCCTGACCAGCGATCTCACAGCCACGATATTTTACTTTTTCAAAAAGTTATCTCCTGATAGTTTTTGGTAGCCATTCATATTTTCATTTATATTTAGCATTTTAGTTAGTAATATGATACATGTAAATTTTCCTAGCCCTAATATAGATCCTTAGCCACCAAAAACAAACTATAGGACTTTATGTACGGGGATGCACAAAATATCAAAACTTTGTCTTCAACTATTATTGAATCGTCACCAACCCGAATCAATGAAATTCGTTAATTAAATTAATCAGTTAATGTTTCTCTTCAATATTTTAGTAATTGACGGCATCTTTTGATAGAGTTAACCCATCTTACTGGGCAGCAGCGATCGCAGTGGCCCCCTTGTGCACGGAGGACATTTTAGTATAGATCATTTAACGTTGAATATTCAACATTCTTAAGAATTATGATTTTAGCGATTATTCCTTTTTCTTTTTGATTTTCTTTAATCTAGCTGTTGTTGTAACCAAGGATTTTTTAAAATACACACAAAAGTTTCTAGTTGGACATGATAGCTCCACATATACAATTTTATATCTAAACTACCGGATTTGGAAAAAGACCATTTATTTAACTACAACAACAAACAAAAAATAAAAGAACAAACCAGAGCATTTTAAGTTTGGCATTCGAAAATTCTTCTGTTTTATTTTGTACGCGCTATAAAGTTAAATATTTGTTCTAAAAATACAGCTTTTTCCTCTTCTGCTGACTAAATCATCAACAACTTGAACTGACCAACTCCTCACTACATCACATCCTCTTCAGTAATTAGTACTTGTCAGTCTCTCTTTCTTACTAAATCATCAGCGATTTGAACTCATCAACTCACTATGTCACATCCTCTTCAGTAATTAGTGTCACTGTCCTGCTGACTAAATCATCAGCGATTTCAACTGACCAGCTCCTCACTGTATCATATCCTCTTCCGTAATTCGTGTCATGCTGACTAAATCATCAGCAAAACAGAAAACGAGGACAGAACAACGGCGGACCATACTAGTACGAGTATTATGTTCATATGACGTTTAGTTTAAAATAACCTAGAGAGATGGCGACAAACAGACGACGGGCAGTAGGAATGCGGACAATATAAGAAATGCGTTTCATTTCCAGTTTCGTTGTGCAATAAAAGCTGATGCGTTATGATCAAACATGTCAAGTACAAATAATAATTTTTGTACATATTATGGATGAAGAGCCCACGATAACTAAATCACAGTAATATTTGAATTTGTAAAATTGGAAAAATGATCACGTCATGTGGTCAATATACGAAATGGGTTTCATTTCCAGTTTCGTTGTGCAATAAAAGCTGATGCGTTATGATCAGACTTGTCAAGTACTAAATCACAATAATATTTGAATTTGTAAAATTGGAAAAATGACCACGTCATGTGGTCAATATAAGAAATGCGTTTCATTTCTAGTTTCATTGTGCAATAAAAGCTGATGCGTTATGACCAAACATGTCAAGTACAAAGAATAGTTTTTGTACACATTATGGATGAAGAGCCCACGCTAACTAAATCACAATAATATTTGAATTTGTAAAATTGGAAAAATGACCACGTCATGATATAAGAATAAGATAATAGTTTAGAATTGTACAATGACCACTTCTTCATGGGATTTATTGGTTTGGAACTGGTATAGTCCATCGAATGCGCAGCGCGATCGATCGATGGTTGCGCGATAGATCGATTGCTGCGCGAACGATGGATGGATCGATCGCGCAAATCGATCGATCGCGATTGACACACACACACACACACACACACACACACACACACACACACACACACACACACACACACACACACACACACACACACACACACACATACACACATACACACACACACACATAATATTTTTGTGTGCGTTTATATATAAACATACACATTGTATATCATACATGTATGTATATCTTATTACGTATATATATGTATATATATATATATATATATATATATATATATATCTTATTACATATATATATATGTATATATGTATATATATATATATATATATATATATATATATGTATATATATATATATATATATATATATATATTATTACACCTAAGTATTATGGGTCGCGATGTAAACTGGTTCCTGCTGTGGGTCGCAGTAAAACAGTTTGAAAAACGCTGCTATAGACCGTACTTCTGTCAGCATACAAAGAAGAGAGAATACTAAAAAATGTAAAGAGAAACTTAAAACCATCTAATCATTAAAAAAGTTAAATCTCATAATGTATTGCAAAGAATAAATAAATAAATAAACAAGTAAAATAAAATAACGCATATTACTACGCAGCAGTCCCAATGTGAAGAGTAAACCCAGCAGTCAAATGTCGTATAAAGATTCACTTCCACCCTAGGGAACTGTGAAGACCTCTCCTCAACCTGTACAGGCATGTGGACGACAAAGTTTAGTAGACGCCATTTCACATCTGGAGCCCCCCAAAATAATTTACTGAAAGAACACCAGACTATTCTCACAAGAGAAATACCGGTAGAAAATATAGATATTGTATCAACATGCCAAGGTACATGTTGTCTCCCGATCTTAGAAACCCTATCCATCAAAGAAAAGAACCTAAGTTTGAACCAAGATCGAAAGAATACAAGGTCTACTCAACAGCTATCCAGTATTTAGGTCGTTTGCGCATTGACGTCACTAGAAGTGCTTGGCCCAAAGACTATATAGGAAAGACGGGAAAGCTCACGGAGAGCCGCATCGTCCACATACATTTTACTGTGCGGCTCTCTCACTAGATGGCGTTTACGTCAATCACCAGTTTTAACTGCAACGTCTGTTTCTTTATTAAATATGTCAAAGATAAACCACAAGAACATTTTTCCAAAATGAAACCCCCATTTTAACGGTTGCAGAACATGAAATAGGTAAGTCTCCCAGAAACTCTGTGGTGCCTGTACGTTTTCTCTTTTACCTTACCTAACATTTTCACTTACATTTTCACAATTTTCTCTGTGGGCTCCTCTTCAGATGACGTCACAACATGCGCGCGAGCAGACCTTGTATTCTCTCGATCTTGGTTTGAACATTCTCTGACTTAGCGCTATCGAACATGAGGAGGAACTCAGCTTACGGGCGAAGCCAAAAAGAAAACGAGGAGACACGACACTAGCCAATCAACATCAAGAACGAGTTCAGCACACAGCGAAACCAGCCATAAATATCCAGTTGACGAAACCTCTCTACCTCGGAGACAACCACAACACACGCCACTGAAGAAGAGTCAGATTTGAAATTGTGAATTGGTAGCACAAATGACCTACGGAGAAATCATCTCAACTCGACATAACCATAGTGACAGCTACAAGACTCACACAACGACGTGATATTATCGTCAGGGAAGAGTAGGTTTCCCGATAACCTGGGGAGGAAGGATTCCTTTCCAACCGTAACGCGAGTTGAAACAACTTTCCGCCTGGCCGCGTGTGGTACTTATATGCCTTTGTAGCCCGTCGATGTATGAATAGCTGTAGTTGGCTTTGAGTAGGTATTTAAGGTGGTTAGGGAAACCTAGTGACGGCTCAGTAGATCGGTCGTTAAGGTGCCTCTAGAAAAGACCTCGAGGAAGCAACGAGGTTAGAAAAAACCCATCGATGGTTCAGCAATTTGGTGGTGGACGGAGCAGGGTGTATCATTACATACGAGTATGTATGTGTAATTATATATGTATATATATATATATATATGTATATATATATATATATATGTATATATATATATATATATGTATATATATATATATATATGTATATATGTATGTATATATATGTGTATATATATATATATGTATATGTATATATATATATATATATACGAGTATGTATGTGTAATTATATATGTATATATATATGTATATATATATACATACATATATTATATATATATATATATATATATATATATATATATATATGTGTATTTACCTAGTTGTATTTACCTAGTTGTATTTTACGGGAAGGGGAGCTATGCTCGTGGGGTCCCGTCTTCATATCTCATTTTATCTAAACTATTTTTAAATTCATGTATTGATTTTGCACACACCACTTTCTCATCTAACTTGTTCCAACTGTCTATTACTCTGTGAGGAAAGCTGTTCTTTTTCAAATCTCTTCTATAGCTGTCTTTTTTTATTTTCTTTCCGTGTCCTCTTGTATTTCTGTCATCCCATTTTATCAGATTCTCTCTATCAGTAATTTCTATGCCTTTCATGATTCTGTAATTAGCTATCAAATCTCCTCTCTCTCTTCTTTGCTCTAGTGTCTGTAGTTTAAGTTTTTGTAGTCTCTCTTCATATGATAGTTTTGAGAGTGTTGGTGCCAGTTTTGTGATTGCTCTTTGTATTCTTTCAAGTTTTTTTATACATTTTTTTGTACTTGGTGACCATATCGTTGCTGCATATTCCAATCTTGGTCTTATCAGGGTGATTAGGATTTTCCTCACCATTTCTTCATCCAGGTATGTAAATGCCACTTTGATTGTTCTTATTAAATTATAAGTTTCTCCAAAAATCTTATTTATATGTTTCTCAGGTGACATATTATTCATAACAATGACTCCCAGGTCCTTCTCATTTTCTACTTTTTTTATTCCTTCTTCTCCCAAATTATATGATCCTGTTATTCTGTTTTTGCTTTTTCCAAATTCCATTATACTACACTTTTTTGTATTGAATTCCATCTCCCACTTCCTACTCCATTCTTGTACTTTATTTAGATCTCTCTGTAGTGATTCACAATCTTCTTCAGTTTTCACTCTTTTCAGTAGTTTTGCATCATCTGCAAAGAAGCTCATATAGCTTTCAATTCCTTCATCCATATCATTAATATATATAGCAAACATTATTGGGGCCAGAACTGTTCCCTGCGGGACACCGCTTATTACTTCATTCCATTTTGAGTGCTGATCTCTTATCACTACTCTCATTTTTCTTTCTTGCAAAAAGTCTTCCATCCAATTTAGCAATTTACCTTGTATTCCTTCTTCATATTCTAATTTCTTAAGCAACTTCTTATGTGGTACTTTGTCAAAAGCTTTTTTTAGGTCTAGAAATGCACAATCAGCCCATCCATCTCTTTCTTGTATTATATCTATTAGCCTTGAATAGAAACGTATTAAATTGGTGACGCATGATCGTCCTTGTCTGAATCCAAATTGCCTTGGATTTAGTACGTTGTTTTTTTCCAAGTATTTTACCCATCTACTTTTGATAATTCTTTCACAAATTTTTGCTATTGTACTTGTTAGAGAGACTGGTCTATAGTTGGTAGGTTCTTCTTTATTTCCTCCTTTATATATAGGTACTATATTTGCTTTTTTCCAATCTTCTGGAACTTTTCCTTCTTTTAAGGAACTGCTTATTATGCTATGTATTTTGTCTGCCAGTTCATTCCTGCATTCTTTCAGAATCCAGTTTGCTATTTCATCTGGTCCATGTGATTTTCTGACATCAAAATTACCCAAGTGTGTCAATATTTCATTCTTTGTTACTTCTATTTCTTCCATAGGGGGGACTTTTTCTTTCCACTCAATCTCTTCAGGTTGTATATTTTCCCTTGTAAACACTGATTTAAAATGTTTGTTCATAATTTCTGCCATTTCCATTTCCTCAGTGTATTCAACTCCTCCTTGTCTTAATTTCTCCAAGTCTTGTTTGTTTTTCAGTTTATTGTTTACAAATCTGTAGAATAGTTTTGGTTGATCTTTACACTTTTCTATAACATCTTTTTCATATTTTCTTTTTTCCTCTCTGCACTTTTGTACATATTCATTTCTATAACCAGTATATATTTTCCATTTTTCAGGTCTTCTGTCTTTTTTCCATCTGGTCCAGGCTTTGTCTCTTTTGTCTTTTAACTCCCTACAACTTTTGTTGTACCAGCATTTTACATATTCTTTTTCTTGTTTTTGTCTTGGGACATACTTTTCCACTCCTTTTTTGTAAATTTTTGTCAAAATATTCCATTTCTCTTCCACTGATGTTTCTTCTTTGTATATTTCTTCCCAGTTTTCTTGTTGGAAGAATTCTCTTATTTTATCAAAGTTTGTTTTTTCATACATCATTCTTCCTCTTCTATATTGTTCATTTCTTTTCATATATTTTTCTTCATTAAGTTCCAGTTCAATCAATATGTGGTCACTTTTACCTATTGGTGTTTTATATTCAATCTTGTCCACTATTCTAGGTTCAGATGTAATTATTAAGTCTAGCCTCGATGGTTCTTCTTCATTTCTATACCTAGTGTTCTCTTGTATCCATTGTGTCATTGAATGGTCAGTAATCATCTCAAGTAGAGCATTTCCCCATGAGTCATCACCACTCTTTACTGTCATTTCTTCCCAGCAGATTTCTTTGCAATTAAAGTCGCCCATCATAACTATTCTTCCTCCGTCTTCCATTATTTTAGTTAATGCTATCTTTGTGTCCTCTAACATACTTTTATATTCACTCTCCTCCCATGAGGCTGTTTTCGGAGGCACATAATTGATCACAAATTTTCTGCTCTTCTTATCTCTGTCTTCCACTTCTATCATAATCATCTCTACTGTATTCTTTCCATATATGACACCTTTCACGTTTATATCCTTCTTAGTCAGGAACATAACTCCACCCCCTTGCTTTTTCTCTCTGTTTCTAATCCAATAATTGTATGCATCATGTCCTACACTGTTGGGTGGTAGTGGGCCTTTTAATTTTGTTTCTACAATTCCCATTATGTCCGGTTCTTTTTCTTTCAAATAATCATTCAGCTCATTCAATCCTGTTATTAATCCATCTATATTTGTGTAAGACACTCTTAGTTTTCTGCCACTTCCATTGTGTTCTCTGTTTCCCTTATGTTTTTCTTTTGTATGTCGAACTTCCTTAGTTTCATGTTCACTACTCTCCAATAGAATCTCTCTTTCTCTGACTCCGTTCTGTTCTCGTTTTTTGTCTTAGCTTCCAGTCTTTTCTGCTTTTCTTCCTCTCTTTCCTCTTTATTAATTTCTCTTTTTATCCATATCTTTTTGTATTGTTCACTTGTTGCTAGTTTCCCTGTTTTGGATAAGATATTCTCTGCCGTTGTTTGTGACTTGAATTTAATCTTAATTGGTCTGGTCTTGTCTGTGCTATACTTTCCGAGTCTAAATTTCTCTTCTATTTGTTTCATAATTCCTGGTTCATCTTCCTGAACTGATTCTAGTAATTGGCTTACTTTTTCATTTTCCTCTTTGATTCTTGTGGTTCTATCTGTGTTGTGTTTCTCTTCCATTCCTAATATAATTATACATTTCTTCTTGTCTGCTAAATCCCTTACTATATTCTCCTTTTGTCTCATCACTTTAATAACTGAGTCTTCAGTATGTTCTTTCAATTGCTGTTTGACTATGTCAGTGAATGAAACCTTATTTCCTTCTTGGGTTTTCTTCCAATTTTTACTTTCTTTAGCTATCGTTTCTCTGTTTTCTTTACTATTCTTCTTCAATTCCTCATTCTCCACCTTTACCTCTCTTAACTGTCTTTTTAGGTCTTCTATTTCATCAGTTAAGTTTTTATTCGCCTTTTCCAGTTCTTCCAATCTTTCAACCCTTTGTAAAATGGTGTTCATATGACCTAACCTACTCTCCAAGTCCTCGATCACCTTATCGACCTTCTCTTCTAGTCTTGTCAGTCGGGGGGGGGGGGTTGTGTCCCCCCCACCCTCTTTAAATCCCTTGAAAATATTCTCATCACTTTCTGCTATATTGCTCCTATCTATACCTCTAATCTTCACATTCCTATTAGACATGTCGTCATCATCCAACTCGTCTTGGGGTCGTTTGTCTACCTTACGGCGGCCCGTCAGGGCCATTTCCTCCACCTCCTCATTACCTTCCATTTCCCCAGCAATCCCTCCCCCTCTCCTCTTTCCTTACTTTCCCACTACCCCACGAGCAATTTCCCCCCACCCTGCAAATACAAAAAGGCACTTCTCTTTGCGTTGGGATCCACAATCTTCACTTTTCTTCAGAACGTTCTTCAAGCCGTCCGTTCGTTGAAAGTGTGTGTGTGTGTGTGTGTGTGTGTGTGTGTGTGTGTGTGTTTGGTTATATATATATATGTGTATATATATATATATACATATATATATATATATATATATATATAATATGCATGTATTATTATGTATGAGTGTAAGCGCGAATGTATATGTTATATACATTGATAGATCATGTGCTATTATCTTCCTTGCAATGAGATGAGAACTTGTATATAAATCGATCAAAAACAGGTGTTCAAGTGGATCAAAGGCTTTAACAAGGGTGATGCAAACAAGGTAATCATATTAAAACAACAGGGCAGGACTCGCAGT
>NC_134778.1:51715199-51732699 GCF_046742065.1 Oratosquilla oratoria | reverse complement strand
GAAACCCCAGACCATTAATGTTTGTTGGAAGCTGTGGCCTAAGGTTGCAAACGATCACAAGGGTTTATCTCCTGAAGAGATCAATACTGCGGCAGTTACCACCTCTGTTAAATTGGCTAAGCTCCTTGGTGGTGAAGTTTTTGATGTAACAGAGGATGAGTTTGAAACTCTCATAGAAGAACACTGCCCCATTAAACGATGATGACTTGGATGAATTAACCAGGATAAATGCAGAAGAATCTAACAAAGAAGAAGAAGTTCAAGCTGAAGTTGTGCTTAAATTAGAGAGGCTAGCCGATCTTCAGAAAATAATCAAAAGCGTTGAGGCAGATTTGGAATCATGGGACCCTGACATGGTTCGTTCCATGAAGGCACAAAATAGCCTCAATCTTGCTATGGGCCCTTACTGGGACATACTAAAGAACATGAAAAAACAACGATCTCAGTTGCATATTACAGTGTTTTTCACCCCAAGTAAAAAGCCTGAACCCCTAACCACACCCGAAACTACGCCTTCCACCTTTGGAGAAACTTTTCCTCCTCCTTCTCCGGTGTTTACTGAGCAGGAGTCTGAGGAGAATTAGAATCTCCTCAGACTCTCTGTGCTGCTTATCATCATCATCGTCATCGTCATCATTGAACTGCACAGGAAACATAATTTACAGTCATCAGTCATCAATCATTCTTCAATCAAATCAAAACTATCTCCAGGTGAGTAAATACTATTCAATAAAATAATTCAATGAGTTCTGATACTTTATTTCGTACTGTGTTTGTAGGAACATGACAATACACTGCTTTAATTGATATGGGGAGCATATTACGATGCTTGGGAAGAGTTGGGGGTATTTTGGGGGTAGCGTCAACTATCCGCGGTTTTTCAATATTTGCGGGGGTTCGCGGTTCCTATCCTCCGCGAATATGGGGTGTCGACTGTATTCAGTATTATATGCCTATAGCCTACACAAAGATATTGTCTGATCGACCCAGTCCGATAGATTCATGTGATTAATTTGTTTGCTGTTTGTTCATGCTCCCTTTCCCCCCTGGTAGGGAGGAGGGTCTGGGTTAACACTCGCTTCACTTAGCAACTCATAATCTATATACTTATAAAACTTTGATATTCTTGTTTGTTATCTTGCTTGCTTGAAACTGTCACCCAGCCAATCATAAGAAGAGATATGACGTCATGCCTGAGGACCAGTCAATCAGAAGAAGAGATATGACGTCACGACTGAGGACCAGCTAAGCAGAAGAAGAGATCAGAAGAAGAGATATGACGTCACGACTGAGGACCAGCCAATCAGAAGAAGAGACATGGCATCACGACATCATATGATGCGTAGTGTTCCAAGCAACGACGACATGACAATCTTCTGCATTTCACTTCTTATAACAACGTATCATTTAGAATTTTATTTGACCCAACATATATATGTATTAGAGATGTATCGGATATCCGCATCCGCGGAACATCCGCATATTAATTCACATCCACATCCGCATCCGCATCTGTAGTTGTGATAAACTGAACATCCGCCTCCGCCTCCGCATTCGCATTCGCATCCGCATCCGCATCCGCATCCGCATCCGCACTCTACAAAGGATGTGTAGATGCGGATGTGTTTTGTGTATTGCACAACCTATAGATTATAGAGTAATATATAGACACGTAGTTACAGACTAGCATAGTAGAGTACTGCCTGGTGATTACAGACTTAGAGTTCAGACAGAGCTTAGAAATGTGGAGTAAATTTATTGATGTGTGTCTAATGAATTAATTATCTAGTAAAACTAAAGCAAATAATATCACGGATTCATTTCTTTTCAAACTTACATAACGTAATGTGTCTAGAATTAAGGGGAAGGTCAAGAGAAGGGGGCGAATTCTTATTGACTATGAAGTACAAATACATAGTAAATAAACTGCAAACTGTGAATGGTAACGACATATGAGTGTGTCACTGTGTGTGTGTGTGTGTGTGTGTGTGTGTGTGTGTGTGTGTGTGTGTGTGTGTGTGTGTGTGTTTGTGTGTGTGTGTGTGTGTGTGTGTGCGTGTGTGTGTGAGGAGGGTGAAGAGGGAGAGAGAGAGGAGGCTCACCCTTGCTTGTCACCTTCACCCCGATGCCTTACTGCTGGAGAGAGAGATACAGAGAGAGAGAGAGAGATAGATAGATAGATAGATAGATAGATAGATAGAGAGAGAGAGAGAGAGAGAGACTAAATACTTTCAAAGAGGGAAGTATCAACTATCAAGACACCATTCGAACTCATTTGGCAGTATTTTGGTTCTCCCACCTTGTCTTTATTTGATACTTCTCCTGTCTGCATGGTCCGACACTGAAACATTTTTTTTTTTTTTTTTTGGGGGGGGGGGGGTCCTCTTGGTGAGAACGTTTGACGTTAAAACATCCGCATCCGCATTCGCATCCGCGAGGATGTCATATTTTGATATCCGCATTCGCATTTGCATCCGCATTTTAGTAGAGACTGATATCCGCATTCACATTTGCATCCGCAAAATGACATCCGCATATACATCCGCATCCACGGATGTCTGAAATTCGACATCCGATACATCTCTAATATGTATATCTATCCATATATACTTATAAATTTTTCATATTCAGTATTTAAAAGTATAGCCAACTCCTGAGTTAGCATCTATGAGGCATAATGAGTTTATTAAAATATTACGAACCCTATAAATCATATGATGCGTAGTGTTCCAAGCAACGACGACATGACGTCACAATCTTCTGCATTTCACTTCTTATAAGTAATCAAGTCACTGCCTTCGTCTACTGAATAGAACATTGTCTTAATAAAGATTTTATTGACCATTTTATTAACAACGTATAATTTAAAATTTTATTTGACCCAACGGGTCACGGGTGGTCTAGTATCATATGAAAACGTATATTCAGATATGTTCATTTATCTCAATATTCAAGTATTTTGCACTAGAAATGAAAAGATAACTGGTATGGAGAAGGTTCTGGGTTAGCACTAATTTCCAAACGCAATACCCATCTATGCCCCTGAGCGTTCGTATCTCTGGGTAAAACCCCGACTAACACTTCGTTCTATAATTCAAGGTTTCGTTACCTCGTTTCTTGATGTAATATTTATGTACCATAAATGCCCTAAATGAATTCTCTAATGGAATCCTGCACTGGAGGTTGGGATTTTTTCTCCTTAAATCTAAATTTCCTAGTCTATGTTTACAAAGGAATACATTCTAATGACGTCACGGCGGAGTGGAATGGGAGTTTATCTACAATACCTAGCGTGTAGATTCTTCTAGAAAAATGCAAATAAACGAAAATAATAATTCCTGGCCTTACACATGTAAATGTAGTATTAATGATGTTAGAATAAAATCTGGCTCGAAGTTGATAATACCTCTTCAATCCCAGAGGCCACTCGATTCTGAACGAGTTGTCTATCGTCAGCTAGAACAAAATATACAAAGCAAGTCGTCAGGTTCAAGGATTTAATCCATTGAATGCATCAGATACACTTTTATTCATTTTGTTCCTGTCGACAGTCGTTTATTCAGCTTAGAATAAGACAGAATAAAATGAGGTCTGGCTCAATGGATCCCCATTTCATCACAAGTTTGTCATTTCAATTGCATAGTCTTCAGGGGAGAAATGTTACGTTACATGTGTAACGAGCAAGCGAGTAACGAAGGGACACGAGACGAATGGGGAGAGACATTTCAGTAAGTTGTGTGCAAGGACGCGAGCGAGTGAATCATCTAGTTAAATGAGTTAGGGAGACTCGCCACGCAAATGATTGCTGTGTGGCCTCAAGTTTTGTAAACGAGTAACGAGCCAGCCGGGGAACTCGCTGTGATGGCATAGTACTAGTGTCATTGCCACTCGTTTCATAAACAGTATTGCTCTTTTTCTGTCGTTTTAGTATGTGTCATTATCATATCCGTCGACTCTGATGTCGCCTATGATGAAACTGTCACTGTTGCTTATTCCTTTATCGTCGATAAGTGCGTATTTCGTTGTTTTTTGTCGTTGACTAAGTTGACTTCATACGTATAACTGTTGCTTTGTTGACATCATCCTTTCTACTGACGTGGTCTTTGACGTTCATAGTTTGATAATTTTATTGGTCCTCCTCGTCATTTATTCCTCGTTTTTGTCGAATGCATTTGCATGGTCGTCGTAACTCAATTTCAGCAGAATATTTCTCCACGGATATATTTTTCTTCGTCTTCATTTTGTTCTTCAGTGAATAGCAGATTTAAGGAGAATCTGTAAAGTTAGGAGGAGAAAGGGAATACACATACAAAAAGAGGATAAAATGTAGAGTTGAAAGAGGAAATAAATAGAACTAGTGGGGAAGTGAAGGAAAGTGGAAGAGAGGGGTAGTTGATGGTAACGTCGTCAGTGGTAAGGGAAGTAAAAGATATTTAGTGATGAGAAAGATGTAATGATAGTGGTAAGCACGATTAGGACAGGGAAGGGAAGGATTGTAAAAGAAGGAGGAGGAGGAGGAGGACGGGTAAGTGATGACGATGGAATGTTGGTAAGAAAACCGGGTCGATAATTGAGCAGTCAGTAGAAATTCGAATCCGATCATAGAAAATGCATAAAGAACAAATGGACGATAAAAGTCGAACACAGGGAAATGAATATGATAAAATGGACAAGAGAAAGTGGCTGAGTAGAAAGAGTCGTTATGTGATGAAGGCTGCATGATGATAGCGTTGAATGGGTGGAGTAAAGCGGGGGACCAGTGGATATAGAGTATTTCTTTATATAGTTACTGCAGTACCGATCTCTAATCGCAGTGGTGATAATGACTAAGATGATAGGAATAATTCTTTTGTGGTGGTGGCTGTGCTGGTGATTCTTGTGTTGGAAGTGATGCTAGAATAAAAAAAAAAAAAAAAAAAAAAAAAAAAAAAAAACAGTCGCAATATTAATTGCACAAGAAATAACATCGTGGAGAACCAAGGAAATGGTAGTCGACGCCTTAGTAACATAGGTGTCGTTGATGAGCATTAACGATATAGAATGAATATTGAAAAATATACGAAACGAACTGCAATTTGATTATGCATCGATAATATAAGATTTCTTCTAATCTTTACTGTGCAAATTTTATAGCTGATGTTAACCTTTTGTTTTTCATATATATATATATATATATATATATATATATTTTTTTTTAGATTGCGGTGAAAGAGTATAAACTTAAGTTTTTGGAAGGACAGTGGATACCGTAGGTTCTTAATTTGTTAACGCATTAATTATATTTATTTGAGGACTCTTGCAATATCCCTCGTCCAAGGTTTCCATTATGTTTGATCCCTTTTGTTTGTGGTGTCGTCCTCCAAGATGAATTAAACGTTCGACGTTACCCAAATACATATATACACATATAAAAGTTGTCATCATGACGAATAGCTATAAATGTCCACTTACGGCTGCAGAAAATCCAAGAATCCTCAATCCCAGAACTCCAAAAGACACGGGGGAGAGCATTTGGCGTTACCCATAATAAAATCAATAAACGTCACCATCAGGTTGAATGGGCACAACCTTCACATTTTTTTTTTATTATATCGGCATATATATTGGCGGAGCTGCCTTTTATTGAGGGAAAGGCGTGTTTTGAAAAAGCGTTTAGTTTTACCTTCATGAGGTGAATTTAATTTTTCTTATTATTCTGAGAGTCGGGTAGTTCTACTAAGAGAATTTACTTGACATATATTACCCTTGGAAATACAAATATATATATATATATATATATATATATATATATATATATATATATATATATGTGTGTATATATATCTACAGTACCTGTAGATCGCCGAACTGCCATCTTTTCGGTTTACTGCACGTTGATGGTCCTTGATTCTCGTCGATAATTTCTTACCCGTCTCTCCTATGTAGTGAATACCACAATTGCCTCAACCAATATCATAAACAACCCCCGTCTTGTTCTCTTCGTCCTCCGTGTCTTTCACCTTTGTCAATGCCCCATGTCATATTGGCGGGCTTGTGAGCTACCTCTATCCCGTGCTTCCTCAATAATCTTGTAGCCACCTCAGATGCTCCTTTCACGTATGGTAATGTGACTCTTCTTGTTGCCGCCTGTCCCGTGTCCGCTGCTCTTTTTCCCTGCGTTGTGGTCCACCTTCTAATAACTGATTTGGGGTACCCGTTGCCCGCAAATACCTTCTCCAGGTGTTTCCTCTCTTCTTTCAATTTCCCCTCGGTAGAGCACAAATTCTCCGCTCTTGACCACAACGTCTTTACCACACTCTTCTTATGCTCCACCGGGTGGCAACTGTCATAATCCAAAAGCCTGTCTGTATGTGTGTCCTTTCTATACACACCCGTAGTCAAACTGGCCCCACATCTTACTACCAGAACATCCAGGAACGGCAACCGTCCTTTCACTTCCCTCTCCATTTCAAATTGGATGGCTTCATTCCTCCCATTCAAGAAGTTGAGGAAGCAATCAACCTCCCCCTCCTTCATTATCACGAAGACATCATCCACATATCTCATCACATTTCAGAGTTAGTGGTGCCGCAACCAACATCTATTACTTAAACTCCTGCATCGCCATCTTTGCCAAGACCACTGAAATCGGGGATCCCATAGGGGTTCCAATCGTCTGGTAGTAAACCTTCTCCATAACATTGAAGAAAGTCGAATCCAGGCACAAGTTGACTAAACTCATGAGCTCCTCTGTTGACACTTTTTTATTGTATATATATATATATATATATATATATATATATATATATATATATGTATATATATATACATATGTATGTATGTATATATATGTATATATATATATATATATATACATCTATATATATATGTATATGTATATAATATGGAAAAGGTGGAGGGGGAAACACGGGTCTAATCTGAATATCGAGTTTATTCCTGCCCGGTTCCGCTTACAATACCTTCTTCCGCTATTGTACGCCAACCCGGTCAGCAATAAACTCGATATTCAGATAAAGACCCGTGTTTACCCCTCCACCTTTCCCATAGTTTGTCCCAATGTCTCTACATATGTATATATATATATATATATATATATATATATATATATATATATATATAAATATATATACATATATATATATATACACACATATATATATATATATTATATATATATATATATATTATATGTACATATATAGTATATCTATATGTATATATATGTATATCTACATATGTATATATAATATATATATATATGTATATATATATATATATGTATATATATATATATATATAATATATATATATATATATGCTAATAAGAACACGGGTCCGTGTGTTCACTTATGCAAAGTAGACCACTTGGAAAAAAGAAACTAACGAAGCAGAGCGCTTTCGTATATTACATCTTCAGTGCAACAAGTACATAGTAATAGAAATACATAGATAATATATACATGAAAAAAGGAACAAGGACAGTTTGAATAAGGGTAGCGGACAATTATCTTCCGCCCTCCAGGGGGTAATTGTCCCCTACCTTTATTCAAACTGTCCTTGTTCCTTTTTTCATGTATATATTATCTATGCATTTCTATTACTATGTACTTGTTGCACTGAAGATGTAATATCCGAAAGCGCTCTGCTTCGTTATTCTTTTTTCCAAGTGGTCTACTTTGCATATATATATATATATATATATAATTTATATATGTATATGTATATATGTATATATATGTGTATACACAAACATATATATATATATATAATATATATAGATATATATGTATATATAATATATATATATGTATATATATATGTATATATATATGTATATATATGTATATACATTATATGTATATGTGTATATGTATATATATGTATATATATACATGTACATATGTATATATATATATATATCATATGTATATATATATACATATATATATATAGATATATATATATACATATACATATATGTATATAGTTTTTTATGACAGTTGCATGCAGGGTTCGAACCCGCTATACTCGGCTCTCCGTAAATTACCTGTATGGCGCCCTAGACCACTACACCACAGAGACTATAAAATCCTTGAAACCTGGAATCGAACTGATTCCCGAGGGAAGGAAGATCACTTATTACGGCGATCCGAATTCCTGTTTTACTCAAGGACCAGCCCACCAGTGGTATGGGGTAAGGACGAGGACGAACCCCTTTCATGCTTATCGCCATTGTAACTATGAGAGAAATACGCTAATGGCAGGGACATCAAACCGATAGTTTTTTTTTATGACAGTTGCATGCAGGGTTCGAACCCGCTATACTCGGCCCTCCGTAAATTACCTGTATGGCGCCATAGACCACTACACCACAGAGACTATAAAATCCTTGAAACCTGGAATCGAACTGATTCCCGAGGGAAGGAAGATCACTTATTACGGCGATCCGAATTCCTGTTTTACTCAAGGACCAGCCCACCAGTGGTATGGGGTAAGGACGAGGACGAACCCTTTTCACGCTTATCGCCATTATAACTATGAGAGAAATACGCTAATGGCAGGGACATCAAACCGATAGTTTTTTTTATGACAGTTGCATGCAGGGTTCGAACCCGCTATACTCGGCTCTCCGTAAATTACCTGTATGGCGCCCTAGACCACTACACCACAGAGACTATAAAATCCTTGAAACCTGGAATCGAACTGATTCCCGAGGGAAGGAAGATAACTTATTACGGCGATCCGAATTCCTGTTTTACTCAAGGACCAGCCCACCAGTGGTATGGGTTAAGGACGAGGACGAACCCCTTTCACGCTTATCGCCATTGTAACTATGAGAGAAATACGCTAATGGCAGGGACATCAAACGATAGTTTTTTTATGACAGTTGCATGCAGGGTTCGAACCCGCTATACTCGGCTCTCCGTAAATTACCTGTATGGCGCCCTAGACCACTACACCATAGAGACTATAAAATCCTTGAAACCTGGAATCGAACTGATTCCCGAGGGAAGGAAGATAACTTATTACGGCGATCCGAATTCCTGTTTTACTCAAGGACCAGCCCACTAGTGGTATGGGGTAAGGACGAGGACGAACCCCTTTCACGCTTATCGCCATTGTAACTATGAGAGAAATACGCTAATGGCAGGGACATCAAACCGATAGTTTTTTTTATGACAGTTGCATGCAGGGTTCGAACCCGCTATACTCGGCTCTCCGTAAATTACCTGTATGCAACTTCAGAATAAACTTAAATACTTGTGCGAGCAGCATCACGATGGCATATTAAATGTCGATGATTTCCTTCGTCGTGTTGGAAGAAATCTGCGATCATGAACTAAAATTTTCAATAAACCGTGTTTCGCATGATGATATTTGTGCTAGAATGTTAACAAATACCGGTAATTCTAATCGTCTTACATATTTGTAAATTCATTAAAGTAAATGATTATATTACATTGTATTGAAAATAATGTACATTATATGTGTCTACACATAATAAAGAATTATCTATACATAAATTTCAATCTTTCAATCGGTTTGTACAGTATAAAGGGATAGAAATACTCGTCGAGAAGAGACATTGTATTGAGAATAATTCATATTGTATGTGTCTATGAATGATAAAGAATTATCTATACATAAAATTCAATCTTTCCTTTTTTCTTAATACTGATGTTTTAAGCTGATTATCCTATTATAACTTGAAGATGAGGACTAATTGTCCAGAAGACTAAATGTCCGAAGACTAAATGTCCACAGTTATTTTTCAAAGGAAGACTAATTGTCAGAAGACTAAATGTCAGAAGACTAATTGTCCAGAAGACTAAATGTCCGAAGACTAATTGTCCAGAGGACTAAATGTCCGAAGACTAAACATCCTACAACCAGATTCTCCCTACATGCACAGAATGAGGGGGATTTTCGACTCAAAGTTAAATGACATGTTTTTTCTTTAAGTTGGCTGATTATTCTCCTTCTTTCAGTGCGGGAAGAGAAAAGGATCATTTCATGCTAACAGTTTAATCGTAAAGACTGCCTTTCAACCCCATAGTAATTCACTGCCTCCCTTCGACCCCATAGTAATTTACTGACCACCCTCGACCCCATAGTAATTTACTGACCCCTTTCGACCTCCTAGCAATCTAATGACCCCCTTTCGACCCCATGGACGGTCTCATCGACCCCCTAGCAATCTATTGACCCCTTTCGACCCCTTGGCTATTTGTCCACCCCTGGGGGGTCGATATCGAACACATTGGGAAACCCTGTATATATATATATATATATATATATATATTTTTATATATATATATATATATATATATATATATATATTCACATGTATATACATATATAAACATATTTATACACACACACACACACACACACACACACACACACACACACACACACACACACACACACACACACACACACACACACACACACACACACACAAATATACATATGTATTTATATATATATATATATATATATATATATTCATATATATATATATACACACAACCACACACACACGATCGTCGAATTAACGTCGAAGATTGGAACTCCGGAAAAAACGCAATTTTCGTGGATTTCAACGACGAGGGAGTACCTGTGTTGTATAAGTAGGGAAGGGGAAATGCTCGTGGTGTAGTGGGAAGGTAAAGAAAAAAGGAGAAGGGGAAGGATTATTGGGGAAAATGGAAGAAAATGAGGAAGGGGACGAACGGGCCCCAGACTTCAGAAGGAATGTAAACAAGAGATGTGCAGACGACACAGATGAAGTCGAAGAATTCAGTAAAGTCATTAAAATCAGAAATATAGATAAGAGCAGCGCAATAGAAAGTGGAGATAATTATTTTTATGAATTCACTGAGGGAGGAGATGACAACCTCCCCCAATTAGCAAGTCTAGAGGAAAAATTAACAAAAAAGAACGAATCATGGGAGGTTAGGTTTAGGCAACTTACACTGATTACACAAAGAGTTTATAAATTGGAAGAACTAAAGAAGGAGAATCAAAACCCAAATAAAAAAATAAAAGTATTAAAAAGAATGTTAAAAGAAGTAAAGGATGAGAATGAGGCATTAGAGAGGAATAATAAAGAGAATAAAGAGACCATAGTAAAAGAAGTAAGTGGTTGGAAAAAAGTTCAGGAGAATGGCAAAATTGAATTTAGATATATAGTGAAACAACAGATGAAGGGACACACTAAGGACACAGTAAGTGATGAGAGAGAAGGAGAATATAGTAAGAGACTTAGCAGATAAAAAAAAGTATAATTATATTATGAATGGAGGAGAATTATAATCTAAATAATACCACATGAGTAAAATATGAGAAAGAAAGAGTGAACAATGTATTAAAAGTATTTCAAGAAGGTGAACAGGAAATAGGGAAAGAAATTGAAGAAATATATAGGCTTGGGAAATATGGCAAAGACAAGACCAGATCAATTAAGGTTAAATTCAGGTCACAAACAACATCAGAGAATGTCTTATCAAAAACAGGGAAACTAGCAGAAAGTGATCAGTACAAACAGGTATGGATAAAAAGAGAGATGAATAAAGAGGAAAGAAAATTATAAGTGTCCTTCACAAATATAGATGGATTAATAACAGGCTTGAATGAACTGAATGATTACCTGATGGAAAAGGAACCTGACATAATGGGAATTGTAGAGACAAAATTGAAAGGTCCATTACCACCCAACAGTTTAGGACATGGTGTATATAATCATTGGATTAGAAACAGAGAAGTAAAACAAGGTGGTGGAGTTATTGTCCTGACTAAGAAGGATATAACTGTGAGGAATGTTACATATAGAAAGAATAGAGTGGAGATGATTATGATGGAAATAAAGGACAGGGACAAGAAGAGCAGGAAGTTTGTGGTGAATTATGTGCCTCATAAAACGGCTTCGTGGGAAGAGAGAGAACACAAAAATATGTTAGAAGGCACAAAGATAACACTAAATCAGATAATGAAAGATGGAGGAAGGATAGTTATAATGGGTGACTTTAATTGTAAAACTATATGCTGGGAGGAGATGACAGTGAAGGGTGGAGACGACCTATGGGGAAATGTACTACTTGATATGATTATAGAACATACAATGACACAATGGATACAAGAGCATACTAGGTATAGAAATGAGGAAGAGCCATCGAGACTAGACCTAATAATCACATCAGAACCTGAAATAGTGGACAAGATTGAATATCAGACACCACTAAGTAAAAGTGACCACATATTAGGTGAACTGAAAAAAAAAAAAAAATACATGGGAAAAAATGAACGTTATAGAAAGGGAAGATTGATGTATGGAAAAAAATGATATTTTGTTTTTCAAAAAGCAGATTGGGGAAGGATATACAAAGAGGAAACAACAGTAGAAGAGAAATGGGAAATTTTGAAAAAAAAAAAAAAATGATAAGGAAGGAGTGGAAAAATATGTTCCAAGACAAAAACAAGAAAAAGGACATGTAAAATGTCGGTACAACAAAATATATAGAGAGTTAAAAGATAGAAGTGATAAAGCTTGGATAAAATGGAGGTAAGAAAAAAAAAAATCGAAAAATGAAAAATATATACTGATTATAGAAATGAATATGTACAAGTTCACAGAGAAGAAAAGAGAAAAGACGAAAAAGATGTCATAGAAAAATGTAAAGATCAACCAAAACTATTTCATAGATTTGTAAACAACAAACTAAAAAACAAACAAGAATTAGTGAAACTACGACAGGGAGGAATAGAATACACAGAGGAAATAGAAATGGCAGCATTTATGAACAAGCATTTTAAATCAGTGTTTACGAGGGAGAAAATACAACTTAGATATGTCGATTGGGAGGGGAAAGTCCTCCCTATGAAAGAGATAGAAGTAACAAAGAATGAAATAATGAATCACTTGAGTAATCTCAATGTCAGGAAAACGCATTGTCCAGATGAAATGGCAAACTTGATTTTGAGAGAATGCAGGGACGAACTAACAGACAAAATACATAGTCTAATAAGTAGTTCATTGAAGGAAGGAAAAGTTCCAGAAGATTGGAAAAGAGCAAGTATAATACCAATATATAAGGGGGGAAACAAAGAAGACCCTACAAACTCTAGACCGGTCTTTGTTACTAGTACGGTAGCAAAAATTTGTGAAAGAATGATCAAAATTAGATTGGTAAAGTATAAAAAAAAAAAATGTATTAAACCCGAGGCAGTTAGGATTTAGACAAGGAAGATCATGTGTCACAAACGTGATGTGTTTCTATTCAAGACTAATAGATATAACAGAGGAAAGAGATGGATGGACTGATTGTGCATTTCTAGACCTGAAAAAAGCTTTTGATAAGGTGCCACTTGAGAAATTACTAAAGAAATTAGAAACTGCAGGAGGAATACAGGGCAAACTACTTAAGTGGATGGAAGACCACTTGCATGAAAGGATACGAGAGTGGTGATAAGAGACATAAGAACATAAGAATGAAGAAAACTGCAAGAGACCATAAGGCCTACACTAGGCAGCTCCGTATCCATCACCACCTGTCATCCCCATCCATAAAGCTGTCTAGTCGTTTCTTAAAACAACTGATAGTTTCAGCGCTTACTACATGGTTACTAAGTTTATTCCATTCGTCGACCACCCTATTAGTAAACCAATTCTTGCCTATTTCCTTCTTAAATCTAAATTTGTCCAGTTTATAACCATTACTGCGAGTCCTGCCCTGTTGTTTTATTATGATGACCTTGTTTGTATCACCCCATAGTCTGCGTTTTTCCAGAGAGTGTAAATTAAGGTGCCTAAACCTCTCTTCGTAAAGCAAATTTCTGAGTCCATGTATCATTTTGGTCATTCTTCTCTGTACTGATTTTAGTGAATTGATGTCCATTCTGCAGGACGGAGACCAAAACTGTACCGCATAGTCAAGGATGGATCTAACTATCGTTAGATGCAGTTTAAAAAATACCTCTGCACTTCTATTCGTTACCGTCCTAGCAATGAAACCTAATGTTCTGTTAGCTTTATTCCTGGCGCTAATGCACTGTTTCCTGGTTTTAAGGTCTGGACTCACTAGAACTCCTAAGTCTCTCTCGCACTCAGTTTTCTCTAAAAACGTGTTATCTAAGCTGTATCTATTTTCGGGGTTGTGTAGCCCTATGTTTAACACGCTACACTTAGAGATATTGAAGTTCATTTGCCATTTAACCGACCATGTGAACAATTTGTTAAGATCATCCTGCAGAGTCTCTGCGTCTTCTCCTGACCTAATTAGGCGTCCTATTTTAGTGTCGTCCGCAAACTTACTAACATCACTATTTATCCCATCGTCTAAGTCGTTTATGTACATAATGAACAACAAGGGACCCAAAAACTGAGCCCTGGGGGACCCCACAAGTAACATTGCCCCACCTAGATTTTACTCAATTCATGGTGACCAGCTGTTTTCTGTTACTAATCCAAGCTCTAATCTATTCTAACACTTTTCCTCCTATGCTATGGGCTTTGATTTTATTTAGTAGTCTGTGGTGTGGCACCTTGCCAAACGCTTTGCTATAGTCAAGGTAAATAACATCGTAATCATCATTGTTATCTGACGCCTTATATACTTTAGTGTAAAATAATAGAAGATTAGTCACTGTTAGCTTCGCTGCCACTAACACTTAGTCACTTGTGTTATTCTTCCGTAGGCCCCATGCCTTCTCCTTCTCTTAAGTATGTTTCCACCAAATCTTCTATAATCAGTTGTTAAAGTTTCTTGATGGGTTGAATTAAAATGGAGATATAGTTTTCTTATCTTCTTTTCTTCTAAGTAATACACTTGGTTCTTCAAGCTACACCAAGGGACTCCCTTCAGGAATCCTCTTACATCCCACCAAGCTGCCTCTGCTCCGACGTCACTATTTAATTCATCCAATAACTTTGAACGTTACAAATAAGTGCCACCCTTTTAGGGCGTGACTTTACCTCCATGCACCAATAATTTTTCTCCTCCTCCAACTTTTTCTCCAATCAGAAAGACTGTTATACTGTCTCAAGAAATCTTGTTTACGGAAGCAATTTGTCGCAAGCAGAACGACGTCTGTATTTACATTCAGTCACATCAGCACCTCTCGATATCCTACATTTACAAACACAAGACGGTAACTCTGCCATTCTGCAAATCTGCAACTATGCAACTTGCAGTCGGCCATTGTATCATAACAACCTAATAAAATTTTCATATCGTTTCACCTATCCCTCGATCTACCTAAATGACTACCTCTATGTACCGACCTCTTATAGTCACGTATACTTTACCCTTTGATAAACCATGCTGTGAATCACGAATTAAATTATGTCTTTCGATGTGTTCTCTGAGTCTATTTACTATTACTGATTCAAACATTTTTCCTATGACCGATGTCAAACTGATTGGCCTGTAGTTCCATATAGACGATCTATCTTCCTTCTTAAAAACATGAAAAACGTTTGCCTGCCTCCAAGCAGTAGGCATAAAACCAGTGTCTACTGATTTATTAAATATTTCAGTTAACTGGTCGCAGATTTCAAATTTACACTCCTTAAGCATTCTCGAAAAAATTTCTTCTGGACCCGGGGATTTTGTAGCTTTAAGTCTTTCAATCTGCTTGACTACTTCTTCATTACTAATGCTGATATTAGATAGACTACTTTCTTCATCCCCTCTGAAAATCGGATCGCATTCAGGTACTATATCTAACCTTTCATTAGTAAACGTCGATAGAAAATAATTGTTAAGCTCCTCACTCATTTTTTCCTCCGATTCTATCATGACATTTTCATTGTTTTTAATTGGTCCGATTATTTTTTTTTTTTTTTGTTCTATAGAGATGAAAGAAACCCTTTGGGTTGGATCTTGCTTGGCTGGCAACCTTAATTTCATAATTACATTTCGCTGTACGTGTATTCTTTTTAACCAGCTTTGCCATTTCGTTATATCTTGATCTAAGGTGTGTTTCCCCGTTTTTTATTTTTACGTAAAGTACTCTTTTTATTCCCATCTCATGTTTCAATGTGTCCGTCATCCATTAGGGAGTATTATTATTTTTCCGTATTGACTTCAGGGGGATAAATGTATTTTGTGCATTACTAATTAGATCAATTAGATTGCTATATATTTCATCCAAATTGCTGACCTGTCTATTGAGCCCCAGCCCCCAAGTGACCTGACCCAAGGTTTGCATATTACCCTCCGTGACCCGACCCCTAGTCGTGACCTGACCCCTGGTCAAGTACCGAGACCTGACCCCGTCGACAATATCCGAAACGTCCGAAAAGTCCGTATAACATTTCATATTCAATTTCAAATAGGTTTTTATATTGTCAAAGATTGATCTCCTGAAGTCTGGTACTTGGATGTTATTCGTACTTTCTAATTGTTCCCAAATGATATAAAATTTCATGAATCAGGGGATCAGTCTGCTCAGTGCTGAGGTTAGGAGGTCTATACAAGACGCCAATAATAACTTTCTTATTCTTGCCTATAATCTCTACCCAAATAGATTCCGTGCAGTCCTCTTCCTTAATCGAATTGTTGATAATACAGTTTATTGCATTTTTAACGAAAAGTGCTACACCTCCCCCACTCTTGCCAACACTATCCTTGTGAAAAAACTTAAATCCTTCTATTTCGATTTCCGGAAGGAAATGTGTATCAGCCATGTTGATCCAGGATTCAGTAATAGCTATAATATCGAAATTATCTGCGCATGCTTTACCTCGCAGCAAATCGATTTTGCTAATTATGCTTCTTCTTTTTGTATAGCAAACTTTAAGTTTATCTTCCCTCCACCTGCTTTGGTGATTCTTTTCACAGTCCCTCTCTAAGTTGTTTCTATTGCCTAAACTATATTCCGATACTTCCCCCCCTACTCCCACGTAATGTACCCGAAAAAACCCTGTAGGATGCCTACTTCTCGCTCAAGGGATTCAGTAAGGAGCCGAAATCCTCTGGGCGACAAATGCACCCCGTCCCTTGTGTAAAGAATATTCTTACCGTAAAAGCGGTCCCAGTTGTCGACAAATGCCCATCCATTGGCCTTAAAATGTTTTGCCAGCCTGCAATTCATTGCAATAGCCCTGGAATGCTACATGCCTCCAACTCTACGCCTCGGAAGGATTCCACATGAAATGGGAACACCTCCCTTATATCTAATCTTGTCTAGCGCATCCTGGAACCGCGCAAACAATTCCTCACTCCCTAACTTACCTATATCATTGCCCCCGGCACTTAAGCAAACTACAGGGTCCTTACATTCCCCTACTAAACACTCTTCAATCCTATCTCTAACATCTCCTATCCCCGCGCCGGGGAAACACACCTGTGTTCTATGTTTCCTATCTTTATCGCAGAAAGCCCTGTCTAAGTATCTCTCTTGACTGTCTCCTACAACCAAAATCTTACCTGTGGGCAGAGGTCCAGCGTCTGCCCTTCCATTCTTCTTTTGAATTTCATTTGTATCTTTTCAGGCA
>NC_134778.1:51697699-51710199 GCF_046742065.1 Oratosquilla oratoria | reverse complement strand
TCCCCCACCACAGGGTAGGTAGGCGAAAAAAGGAAATGAATATTCAGAGAAATGGTACAGGACAGTAACAAGGGGTTGGGGGACAGCATAACGGAGGGACAGTCGTAGTATAAAAGTGTCATCATTTCTCTATGTACAGAGTTTTCCTCTATCACAGACAAAATGATGTGTGGCTCTGGTCCGTAGGGGCGCCCCATATAGACCCTAAAGTATCAACTGCATGCTACATGTTATGTATATATTATGTATATATTATGTATACGTACACACATTCATACTCCTACTCCTTCCCGGATAATAGCAGTCACATAAGGTTCAACCACCATTCCACAGTTTCTTCCTGTCTCCTCCCTCGTCATTCACCTCAGCCTCCACTTATCTGCTACCACATTTTTGAGGTGGGAGTACAATTGCCATACTGTTTTAGTTTGCAAGAGAATGACAGTGTATGTGTATTGCAAAGGAGATAGAGGAAATTGAGATGGAGGTAGAACAGTAGGTACAATGGGAAAAAAGGAGGTCGAAGAGAAAAAATCAATTAAAGAAGTGGTAGAACATGAAAAGGAAAAGAAGAGAAAAGGGGGAAAATGTGGAGGAGAAAGAAGGGAGTGCAGTGAAGGAGACAGAATAGGAATAAGAAAAAAGAAAGGAGGTAAAATAGAATTTGGAGTAGGATCAGAAAAACTATTAGGATGGTGTGGTGTGAAGAAGAAGCAGATAAAGAGGTGGAAAGGAAAAAGAAAAATTGTGAAATTGGGGTAAAAATGTTAGGAAAATTATGAACTTTAATGGTAAGAGGTTTCATTCAGGTGAATAAAATCTTCTAACGGCGGCTACGAAAATAATAAGAATGCTCCGTGATACTTAAGACTAAAATGGAGGACCTATCTTGTAGATTCTATTGTGGCCAAAGTCGGGTAATTTCATCTAGGTTGAGTTCTGAACCTCAGGATTCAAAGGATTCTGGACCTACTGCAGTTTCGCTCAAGCCTTCGTGGATGAATAAGTTTGAACGGTAGTGATGGTGGTGATAGTAGTGGCGGTAGTATTGCTGGCTATGGTCGTAGAGAAGATATTGGTGGTGGTGGGTGATGTTGGTTGTAAAAAGGTGTGATAGATGTCGGTCAAAGCAAGATGATTTTATCTAGCCGAAAGAATGAATCCTGCTTTGAATGAAGTCTCGATTGAAGAGCTCATTAAGAACCTTCCGCATCTCTTCAAGCCAATCAGTTAAGAAATACACCTCTCACAAGAATGGTTGCAACACTATTGTCACTGTAATAGAATGGTGGCTGCATGGCTGGTGTTGGTAGAGGAGTTGGGGGAGCTGTTCTGATGTTGGCAAAAGGAAGAACATGGGGCAAATGGAACCAGTTAAGCTGGGAATTTTGTGGTTGATTAAGGCTGACTTGAGAAACGTAGTAAATGAAAATATAGAGAAAAATAAAAATGAAGAGAAGGGCGACAACGATGAGCAGGAGGAGGAGGAGGAAGGGGAGAAGAAAGAGGGGGTGTTGGTGGTGTTGGTGGAGGAGGAGGAAGAGAGCGAGGAATTGGAGTTGAATTGCAAAAAAGATATTTGTGAACAAAAGCTCATGCTTCAGAATCTGCTCGTCTCGCCTGGGCAAGGAAGAGAGGGCAAAGAGTATGAGAGTGAGAAAGGTTGAGTAAATGAAAATAACAAAAAAGAGGAGTAGGAACAACAGAAAAAGGAGGAAGTAGGAGGTACTGATAATGTTGAAAAGTTTGGAAGAGATTAGGAAATCAAGTAGGAGATTAAAATGAGAAAGAAGAATGTGGAAATGGGGATTTGGTTTTAAGATATAAATTTATTGGTGAGGCTGACTGATAAAACCTCTTATTCAACGAGCTGCATCTCCCTTCGATGACTAGCGTGCACACGCACGCACGCACACATATGCTACAAGATAGTAGTTTCGACAAAGACTAGCGTCTCCCTAGGGACATGCATTGCTCAGTGATCAAGCTCAACGACTTTTCTTGACAACGCCCGTTTGATGACAATAGATTCTCGGCATCTCAGGTCAAGCCCTCTACCTTGAACAATGGCCCCAGCTGCATCTTGGGTCAGCCACCTGCTTCGGATGCAAAATAATCTCTGCCGGCGCCTCTCCACGTCGGACCAAACCTTCCAAAATTTCCTTCAACTGATATGGCAACAGCCTCATTATTTTATGATTGGCAACCTTTGTAAAAATGTATACAATATGTTTCTGGCAACCCTCCGAGCTTTGCTGGGGGATTGCCGTGGATTTTCTAGACAGAACTTAACTTGGAGAACTCCGCCCGAGTTTCTTTCACCACCAATTCCAAATGTAGTGTACCACAACCTACATGACCTTTTGGATTGTATTTGTAATTGTAAAAAAAAATAAAAAAAATAAAAATAAAGACAAGTCCAGAGGATTTAGAAGAGGAGGAAGAAGAGACAGAAGTAGAGGAGGGAGGGAAGGAGAGAGAAAATATGTATAAGAAAAGAAATAAGAAAAAAGAAAAATAAGAAAAAGAAAATAAGAAATTAGAAAAAGAAAAAGAGAGAGTAGTTCATCCAAATGTGAAGAAGACGCAGATCAAGCTGTTCATGTTGAAAAGAAAGGTGAAAGAGACCGGTAGTGAAGGGAGGAATAAAGAAGTGACAGGATAGTTAAGAGGAGAAAGGAAAATGGAGAGATGTCTTACAGTAGCTGGAGTAGAAAGAGAATCGATTTAACACAAAAAGTGACACCAGGCCGAAGATCATAAAGGAAGTCCCAGAAAATAACGAAGGAAAGAAGGGAAAATATAAGTGTAAGAGATCGGAGGAGTGTGTAAGAAATATGGGAGGGAATAAAGGAAGACAAGAAGAATGGAGAAGATTGAAAAGGGTGGAAAGTCATAAGAGGGAGTAAGAGGATAGGGCAAAAAGAAGCTTCTTCAAAAGGAAATGGGAGGAAAGTGGTGGGTAGGGTTAGGGGAAAGGGTGACAGAAGAGATCAAGTGGAGATGGTGTTAGAGAAGAGTAGAAGAGATTAGATCGGCGTTAAAGGAAAATAAAGGGAAGTGATAAGGGGAAGATAATGAGGAAGAAGGGTTATGATGAAAAAAAAAGAAAGAAAGGTAAATAGAATATCTGAACTGAATATTGTATGGTAATGTGATTAGAAAAAATACAAGTGCGGGAAATGTATAGAGCACAGAAGAAATTAAAATGAAGTGAAGGTAAGAAAACAGGTGCAAAAAAGAGACAAGAATAAGATATAATTATAAAAGAAATGTAATATATTGAAATGATAACGGCGAAGGTATTGGCAGTGACAGTGAATGTAACAATGGACATGTTTACCGGAAGTAGAAGATAAATGAAGATGGGACACAAGAGGAAGAAAAAAGTAAGAAGTAAAGGAGACAGTAAACCCACACATTATTCGTAATGAGATAGATAGATAGATAGATAGATAGATAGATAGATAGATAGATAGAGAGAGAGAGACAGAGAGAGAAAGAAAGAGAAAGAGAGAGATATGATAGATTCCGGGTTTGGAAACTTGCAGACTGGAAGGGTGGAGGGAGCACAGGAAAAGTTAAGTTCGTGGTTAGGTGATCTGAAAATGGCATCATGGGTTATATCAAATGTGGGGGAGATAAGGGGAACGGAACTGGAGAAGTAAAGTGGTTATGGGAATTCCGAGGGAAAGTTGCATCATTACATCAACATTTGTTTGGTGCTGTTCTCGAAGTTGAATAGGATGGGTGTATAATTGTTTGTAGTTAGAAAAGTATAAAGGGTAAATGAATTGCCCCATAAGATAATTGTGGTGACCATGAGCTGTACAGTCGATCTTTAATAGAAAAGAACTTGTGAATATCACTGAATTTCTGACCATCAGTCATGATCATCAGTATTTGCCGATACTGGAAGCCATTTTCATCAAATGGATGTCTACAAACCTTAATATACAAGTTAAATATCTTTCAATTTTACCGAGCAGTAAGATAGTTCTCCCAGGAACCATCTTCAGATGGATTCTATAGTTTCCACGCTTTACACAGAGCATCACATACGTTGTGGCGTTCCCTCCCTTAGAATACCATTGTTCTTCCGTTACAACATACAATAAATAACCTAGTACATATTTTACTATCTAAGCATTTCTTCCTCCTCTGAATAAGCAAGAGAACGCTTGTTCTTATATTACGCAATATGGCAAGTATACAAGTATATCATGACTCATGGAGAGGGGATTGGTGGACTTCATGAAGTCGTTTAACATCAGTCCACTTTATAGCGGTAAAAAATGAAAATTTATATAAATAAAAAATAGAAAATGAAAACTTGCTGAAAAATATTTTTAAGTGTTATCACCAACGTCCCGAAGTTTTAAAATGATACTGCGATTTTTACTATGAATAATTATAATTTCAATATAAATATCGCATGTTGGTAACACTGACATCAGAACACAAGCTTTACATTGTTTTGACTACGGTTTTGCTCTATTCTTTACTTTGTACTTTTAGATAATGTTGTTAGCAACTCTATGGTGTGTGTGTATGAGAGAGAGGGAGTGCTGTGTTGACATTTACTACGTACCGCATTTTCTTTGCTTCCACTTGGTTCCCTACAACCTACAAACACTTACAAGTATTCGATATGCCTAAACCATCGAAACAGAAGGCTGCAGCAGAAAAGGGGAGAAAATCAGGCATAAATATGAAAGGAAGCGTGGAGAGGAGAGATCTAGTGCTGCCACTCCCGGCCCATCAGCTGTTGCTTCTACACACCAGTTCACACCAATGACACCACCCACAGCTACGCAAGACTTCCGTGAGTCAAGTGCACCAAAGAAGCAGAAAGAAGAGGAAGTGCAGAAAAAAAGAGAAGCAGAGGGAGCATCAGCAACAGCGGGAACACGTTCATTTCATGGAAGTAAAGTATTAACACTGAAGCTGACACCTATTCCCTCCCACAACACTATGAAAATCAGAATCATTGTTGAAAAGGATTTGGTCCTCAAGATCAATGCAGTGTATAACAGACTGATATAAGAAAGGCTACTTGGAAGATGCTTGCAGGACAAGATCCAGGACCCTAACGAGTCTATTCACTCACGAATCTGGAATCCTTGCCCAAAAGTCAATGCCCTGGGTAAGGTTACTTTGGATTTTGCTGTTGCCCAGGTAGTACTCAACGAAAACATTGAGTACAAAGCAGGGTATCTGGGTCCAGAACTTAGTATTGCAAACGCCAGAGGACTTCGTTAACTGGAGAAAATGGATGAAGAACGAGAACAAGTGGGTCCATCAAAACCCAGGAAGAGGAGGTTACTGCTAAAGGATCCCAAGCCCCAGTATGCTGCAGGAGACTTCTAAGATGTTTGTTGATCTTGGCTAGTGGCAGTGCCTGGACAAGGAAGAAGCCCCTGTCAGATACAGTTTCCAGATAGCCCCAGGGGTATGGTCTATGTACCGATAAATGGCTACCAATCTCTACATTTAGAAACAATTTGAAAACCTTGGTTTAATTCAATAATAGATTATTAAATAATTTATCTGCCTATTTCACCAATGGAAGGGAACTTAATGCCTTGGTCCCTTCCATTAAATTCACCATGGAAATAGAAGGAATAATCATTTACCTTTCCTTGATGTAATGATTTACAGAAAGGGAAGGTCCTTCAAATTTGACGTCTATAGAAAACCCACCAATGTCCTTTCATACGTACATTTTTACTCGTCTCATCATTACAGGACAAAGATGTCAGTGTTGTCATCAATATTTCTGAGAGCCCATAGAATTTGCAGTCCGGAGTTTTTGGATGATGAACTCTTAAGAATATTTGACATAGATTCAAAATTAAAATATCCTAAACACCTCGTGGAGATTTCTTATGAATCGGCAAAGAAATCTACCTACGAGGAAAAAGCTAGTAAAACCTTTAATGTAAAAAACCTACTTGTGCTACCTTTCAACGAGAATTTCGTCAAACTACCTCACAATCTTAAGACTTTCAACATTCAAGTGGCATTCAAGAACTACAATACAGTTAGAAGTCTTTTAATTAAAAACTCTCCTTATAAGGAAGAAGGATGCATCTATTCAATTCCATGTAAAAATTGCGACAAATGCTATATTGGTCAGACTGGAAAAGAATTAAAAGTAAGGTTAAAACAACATCAGTATAGCGTCAAGAGTAGGCAAATTTCTAATGCATTATTTATTCACCTAAGGGATTTTAATCATTGCATAAATTGGGAGCGTGCTAAGGAAATTATTAAAAATAAGTCGTATTTGACTAGAAATATAATAGAATCTAGTCTGATCAAAGATACATTTGTATATAACTTAAACTTAAGTCATGGTATATACAAATTGGACAATTTTATTGTGAAAAAGGCAGTGGCCCAAACGACCGGTGCCGCGAACGGGTCAGGTCGACAATAGAACCTCACAACCTTTCCCAGTTCCCTTCCTGACCTTTTACTCTGTGTATATATTCTTTTGTCCTTTTTCATTTCTACGTCCCCTGAGGATTTCTGAATAGACGAAAGCGCTTGGTCATCAGTCTTTTTCCTTGGTGGTTTTTCCGCATATATATATATATATATATATATATATATATATATATATATATATATATATATACATATATATATATATATATATATACATATATATATATATGTATATATATACATTATATATATATATATATACATGTATATATATACATAATATATATATATATATATATATATATATGTATACATATATATATATATATATATATATACATATACATATATACCTTAAAAGGGAATTTAAATAGTCATAAATTTATGGATTGTAGTCAAGTAGGTATCATGGCATGATCAGTTGTTCACCAAGGGATGCTAGTTCTTATGGTGAGGTGTCCAACGCCAATATTTGTTTTCATTTCTCTCTTTTCTGGGAAATCCTTGAACTTTATTATTATTGTCAATTTGTTCTATTGTGATGGAACTAAATTCCTATCTGTGATTTGCATTTGTAGTCAATTTGGTGGAAAATTGGTGGTAACAAGTTACAAAAAAGGAAGGGGGAGGAGGAGAATTTTAACTTCTTGGTGAGAAGATGTTCCCTAGGTTTACATGTGTATTATAGTATAAATTTATGAAATTTGTTAGTTCAAATAAGTACAAATAAATGTCATCATGAACATATATTGGTGAATTATAATCCTAGGATGTACTGTATAGCTAGTAACATAAGTAATGGGTGTTTCTTATTCTTTATTATATGTGTGTGTGTTGGGATGTTGGTTATGGACTTATTTAACGCGTTGGATCCCTCAGACAGAGACTAGTCTACCAATGAGGAGAAACAGGATTAATAGGGCAAATGAACTGAGGGATATAGCGATTGATGGGAGTGTGGGTTTGGAGAATTGCAGTGTATCTATTATGTCCGATTTGGTGGTGTTTAGCCAAACCACATAGTCTTGTTGGTTTAATGAGAGATAAAGGTTTGGGGGTGTTAGGGGTACGGGGAGGGGCGTAGCAGGGTAAACATGGAGTTTAGTAACAGAAGATTTGCATAGTGTTATACTCAATATATGCAACACTTCGATGACTTGCGCATCTTCGTAGCTGATCATCTTCGTAGCTTGGTCTCCCTTCGATACTGGCGTGAACGCGCGCACGCACAAATATGCTACAAGATGTGGCTTCGACGAAAGCTACGAATCACCCTAGGAATTTCTGAACCAAGCTAACCGACCCTTCTTGACTAAACCCTTTTGATAACAAAAGATTCACTCGGCGCCTCAGGTCAAGGCTCTACTGGACAAAAGCCCAGCTGTCTCTCGGGTCAGCCACCTGCAACCGATCGGCCAACGCCTTCACCGAAACGACCCAAGTTTCAAATATTCCTCAATTGGCAACTTTGTAAATATTTTGTATAATATATTTCTGGCAACCCTCCGAGCTTTCCTGAGGGCTTGCCGTGTATGTAGTGGTTAAAACAGAATAGCTTCTCAACTGGAGCATTAAAGCCAAGAACTCCGCCTGAGTTTCAATCACCACCAATTCAAATGTAGAGAACATACACTCTACAATAGAGGAAAGTCAGAAGAGGGCATGTAGGAATACCATTGGCCGTCCTCGGATTTGATGATGGTAGTGGGTTCAATGTCAAGGGTAATCATTGAATTCTTGTAGGTGTATGTAAATATCTTTTTGGAATCGAGGGGGATATGGGCATAGATTGCATCTGTACTTAATGTTGTTTCAGTGAAGGGGTAATACCTATGTAATTGTTCGGTGGGGAAGATGCTTTTCAGGTGTAGGTTTCTCAATGCAATGGAGAGTGCAGTTTTTAGTTTACATAAGGGGAGGAGGTTTGGGGTGGCTTTATTGTTGGCTGCGTCAATGACTTCGAACAGAAACATACGGTAGTTGTTTTTAATTAGGTCTATGTGCTTGTTTATTTCATTGAGGTTGTCTGTGTAGAATATTCGTGAAGTTGTGCGAAATGGTCTGAAAAAATATTAACTGAGCCTGTTAAGTTTTGTGCGTTTTGAGGGCTCAGTAGGACAAGTTTTCCCATCTTTTGAAATCGGGAGGCCATCGTGTCGATATGCTGTTGTACTTTTTATATGTCCTCTTCAGTGGCAATGCCAAATAAGGACATAGAAATGGAACGTCTCTTTTGTCTAAAGGAGGCTTGGTAGCGTTTTGTGTGTCATGGTTTATAATGTTTCCCCGTTCAGTTGCTGAGAGTTGGAGAAGTATTGTATTTAATTTGTCGGCAGTTGAAAAGATCACGCGGTCTCTAGATTCTGAGGAGTTTGTTGTAGGGCTGTGACGTTTGAAGTAGGTCTGGAAATGTGTTGTTATTGTGTTTGTATATTTACGGATCAAATCTAGCTCTGTGTGGGGTTTTGTAATGTCGACATTTATTTTTACCGTGATGGTGTCTTCTGTTATCAAAATTGTGCCTATGGGGTTGATGATCGCACCTGGGACCATTCTCGATGGGGTGTCACCAGAGTTTGCTGTGATGACGGATATGAGGAGAGGTAGGGGTGTCCTGAAAGTGTGAGAGTGTGGTTAGGTATTTTACTTCTGAGTGTATTTCTATTTTAGTGTTGAGTATATGGGAGAATATATGGGTGTATGATTGTTGGCCCCATGCCTCAGTTCATCCTACTTAGTCAAGCTCCACTTAGTCTATGCTTCGTAGAAGGATATTTAAAATGGGTGAAATATTTTCTTGAGTTTCTTCACTACTTCTACAACTTAGTTTTCTTAGGTACACCAAAGGACTCACGCCTGGGGTCCCCAATCCACTCACCAAGCCAACTCTGCTCCGACGTCACTACTTAATTCATCCAACAATTTTGACCGTTCCAAATAAGTGCCTCCCCTTAAGGCGTGACTTCTCACCCAATGTACAAATAAAAAATTTCTCCTCCTCCACCCTTCTCCAATCAGAAAGACTGTTACACCGTCTCAAGCAATACTACTTACGCAAGCAATCTTGATCTCGAAGCGGAATGGCTAAGTGTTTACACTTCGTCATATCAGCGCCAATATCGATACTCTAGCTGTGTCTACAAACTTTAGACGGTGAGCGAGATTATGCAACTTTGCAACTCCCTCGCGGCTATTGTTTAAAAAAAAATTAACTCATAAACATTAATTTCTCGCCATCTACCCCTCTATCTACCTACTTATCTACCAGCCTCATACAATGATTATGCCATAGTGAACACGATCTGAAGTAGAGTAGAGGAGGTTTTTTATAGTGAGAATGAGTTTGGTGAATAGGGATCGTGATCACTTTCACTTCGGTAAGCATGACGTCATGCAATCGAAAGGAGAAAGAATCTGGGTTTGTTAGAGAGAATTACTGTCTGGGGCGTAGTGACATGTGAAAGGTAGGGGGTTGAGGTTTCTTGATTGTGGGTGAGTGATGTTGGGTGGCAGGTAAAGGTTGGTTTGGTAGGAAACCGTGTTTGTCTAGGATGGTGTTGGTATCAATTGATGATTTCATTGGTTTTATCTTCTCTCCATGTCCTGTAATGACGATGTCGTCGGACGGGTCTATCAGGTGGTAGTTGTTGTTACCTAGGGTTTCCACTACCACAAAGGGTCCTAAGAATTTTGGTGTGAGTTTGGTCTGTTATGGTGTTTAAGCATGACAACGTCACCTGGAGTGAGAGTCAAGGATCGAGTGTTTATGTTGTCTTATCGTGTCTGTTGTGTTTCCTGTTTTGTTTATTTATTAATTTATTTTTACTTCAAATTTCTGTAGTGTATAATGGGGGAGGGGGTTTCTTCAGTATGTCATAAGACATACGGAGGGGTTGTCCGAAGATTATGAAGTGAGGAGATTTCTTTGTTGCTGAGTTGATAGAACCATTAATGCTGGGCTGTACTTGTGGGAGCCAGTCCTCCCGTGTGTTGCAAAGACACTCTTGTAGAGGACGGAGGACTTCGAGGATTTTTCTGTTTATTCTCTCTACAAGTCCGTTTCTTTGTGGGTGACTTATTGTAGCATATATCCTGTTGATATGGTACAATTTGGCTATGTTTTAGAGAACCTCGTTTCGAAATTCTATGCCATTGTCTGAGAGTGTCTGACGAGGGATGTTATATTTACAAAAGATGTTATCTACTAAGGCTTGGGCCACTGTATCTGCCGATTTATCTGGTAGGGGTACCAGAAGGGTAAATTTCGAGTAGTCTACCGCAGCCAAAACACGGTGGGAACCTTGATGACTTAGGGGGTAACTTAATAGATATATGCCTACTGTGTCCCAAGGTTCTGAGGGGATGGGTACTTCGCCAATCTGGAGTGATTTAGGGTCCGTTCCACGATGTTGGCTACAGGTAGTGCAATATTCTATGTGACGAGTGATGTAGGTGTGTGTCTTAGGTCAGAAATATACACGCCTAGTGTTTACCAGACATTTATCTCTACCGGAATGTCCTGCAATGGGGCTATCATGGACCATCGAAAAAACTCTAGGAATCAGGGAGTTTGGGATTACTGTTTGGAATGTATCAGTAGTGGCTCTCCTAAAAATTCAACTATTCAGGTGTTATTCCTGAAGGGGAATTGGGGGCTTTCTTTGAAGTGTGACTCCCGTTTCTAGGTGGAGAATTACCTGTGACCAAATTGGGTCATCTCTCTGTTCCTTTCGAATTTCCCGAGGGGAAATACAATAGGTGATTGGTACTGTTGCTATCAGGGGGTTTCTGTTAAGTGTGTCTGCCACAACATCGGATTTGCCTTTTATGTAGATAATCGCTGGATTGAATAATAAAAATGTTGTGTGCCATCTGGCACTCTTACCTTGTAATTTTTTCCCTTTGAAAAACTCTGTCAGTGGTTGATGGTCTGTCATGACTGTGACTTTGTGCCTAAGGAGGATTTCTCGGAAATGTTTCAGAGCCCAGACTACTGCTAGGCCTTCCAAGTGGGTGGTGGAATAGTTACGTCCTGCAGGGTCCAAAACGCGGCTTGCGTATGCAATCGCTCAGTGTTTCCCTATTGAATCTACTTGTTGTAGGACCGCTCCTACTCCAGGAGAGGATCCGTCCGTGAAACAGAAAGAATTCCTTTGTGAAATCAGGGAATGTGAGGGTAGGTACCCTGCATAGTGTTTTTTTTTTCTCTGAGAACATTCTTGTTCTTCAGAGTCCCATTTGATAGGTATGTGTATGAGGCTCGTAGATATAGGTAGACAAGTGAGGTAGAAATGTTATTCAAAGGAAACTTGGAATTAAGATAAGGGAGATAGAAAATAACATTGATCTCATAGATTCAAATTTCAAAAGAAATGGTAGACGAAAGAGAAGTGTGATGGTTGTATCTTTAGGAGCTCTTGCTGGATTAGGAATATCCAATTTTCCCTTCCTTCCTGACTTAAATATTTCTATGAGTAGATTGAATGAGAAAGTAGCAAACACTAATAATTTACAAACAAGTGTAAAAAACATTGAGAAATTGATCTCTGAGATTACAGATAATTTAGAGAATCTCAATATAAAAGAATCTGAACAAGAGAACTCCCTACTTCTTTTCTTACTACTTGATGCGATGCACTTGAAAATAACTGACATGCAATCTCAGTTGGAATCATTTGTGCAATATTTAGTTCTAGCAAATTCTGGTCAAGTCACATCTTCTCTTCTCCCAGTACCTCAACTTATTAGGATAATTAACTCGGCTAAGAAGGATTGGAATTTTACACCCTTAATACTTTGTACATTTGACCGAGGTAACATACATTAAGATCTTCCTCAATTCCTCAACCAATTGTATAGTTATTTTCAGTGTCCTCACCTCTTCATTAGTGATTGCTGCTCTGACTTCGATAACAAAATTTAAGAGGATGAGGACATCAAATACTATTCATCATTTACCGGCATGAATTGTCTAGTTTTTGGATCTTTTAAAAGTCAGTAGATATTTGGTGTTACAGACATTTGTACATTTTGGAGAAGTTACTTAT
>NC_134778.1:51660199-51692699 GCF_046742065.1 Oratosquilla oratoria | reverse complement strand
AAATTTCTGAGCCCATATATAATTTTGGTCATTCTCCTCTGCACTGATTCTAGTGAAGTGATATAAATTTTATAGGATGGAGACCAAAACTGTACCGCATAGTCAGGGATGGGTCTAACTAACGCCAGATAGAGTTTGATAACCATCTCTGTACTTTTATTTGTAACGGTTCAAACAATGAAACCTAATGGTCTGTTAGCTCTATTCCTGGCACTAATGACTGTTTTCTGGATTTAAGGTCAGGACTCACTAGAACTCCCAAATCTCTCTGACACTCAGTTTTTTCTAAGGTGTTACTAAGGTATACCTGGTTTCTGGACTTTGTAAACATATGTTTAATACTCACCAATTTGAGATATTGAAGCCCATTTGCCATTTCACCGACTATGTGATCGATTTCTTAAGATCTTCCTGCAGTATGTCGGCGTCTTCTGACCTAATTTGGTGTCCGATTTTAGTGTCGTCCGCAACCTTACTAACATCACTAATAATCCCATTGCCCAAGTCGTTCATATACATAGTGAACAATAAAGGACACAAAAACCGAGCCTTGGGGAACTTCAATAATAACACTCTCTCATGTGGATTTTAGTCCTTTTATGGTGACCCGCCGTTTTCTGTCATTGATCCATGCTCTAATCCATTCAAACACTTATCCTCCTAACCCATGGGCTTTGACTTTATTTAGTAGTCTTTGGTGGGGCACCTTGTCGAACGCTTTGCTAAAGTCAAGGTAAATAACAAGCTCAGTGACCTCAGCTTGATGAACTCAGTCTGCTCAGTGACCTCAGAGTGAGAACTTGTCTTCTGCCGAGACACCAGCTAGCAAATACCTCTTAAGTTTATTATTTCTTGTGAAGTTTATATCTTCGAATAGTGACAAGTGATTGTGTTGTGTTTTTGTAATTGTATACGTATAGCGCTATACAGTTACAGGTATAAGATAAAATGTAGTGTTCTAGTAATTTAAAATCAAAACAGTAGTCTGTTACTGTACTCCAAAGGTAGGAGTAATAGTATAAGGTAAGCAGAGTAAGCTTCGTGTATTTAGTTTATTTAGTGACCGCTTTTATTTTCTTTTGTTGTTTTATATTTTCTCTTTGCCGTTTGTATTGCCGAAGGAGCAAAATGGCTTGTGAAGGTTGTGTGAACCTGGAGAACCGTCTCAGGAAGTGTGAGGAGGAAATTTGTCTTCTAAAGAGTGTGCTCTGTGAAAAGAGTGAATTCTCCCCACAGTCCAAAGAACGCACCACTTCTTCTACTTATGCCACTACCGTGAGCGAGTGGCGCTCCGTGGGGTCCTGTTTGTCGAGCCCGCGTTCGGTGAGCGGGTGCCCTGCGGAGTAACCGCTGGCTCTAGCCAGCCGTTTTGCTCTGCTGGAGGATGAGGTGGCTGAAAAGGAGTTCTTGATGGTGGGAGACTCCATGGTGCGAGGCTATGACGACATCCTGCAGCGGAAGACTAAACGACGTTGCAAGCTTGTATGTCAACAGGCCGTGGGATCACCGATTGTACCCAGACCATCAGGGAGCAAAGACATACGAACACGGTCACGATTGTTCATAAAGGAAGTAACGATGTGGGTAGGGTGAGATCAGAGGAACTTGTTCGGAATTACAAGGTCCTTCTTCAGGAAATGAAGGAACGTGGGAACCGTCACGTAGTCTGTGGGATCCTTTCGAGGATCTACGCTGGCACGTGTTGGAACAGTAGAGCCATAGGGATCAATGGGAGAATATCACGATTGTGCACCCAACTGGATACCACTTTCTTGATCCTTGGTATCTCTTTTCCAGGCGTCATGACCTTTATACTTCTGATGGGATCCACCTTACTCGCAGAGGCAAAGATGTTCTAACAAACCTCATTGTGGGAGTTTGTAATGAACTAGTTCCTTTTTTGAAGTAAGAACTCAAAGGGAAGGGAAAGTAGAGTGTATTGGGTAAAAGAGAGTAGGGTATAGGGTATATAATGTAGAGCAATATGTCAGTGTAGGACAAAATATTGCTTTAGTATATTATGTCGGTAAAGGACGAAATATTACACTAGGATGTAATGTCAAAGGACTAAATATCACTATGGGATGTATTAATAGTGAAGGACGAAGCATCAAGATGGGATATAATGATAGTGGAGGAAAAAATATCACGATGGTATGCAATGATAGTGGAGGACAAAATATCGCGGTAGGATATAATGTCAATGGAGGACAGAATATAATTTTAGGAAGGGGTACCGGACAGAATATCAGCGAACAACGGGTGGCCGGTGTGGAATGCGGTGACGTAGGGGGGCAAAGTGTAAATAAGAGATCGAATAACCGTGAGGAAGCAGATGTCCGTGATAGGGCAAATATCCATGTGGCATAGAATGTCAATACAGACCAAATGTCAATATAGAGCAATGTGTCAATAAAAAACAAAATTATGATATAAGGCATGATGTTGAAATACAAAACGTATCAAAAAATAATCACAAGTTTCTTAATACCATGTACTTTAATGCTCGTAGTATTAGGAATATATTTCAAGAAATGCAGGCGTATGTCAAAAGTGAAAATCTCGATATCATAGGAA
The DNA here is from genome assembly GCF_046742065.1 of Oratosquilla oratoria. Classification (NCBI taxonomy): domain Eukaryota; kingdom Metazoa; phylum Arthropoda; class Malacostraca; order Stomatopoda; family Squillidae; genus Oratosquilla; species Oratosquilla oratoria. Next base: position 51,690,122 of record NC_134778.1, on the reverse strand, counting down.
TAACCGAGACATGGTTAAATGGTAAAGAGTTTGAAGCTGAATTTAATATTGCGGGATTTAAACACTTTCATCAGAATAGAAACCACAAGAAAGGTGGGGGTGTTCTGTTGTACGTTAAAAACAATGTCCATGCCCGTGTTTTAGAGAAAGTAAAACAGGGTGCATATGGTAATTTGTGGGTAGAATTAACCAAACATACAGACAAAAAATTAATTTAGGCATAATATATAGGCCAAAAACATTATCATTAGCAGACGACAAACTATTATTTCAAGAACTGTCTAGTTTCTGCAATCGAGACTTATTGATAATGGGTGATTTCAGTTTTACTGACATTGATTGGATGACCCTTGAATATGGCCATATAGGCAGTCGCTTGATAGATTTTCTCGGTGACAATTACTTAGTTCAGCATGTAAAAGAGCCCACATGACATGGAAACTTACTCGATCTATTGATTACTAGCCACGAAAGCATGATAACCGATGTAGAAGTTGGTGAAACTATGGCAAATAGCGATCATAACTTAGATTCAAACTACATAAAAAATTTAGAATAGATATTTGTGTATCTAAAACACCCGATTTTAGTAAAGCTCAGATCATAGGATTACGTCAGGAGCTTTAGCTTACAGACTGGAGGGCAAAATTAAGCGAAAGCCCTGTAGATCAGCTATGGGAAATATTTGAAAATACGCTTACTAAGATGATTGATACTTACATCCCGTGTAAGGACAGACGCCCATCAAATCAGGTTCGCCCAAAATGGCTCGACAAAAAAACTGAAAAAAAAAAATTGCTAAAAAGAGACAGGCTTATAAGAAATACAGGTGCTCGGGTGCACCTAATGACTATCAAAGTTATGTAATAATACAGAGAGATAAAAATAAAATAAAATAAAACGACAATACGAAATGAATATCGCTGATAAGTCCAAAGAGAATCCAAAATAATTCTATAGTTACATTAGAGATAAAAAGGTTATTAGGAATCACATTGGCCCACTATCATATGCTAACGGTCAATTTGAATATTCAAATAAAAGGATGTGTGAAATTTTAAGCAACTATTTTAGCTCAGTATTCGTAAACAAAACACCTCAAAGTGAACTCCAAACTGAAACCTGTGAAAAATCTAGGCTGAACTTACTCACTACGGTAAATATAACAAGAGTAAAAATTAAAAGGTGTATAGAGAAACTCAAAGTTAATAAAACACCAGGGCCTGACGGTTGACATCCAAGAATCTTAAAGGAAATGAAAAGTAAGATTGCTGTTCCATTAGAAATGATAAAAAAAAAACCCATCATATCCGGAGATGTCCCAAGAGAATGGAAGCTAGCTAACGTTACTCCCATATTCAAAAAACGTGAAAAAACTACGGCATATAAGCCTGACTTCAATTATAGGAAAAATATGGAAACTATCATCAGAGATGCTATCGAACATCATTTACAAAGCAACTGTTTGATGAATGATAGCCAGCATGGATTCAGACGGAAACGTTCTTGCGTGACTAACTTACTCAAATTCTACAAAACAGTCATCTCGAATTATGAAAAAAAAAAAAAAAAAAAAAAAAAAAAAAAAATATATATATATATATATATATATATATATATATATATATATACTATATATATATATATATATATATATATATATATATATATATATATATATATATTTGATATATCTAGACTTTGCAAAAGCTTTTGATACCATCCCCCACGAAAGGCTACTTACTAAATTAGCTTTACATGGAGTAAGTTGTTTTAAATGGCAAAACTTCAAGATGGAAAAATGTTACGAGTGGAGTTCCTCGGGATTCCGTTGTTAGGCCACTTCTATTTTTAGTATATATAAATGATACAGACCACAGACTAAAATCAATTGTCTCTAAATTTGCGGAATGGGAAATGATCACTTAGATTAATTAGATATTCAAGAAGATTTAAATTACAGCAATGGTCTGAAAAGTGGCTAATGAAATTTAACACAGGAAAAAATAACAGTAAGTACGATTACAAGTTATTTGGAAATTCGTTAACAAAAGTGGATCAAAGGATTACAAAGGCGGAGCATACCGACAGGAGACCTTTTGATCCATATCTAGGTCGGATGCGAAAAAAAAAATCATATTAATAATGAAATAATAAATAAAAACTATAATAATGTAAATAACAAATAAAATACATAAATAAATGCATAGGTATAGTTAAATAATAAACAAACAGGTAAATAGTAAATAGTAATAAATTGACATATAACTAATGATAAATGAAAATCAGACAGACAAATGATAACAAAACAAAAACAAATAATATAAGATAAATTATAATCATTACAGCATCTTACTTAGGTATTTATCTAAATGATTCTTAAAGCTTCGAACTGAACTACATTGCACTACCTGTGCAGGAAGTTTATTCCATTCATTAACTACACGGTTGGCAAAGTTGTTTTTACCTACTTCCAAATTGAATCTATTTCCGGACAGTTTGAGACCCTTGTTTCTTGTCTGATTCTCATTCAATGTGAAAATTTTGTCACTTTTGATGTCAATTCTCTTTAAAATCTTAAAGACCTGTATCAAGTCACCTCTGAGTCTACGCTTTTTTAGGGAAAACAGATTCATGTGTTTTAGTCGATTTTCGTATGATTTATTATTTATATTTGGAATCAGTTTTGTGGCTCGCCGTTGTACTTTTTCCAATCTGCCAATGTCTTTAATGAGATTCGGTGACCATACGGAAACAGCATATTCCAAATGTGGACGAACTAACGATTTATATAGCTTGTTAATGAGTGATGGACTTTTGAAGTCAAAAGATCGCGCAATCAGTCCCAGAATCTTATTTGCTTTCTCAGAGGCTGAAATACACTGCTTGGATGATTTGAGGTCGTTACTGATAATTAATTACGCCGAGATCTTTTTCACTATCCACTTTTGTTAACGAATTTCCAAATAACTTGTAATCGTACTTACTGTTATTTTTACTATGTGCATTACCTTGCATTTACTTGTGTTAAATTTCATTAGCCACTTTTCAGACCATTGCTGTAATTTATCTAAATCTTCTTGCATATCTAATTGGTTTAAGTGATCATTTTCCATTCCGCATAGTTTTGTATCATCAGCAAATTTGGAAACGGTACATATTAGCCCATGGTCTATATCATTTATATATATTATGAATAGAAGTGGAGAACCCTGAGGAACTCCACTTGTAACATTTTTCCATCCAGAAGTTTTTCCATTTAAAACAACTCTCTGTATTCGACCATTCAACCAATTACTAGTCCAACTTAATAGGCTACCACTTATTCCGTGTAAAGCTAAGTGGTAAGTAGTCTTTCGTGTGGGACGGTATCAAAAGCTTTTGCAAAGTGTAGATATATGAAATCTATATTGTTTCTTTTGTCATAATTCGAGATAACTGTGTTGTAGAATTCGAGTAAGTTAGTCACGCAAGAACGTTTCCGTCTGAAACCATGCTGGCTATCAGTAACGATCTCAAATCATCTAAGCAGTGTATTTCAGCCTCTGAGGAAGCAAATAAGATTTTAGGACTGACTACACAATCTTTTGACTTTAAAAGTCCATCTCTCATTAACAAGATATATAAATCGTCAGTTCGTCCATATTTGGAATATGCTGTTTCCATATGGTCACCGAATCTCATCAAAGACATTGACAGATTGAATAAAGTACAACGGCGAGCCACAAAGCTGATTCCAAATATAAAATATAAACATACGTAAATCGACTAAAACATTTGAGTCTGTTTTACCTAAAAAAGCGTAGACACAGAAGTGACTTGATACAGGTCTTTAAGATTCATCAAAAGTGAAAAAAAATTCACACTGAACGATAATCCGACAAGAAATAATGGCCTCAAACTGTCAGGAAATAGATTTGATTTGGAAGTGGGTGGAAACAACTTCGACAGCCGTGTAGTTAGTGAATGGAATAGACTTCCATCAGAGGCAGTGCAATGTAGTTTAGTTGAAAAATTTAATATTCGTTTAGATAAACATCTAAGCAAAATGCTGTAATGACTGCCATTTATTTTATATTTGTTTATTTATTTTTTATTATTTGTCTGTTTGCGTGCTTCCAAGAAATAAGCACAAAACCAATGTCCACCGACTCATAAGATATTTCCGTTAACTGATCACAGATTTCAAATCTATACTCTTTAAGCACTTGAAACTATTTGTCTGTACCCGGGGATTTTGTAGCTTTAAGTATATCAATCTGTTTGACTATTGGTTTTCTAATGCTGATGTTAGTAAGTCTACTTCTCTCATCCCCACTGAAGATTGATTGGCAGTCCTGTATCATATCTAAACTCCTTTGTAAATACAGTAAGAAAATGTTTGTTAAATACCTCGTTCATTTATTCCACCGAATCTATCATAACATTGTCACTTTTAATTTTGCCTGTCATTTCCTTATTTTTTGTTCTGTAGAGATGAAAGAAGTCCTTTGCTTTAGCTTGTCCGGCAACCATAATTTCGTAGTTACGCTTCGCTGTGCTTGTATTCTTTTTAAAGAGCCTAGCCATATCCTTATACTTGATTCAAAGGCGTGTTTCCCCGTTTTTTGCTTTGGCGTAAAGCGTTCTTTTTATTCCGGTTTCGTTTTTGAGCCTATCCGTATTACATTTAGAAGTATTAGTATTCGGCCTTACTGTTTCCAGGGGAATAGATTTATTATGCGCATTCAAAATCGAAACAATTAGGCTACTGTACTTTTCACCTAGATTGTTGTTCGTGCTTCTGACATTAAGTTTGTAAGTAACCTCACCCAGGTTCGTACACCACCCTCCATTACCTGACCTTGGTCTAGACAACTGGGTGCGCTAATGACATCCGGGCTGACCACACACCCCACCCTGTCATAGTCCTTTGGGCCGGCCTCGCATGGTGATTAATTGTCCCAAATAATTTCTCAGCTTTTCAAAATTGGCTTTCCTGAAGTCAGGTACTAAAATGTTATTCGTACTATTTAATTCTTCCCATATAATGTTAAATCTTATTTCTTGATGATCGCTAGAGTCTAGATTATTTCACAATTTTACGTTTCTCGTTAGATCCTTATTTTTAGTCAAGAGTAAGTCCAGAGTATTCTCTCCCCTCGTAAAAAAAGAAAAGAAAAAGGGCAATAATTTGTTTTAGGAAATTATCTTGTACCACACCTAAAAAAGATTGTACTTCCTGATCTACTGAATTTACCTACTGTTTCTATAGTTAGAATCTCCCATGATCACAAACTTTATATATTGGGACGCCCTGCACATTTCTTGGATCAGCGGTTCAGTCTGCTGAATGGTAAGTTTAGGAGGTCTATATAGGACACAAATAATAAATTTCTTATTCGTACCTATAATCTCCACCCAAATAGATTTCGTGCTTTGACTGCTTTTCTCTTCGTTAATCGAAATATTAATCATACACTTTGCTGAGTTCTTGATAAAAAGTGCTACTCCTCCCTCACTTCTCTCTACCCTATTCTTGTGAAAAAGTTTATATTTCTCTTTCTCGATTTCCGGGAGGAAATGTCTATGTACCATATTGATCCAGGCTTCTGTAATAGCTATAATATCAAATCTCTTTACGCATGCTTTACCTCGCAACGAAATCATTTCATTCATTACGCTTCTGCTGTTTATATAGTAAATCTTTAGTGTATCCTCCCTCCACCTGTTTAAATAATTCTTTTCAGAGTCCTCTGAGCTGTGTCTGTTGTCTAAACTACACTCCGATAATTTCCCCCCGACTACCACATAATCTCGCTCAAGGGATTTAGCAAGGAGACGAAATCCTTTGGGTGACAAATGCACCCCGTCCCATGTATATAGATAATTCATGCCGTAAAAGTGATCCCAGTTATCGACAAATATACATCCATTATCCTTACACTGATTTGCCAGTCTACAATTCATTGCAATAGCCTCAGAAGGATCCCACATACAATAGGAACCCCACCCTTATTCCTAATATTTTCAAACGCATTCCGGAACCGCGTGCATACTTCCTCACTCCCTAATTTACCTACATCACTGCCTCCTGCACTTAAACAATGGGTTTATCACCTTCCCCGACTATACACTCTTCAATCTTGCCTCAAATATCACCTATCCCCGCCCCGGGAAAACACACCTGGGTCCCATGCTTCCTATCTTTGTCGCAAAAGGCTCTATCTAGATACCTCACCTGACTATATCTTACAACCAAAATCTTATCTGTGGGCAGGGATCCGTCTGTCCTACCCTTCTTTTCTCGTGTCTCCTCCGTTTCTTCTTTTTGTGGTCCCACGAGAGCCTCGAAAGGATTTCTGCATTCAAGCAGGACTGGTGAGGGTTTTCGTCCACTTTCCCGTGTTTTCCTGGTCACCGTGTTCCTCGTCTGTGTTTTGGGCGTAGAGCGAAGAACTAGATTATCATCTATAAGGCCTGCAACAGTCTCCCCTAAGGTTACAATTCTACTTTGAAGATATTGCAGCTCTTCGGCACTGATCACTGGAACAAAATTACTCGCCATCTCTTTGTTAAGAGGAACTATCCTCGATTAACCTGACCTGATTGACGCCAAGATTCACACTGTAGTGACCAGAAATATAAACCATTGATTAAACTGTAATGATTCTTGGAAATATGCCTGTCAGACAAACTATCACCCGATTTAATGATTAAACATTGAATTATGAGTCCTGATTTTTCAAAATATATATAAGTGACTTAAAGGAAATACTTCTAGTTCATGGAAGTTGGGAGAGGAACTAAGAGGAAATAGAAATAATAGTAGATTGCTCCATTACCGTGGCAAAAATAAGCCAATTAATTTTTTTATGATGAAAGACAAAACTTTCCATCCAAGAGAAGGGTCAGCTCCTGCCTAGAAAGGGTGTCATTCAAACCGAATTACCTTTCTTTTGTCACAAAGCAATTTATACGATGATTATCGATACTGAGATATATAGTTGATATGATGGCGAAACCTCCGCAGACTGTATTATTGAGTAAATAAACAAGTTCTTCGACATATTGCTGATGCACACGGAAATGAAAAAGCGTCCACCATTGTGTCCTGGTAAAATAAATAAACAAGAGATTCAGTTTGTAGGTCATGGCGAATTATCACAGAACATAAAGCCTGCAGTCCAAAATGTATCGAGGAACTTGTTTCACCAACTGTACATATACTGCATATGCAAAAGGAACCAACACACTTTACGCTTGAACTTCCTATAATTCCGCCGCAGGCATTGTAGGACTGCATGGAAGCGTGCGATACATAAGCGTTCTTTTTTCGTTTCCTGCTTGCAGCTTCTGTTCGCTTGGGCAGAAAGTACTCTGTAATGAACATATTTATGCATTTTCGTGAGTATGTGTGGGCGTTGTTGCGTAGTAACAAAGCTCATCCTATGTTGCGGAACAATCTGTATGAAAAGCGCTTAAAGAAGTAAACAAAAAACAGTAAATGCAAAGCTCACGTGTACCCTACACACGTGATCCAGCAACCAGGTGATGACTGGTTAGGTCGACTGAGGCTATCGAACTTTGGAGTTTACTGGTGACAATAGAGCTACGAATCCTGGAGTTGAGTGAAGATGGAAGATAGGAAGGAGATAATAAGAAGAAAAGGAGTAGAGAGGGAGGAAGAGGTGAAAAATATGAAGGTGAATTTGGAAGGGGATGAATATGAATTAAGAGCGGAGAGAGGTGTTATAGCGCTAGGGAAGAAAGGGGAGGAGAACGATGAAGAGGAGGAAGAGGACGACGAGGAGGAAGAGAAGGCGGAGGAGAAGAAGGAGGAATAAAAGGAGGAAAAGGGGATAAATGGCGGAGGAACAGGAGGCGGAGGTGGAGGAGAAAGAGTAGGAGGAGCAAGAAGGAAAATCATAAAAATTATATCCTTTCGTATTTTTCATATCTCTCTTTAATATGAGAATTCATTTAGTTTTTTGCGTCGTCATTTCTATCAGTATCAGCATTTTGATTATAATCATATATTATTGAGTTGCACTGACTGAAAATGTAAGCGAGTTCCACTTGTCACATAAATGATGCTTTATTCTGTAGTTTAGAAGAGGAAACTCACTATCACATCACCCAATTTACACGAATATATATAATCAAAGTGAGGTCAGTAATAGAAACCTACAGGTGATGGCTCTCCGGAACGGAGGTCAGAGAGCATCATCTGCCTGACATCCGTCTCCAACGGAGGTGCAGCGGAAAGCAAGATCCCTATAAACTACCACGTTTATCTTTATTTAATTATTTATTCGTCTATTTATTTATCCCCGTCTGGGGTATTGGCCACATGCTATTGTGGCAAAGTGGCATGCAGTTGATACTTTAGGGTCTATATGGGGCGCCCCCACGGACCAGAGACACACATTATTTTGTCTGTGATAGAGGAGGACTCTGTTCACAGAGAAATTATGACACTTTTAGTATACTGCGTCTGTCCTTCCGTTATGCTGTCCCCCAACCCCTTGTTACTGTCCTGTGTCATTTCTCTGAATATTCATTTCCTTTTTTTAGCCTACCCTGTGGTGGGGGATAGAATGCTGCCACCAAGTCTTCCCACTTCAATCGTAAAAGGCGAAAAAAACGGGACGGGGATTAGGACAAGGCATCCTTCTCCCTGTAGCCCCACAAGGGATATTCCTAAAAAAGTAAAGGCATAAGAGGGTCTAGGAGTTTTCCAGACAGTACCCTAAGGTTTGGGTCTTTTAATGTGCGTGGGTGTAGGACAGATGAGAGTGAAAGGGAAGAGATAGGCAGTATGTTTATGAAAATAAAGATGGATGTGTTGGCTTTGAGTGAAACTTTGTTGAGAGGGAGGGGCGAGTGTGAGTTTGGAAGTGTAAATGGGAGGTTCTCAGGAGTGAAAAGAGGACGAGGGAGAGAAGGGGTGGCTATACTAGTAAGTGAAGAGATAGGTAGACGTGTAGTGGAGTGGAAGGAGGTTTCTTCAAGGTTACTGTGGACGAAGGTGAAACTGGGAAAGGAGATGTGTTTTTTTTTTTAAGTACATATGGGCCTGATAGTGAGAAGAGTGTATCAGAAAGAGAGGCTTTTTGGATAGATTTAAATGAGTGTATAGAGGGATTAGGGAGAAACGTCAATGTAGTAGTATTAGGAGATCTTAATACTAGGTTAGAAAATGAACCAATAAACGGAGTGGTTGGGAAGTGTGGAGTTCCAGGAAAGAATCATAGTAGAGAGTTGATGGTGGAGAAGTGTCTAGAAAGAGAGTTGATGATAGCAAATACAGTGTTTAGGATGAAAGTCAAGCATAAGTACACATGGGAAAGGGTGGTGGATGGAAGGGTGGCAGATAGAGCGTTAATGGACTATTTAGTGGTAGATAGGAGTATAATAGGAAGAGTTAAAGGTGTACATGTTCTAAGGGGAGTGAGTGGGGGAATATCAGATCATTTTCTGGTGGAAGGTAAGTTGAGAGTGGAGGATAGATGGAGAAAGAGGAAAAGGACAAAAGGTAGGGAAGAACTTAAATTGAACAGCTTAAATGAGAAAGAAAAGGAGAAGGAGTACAAGAAGAAGCTGAGAGAGGAATGGGAGGGAGCAAAGGAGAGAGTAGAACTAGGAATGGAGGAGGAATGGGGATGGTTTAAGGAGGGAGTCACAAGGTGTGCAAAGATGGTGTGTGGAACAAGGAGGATGGGAAGAAATAGAAGGAAGGGTAGTGAGTGGTGGGATGAGGAAGCAAAGAAAATTGTAGAAGAGAAGAAGCGAGTTTTCATAGATTGGTTACAAAATAGGACGAGGGAATCATATGAAAGGTACAAGGAAAAGAGAAGAGAAGTAAAGCATAAGACAAAGGAGGCAAAGAGGATAGCAGATGTGAAATGGGGTTAGAGTATGACAAAAAAAAAATTGAAAGTAATAAAATTATGTTTTGGAAAGAAATTAAGAGAGGAAGAGGAGGCGAATCAAGTAGAAAAGAAAAGGTAAAAGGTGCAGATGGAGAGATGGTAATGGAAGAGAAGGCAGTAAGAGGAAGATGGGCAGAGTATGTTAGGGAGTTGATAAATGTGAAGGAGGATCGGGAGGGAAAGGTAGTTGCAGCGGGAAGTGCTAAGAAAATGCCCGTGATGAGTGAGGAAAATGGAGGAGAAATAGGGGAGGAAGAAGTGAAGGCAGTTGTTAAGATGATGAGAGCAGGTAAGGTACCTGGGTTGGATGGATGTCATGCAGAATGTCTGAAAAAAGGAGGTACAGTGATGGTGGACTGGCTGGTGAGGTTATTTAATGTTTGTTTAAGAGAGGGAGGACTGGAGGAGTGCCTGTATAGTTCCGCTTTACAAGGGAAAAGGGGACAAGTGTGAGTGTAGTAGTTTCAGAGGGATCAGCTTATTAAGTGTAGCTGCGAAGGCTTATAGGAGGGTCTTGATTGAGAGGATTAGGAGAGGAACAGAGGGAGTAATTGGTGAGGAACAGTGTGGGTTTAGGATAGGTAGAGGTTGCGTAGATCAGATTTTTGTGGTAAGACATATATGTGATAAAGCTGTAGGAAAAGGTAAGGATGTTTTTTTGGGGGGCTTTTATGGATTTGGAAAAGGCTTATGACAGGGTTGACAGGGAGACACTGTGGGAGGTGTTGCAGATATATGGGCTAAGAGGAAAGCTTTTAGGAACTGTCAAGAGTTTTTACGAGAGTAGTAGAGTGTGTGTCAGGATTAGAAATGGAGGGAGTGAATGGCTTGAGGTAAAGGTGGGACTTCGTCAGGGATGTGTTATGTCGCCCTGTGCTGTTCAATTCATACATGGATGGGGTGGTGCCAAACCAGGTCCAAGCCACGCCACTCTTTGGCGCCAAAACAGGCCACGTGGGCGACATCCGTGCCATACTAAGCCACTCTGTCCTGGGTCACTTATACGCGCCAAAACCAACTTGCCACAGGAAGAGGAGGAGGAGGAGGAGGAAGAGGAGGAGGAGGAGGAGGAAGAGGAGGAAGAGGAGGAAGAGGGAAAGAGGATGAGGATGATAGGAAGTTAGAAAAGAAAAAAAGATCGATGAGGAAGAGGAGGAGGAGGAGGAGGAAGGAGGAAGGAGGAGAAGGACGAGAGGGATGATAAAGAGAAAGATGGGTGGGAGAGTCACAGGAGGAGAAAGAGGAGAAAATATTAAAGGGAAGATGGAGGATAAGAAGAATGAGAATGAGAACCAGGAGGAAGAACAGTAAATGAAAGAGAAGAAAAAGAGGATATGGAGGAGAAAGAATAGGAAGATGAAGAGGAGGCGAAGAACTCCACTTCATGGATCTAAATTGAGGATTCTCTCTCTCTCTCTCTCTCTCTCTATCTATCTATCTATCTATCTCCCTTTTTTTTTTCTTTTATTCGCTTACTCCTCTGTAAACCCACTCATCATTCTTCTTCACCTTGTCCTTCTGTTTATCAGCTGTATATTTTTTCCTTTACATTCTTCAGTACATACATCCTTATCCTATCGTTCCCTTAATTATTCTCTACATTATATCGACTACCAAAACCCAGCACCAAACACAGCCTAACCTCACCTCCACACCTTTTTATTGAAAGGTTCTGTGACCAACACAGGTCTTTTATTTATTTCCCAATGTTCTTCATTACCATCGCCCGCCACTTGGAAGGTTTGTGTCCTGTCATCGATTTTCAAGCCTCAGAGAGTTCTCAAATGTAATAACTGTTTTCTAATCTTATCTTCTTTTCAAAATAAACTGGGAGTGGCAATTCTATAATGAATGTATTTTGCTATAATCTTTATCATAATCCTCTTCACTAACAAAATACTATTCTGTCAATTTCTGCCACGTCACATCTACAAAACTTATGTAGGCCTATCTTCTTCCTTTACCATTTGCTAAGCCTCTTTCAGCTAAAATTATCATTCCTTGGAGTCTAGTGAACAAGACGTTTTCTCCATCCATTATCCTCTTCTGGTTGACCGTTACTCCTAATCTAATTTCTTTTACTCAGGAAAAGAAGAAAACCAATGGAAATTAAGCCATGGAGTACGGAATAAACAAACTGGAATAGAATTGAAGTACACATTCTTTTTAGTCCCATTACTGAAGCGGCACTGTGGACAAATAGAAATATCTTAAATGTTATTATGGTTTTCAACTGCTGGTTGTGCTGTTTTACAGAAATTCTCTCTCTGAACTTCCTGTGCCTTTTGACAAGCAAGGGGGACTCATGATGGAAGGAACGTGGGTGAAAGAAATGACTATTGATCCTTCCAAACTCCATTGATATATATATATTCTGTTCTACATATCAAAGGCTTTTCCCCTATTATAAGGGAGATAGCCAAAGTGAAAAGGTCATATACCCACCCCCACCCATTTTATCCTCACCCATTCCACTCCTATTCATCACCTTTTCCTCCTTCTCATCTTAGCTCCTCATGGATGACGGGTCATCCCTGTATCCCGCCCACTGCCCTGGGTCAGAGGCAATGCATCAGGACACAACACATCCACAGCTAGGGCACTTCACGTAATCAACGAACCCCCTCTCCCCCCCTCATGCAGAAAAATAGCCTCCATCCACCACTCACTCTCTTCTTTGCATCACATTATCATCTATACACAGCAATTCTCCAATCACCCCTATCATCTGCTCTCTCCCTTCCCTGCTTAACAGACATTCCCCTCTTGCTCAACGCCCCTTTCACCACATCCATCCAATCATTTCATCCTCGTTCACCTCCTCAAGTTCACTCCATCTACCTCTGCCTTTCGCACTTCTTTTATTCTTCACTCATTCTTTCCATGTGTCCAAACCATCTCAATACTCTTTCATCGACCCTATCTCCTCCTTTTCCACTCCCGCTCTACTCCTCACCTCGTTTTCACTATTCCCAACCTTGCACCCCTACCATACTTCTCAAACATTTCATCTCAAACATATTTAAACATTTCCTCTCTGCCTCTCTTAAATTCCAGGTCTCTGCCCTATACAAGGCTTTCAGCACAATCACTCCTTTATATATTCTTCTCTTTGCATCCATTCTCAAATGTCTATTTCTCATTACACTTTTTAATCACCTATGGCTCTTACTTGCTCCTCTCAATCTACAATTTACTTCCACCTCCACTACTCTCTTTCCTGCCACATCCAGCCCTAAACACCTAAAACTATCCTCTTCCTCCAGCCCCTCTTCTTTATGACTTACTTCCAAATTGCTGCCATCCTTGTACACCTCATCACTTTCCTTTTACCCACATTTAACTTCCGTTTTCTCCTAACGCATACCTTCCCAAATTCCATCACTAACTCCCTTGTAACCATTACCTATAACCCCACATATTGCAACAACACCTATGGAAAACTACACCGCAACATACATACGAACATACATACACACACCCCTAAGCTCTTCCTTCACGTGACCAAACCGTGAAATACCCCTGATTCCTAAGAACACCTTTTACTCATACACACTATATCGCGTAATTTAGATTAATAACCATAATAATTGAACAATCAGAAATAACTATACATCCTTATAATGACAATTATTGTAGGATAAATTAACATTCAAAACTTGTATCATCAAAATAAAACGTAAACTATTTATGATATGCCAACTCCCAAAATACCCCCAGTTAGCGATTTTGTCACATGACTACCAACGGTTAAGAGGAGTTGGCAGTCATTAGGTGGAAAGCAGACCGGAGGTCTGCAGTTGCAATCTAACCTAATAGACTTTTTTTTTTTTTTTACCCAACTAAGAATGGAACATCCTATCCCACCTCTGCCTCCCGTTTTAGTCGTCTTTTACGACCCTAGTGGGAAAAATCGGTGGTAGTACCCTTTCCTCCCTTACTACAGGGGTAGGTGAAAATTGAAAAATATATTCAGAAACTTAGTACGAGTACAAAACAATATTAAGAGTTGGGAGACAGCATGACGGACGGGCAGTTGCATTACAATAAAATAACATAAATTTTCTATGAGTGGATATTTCCTTTAATACAGAAAAAAAATTGTTACTCTTGTCCGTAGGGGTGCTCCATGTAGACCATAAAGTATCAGCTGCACGCTACTGAGCAGATTTTTACCGTACAGTAACATGCAGCCAATCAGTGAAGAGATAAGTAAGCGGGTGGTGGAGTGGAAGGAGGTTTCATCAAGGTTGATGTGGATGAAGGTGAAGCTGGGAGGGCAGATGTGGGTTTTTGTAAGTGCGTATGGACCTGGTAGTGAGAAGAACGTAGAGGAAAGGGAGGCTTTTTGGGTAGATATAAATGAGTGTATAGAGGGATTAGGGAGAAATGCCAATGTAGTTGTATTGGGAGACCTTAATGCTAGGGTAGGAAATGAACCAATAGACGGAGTGATTGGGAAGTATGGAGTTCCCTGTAAAAATTGCAGTGGAGAAATAATGGAGATGTGTCTTGAAAGAGAGTTGATGATAGCTAATACAGTATTTAAGAAGAAAGTCAAGCATAAGTACACATGGGAAAGGGTGGTGGATGGAAGGATGGCAGATAGAGCGTTAATGGACTATATAGTGGTGACCATGAGTATGGTAGGAAGAGTTAAGGATGTACATGTTCTAAGGGGAGAGAGCGGGGGAATATCAGATCATTTCCTGGTGGAAGGTAAAATGAGTGGAGAATAGGTGGAGAAAAAGGAAAATGACAGAAGGTAGGGAGGTACTTAGAGTGAACTGCTTAAATGAGGAAAAAAGGAGAGTGAGTTTAAAAAGAAACTGAAAGAGGAGTGGGAGGGAGTAAAGGATAGAGTAGAACTAGGAGTAGAGGAGGAATGGGGATGGTTCAAGGAGGGAGTCATAAGGTGTACAAAGATGGTGTGTGGAACAAGGAGGGCGGGAGGAAAAAGAAGGAAGGGTAGTGAGTGGTGGGATGAGGAAGCAAAGAAATGTGTAGAAGAAAAGAAGCAGGCATTCATAGATTGGCTGCAAATTAGGACGAGGGAATCGTATGAGAGGTAGAAAGTAAAGAGAAAGGAAGCTAAGCATAAGATAAAGGAAGCAAAGAGGAGAACAGATGTGAAATGGGGTAAGAGTATGACAGAAAATTTTGAAAGCAATAAAAAGATGAGAGAAGCGAGTAAATGCCTTGGTGGATTGAAAAGTGTAATGAGAAATAGACATTTGGGAATGGACGCTAAGAGGAGGTTATATGAAGGAGTGATTGTACCAACAGCATTGTACGGGGCAGAAACATGGAACATGAGAGAGGAAGAGAGAAGGAGTTTGAATGTGTTTGAGATGAAATGTCTGAGAAGTATGATAGGGGTTACTAGGCTAGATAGATTGAGAAATGAGGAGGTGAGGAGGAGAACAGGGGTGGAAAGGGAACTGGGAGATAGGGTTGATGAAAATGTTTTAGGATGGTTTGGACACATGGAGAGAATGAGTGAAGAAAGATTAGTAAAAGAAGTATGGAAGGCAGAGGTGGAAGGAGTGAATATGAGGGGGCGTCCTAGGATGAGATGGATGGATGGGGTGAAAGGGGCATTACAAAAGAGAGGAGTGTCTGTGGAGGAAGGACGGGAGAGGACAGAAAATAGGGGTGAATGGAGAGGGGTTGTGTATAGATGATGCTATGATGCATGAGGGGGAGTGGGTGGTGGGTGGTGGTGGGGAGGTATGTGTGAGAAGAAAATTGACGCAGCCCGAAGGGATTTCTCCCCGTCTTCTCCTTTTCTGCATGAGGGGACGGAGAGGGGGGGTCGCCGAATTTATGAAGCGGCCTTGCTGTGGATGCGCTGTGTCTTGCGACACTGCTTCTGACCCAGGGCAGTGGACAGGATGCAGGGGTGACCCGTCATCCAGGAGGTGCCAAGATAAGAGGGAGGGAGGAGGGTGGAGGGGAGTGGAATATATAGGAAATGGAATGGGTGGGAGTGGTTTCTATGCCTTTTTCTTTGTGGCTACCCCCCATGTAGGGGAAAAAGCCTTTGGTATATCTATGTATGTATATATATATATATATATATATATATATATATATATATATATATATATATATATATATATATTGAGGTGTGCAGACAAAATGAGTG
Source organism: Oratosquilla oratoria (assembly GCF_046742065.1). Lineage (NCBI taxonomy): Eukaryota > Metazoa > Arthropoda > Malacostraca > Stomatopoda > Squillidae > Oratosquilla > Oratosquilla oratoria. Next base: position 51,674,060 of record NC_134778.1, on the reverse strand, counting down.
GTAGGGTGGTGAGTTTAAACGCCAAGAATCCGTTGAAGTTTTATTTCTGACGTTTCGTCCAACTAGGACTTCTTCAGAGTATACACAAGTAGGACAAAGACATCTTATATAATCGCACAGCTCACCCCGTTCCTCCCCGGTCAATATTGTTGCCATCTCGCTTTCGTCTTGCCTCGTGGATAATTAGGCCGCTTGCTGCTCTCGCCAACTTAACAAAACCGGCCCGATGATTGCTGCATGGGACTGAGGTAATATACGCTGCCGCAATTGTCCTCCTTTCCTTTTTGTTGAGTCCATTATGGAGCACCTCTTTTTTTTCCCAATCCGGCAGGTGGCCAAAGTTGTCGATGTGTACCACTAATGAGTTGGATGTCCGGTGGGCTTTGATGTCATTCTTGTGTTCAATCGTCCGCTTGTATGGCGAAACTAGCAGAGGAATTCACAAGCGGAGGATTGAACACAAGAATGACATCAAAGTCCACCGGCTTTGTGTGTGTGTGTGTGTGTGTGTGTGTGTGTGTGTGTGTGTGTGTGTGTGTGTGTGTGTGTGTGTGTGTGTGTGTGTGTGTGTGTGTGTGTGTGTGTGTATTTACCTAGTTGTATTTTACGGGAAGGGGAGCTATGCTCGTGGTGTCCCGTCTTCATATCTCGTTTTATCTAGACTGTTTTTAAATTCGTGTATTGTTTTTCCAAACACCACTTTCTCATCTAACTTGTTCCAAACGTATATTACCCTGTGGGGAAAACTGTCCTTTTTCAGGTCTCTTTATAACTGTCTTTATTTTCTTTCCGTGTCCTCTTGTATTTCTACTATCCCGTTTTATTAGATCCTCTCTATCAATAGTTTCTATGCCTTTCATGATTCTATAAATAGTTATCAAGTCTCCTCTCTCTCTTCTTTGCTCTAACGTCTGTAGCTCAATTTTTGTTAGTCTCTCTTCATATGATAGTTCTGAGAGTGTTGGTGCCAATTTCGTAATTGCTCTTTGTATTCTTTCAAATTTTGTTATACATTTTTTTTTTCTTTTTTGTACTTGGTGACCACGTCGTCGCTGCATATTCCAATGTTGGTCTTATCAAAGTGACTAGTATTTTCTTCACCATTTCTTCGTCCAGGTATGTAAATCCCAATTTGATCGTTCTTATTAGATTATAAGTTTCTCCAATTTTTTTTTTATATGTTTCTCAGGGGACATATTATTCATAATAATGACTCCCAGGTCTTTCTCATTTTCCACTTTTTAAATTTCTTCTTCTCCCAATGTATGTGATCCCACTGTTCTTCTTTTGCTTCTTCCAAATTTCATTATACTACACTTCTTAATGTTGAATTCCATCTCTCACTTCCTACTCCATTCCCATACTTTATTGAGATCACTCTGTAGCGACTCACAATCTTCTTCAGTGTTCACTTTTTTCAACAATTTTGCATCATCCGCAAAGAAGCTCGTATAACTTTCAATTCCTTTATCCATATCATTAATATATATAGCAAACATTATTGGGGCCAGAACTGTTCCTTGTGGAACTCCACTTATAAGTATAGGTAAATTCCAGGAAGGAGCAGAAGTATTTTATTCTCTAACGTTTCGACAGAGTCTTCTTCAGAGAGATAATAGTACAGGCAAATTGGAATACATTGTCTATATACTAAGCGGGTCATCTCACAGAGGAATAACAAAAAGATTATACGAACACAAGAATGACATGCGACACCACAGGACATCTAATTCGCTAGTAGTACACGCTACACAACACGGACATATGCCTAATTGGAACAACACCAAAATCCTACACACCGGTATGAAAAAGACGACAAGAAAAACTATTGAAGCTGCATATATTAATACTTTTAAATCAACCAATCATAGAGAAGGATTTGTAAATTTGGCACACACAACAGCAAGATTAATCATCGAGGGGGCACAAACGGCGGACTCTATCCCAAGGCGACCTGTGAGATGACCCGCTTAGTATATAGACAATGTATTCCAATTTGCCTGTACTATTATCTCTCTGAAGAAGACTCTGTCGAAACGTTAGAGAATAAAATACTTCCGCTCCTTCCTGGAATTTACCTATACCACTCTTGCCATACATTTGTCTTTTCTCTTGTCATATATATATATATATATATATATATATATATATATATATATATATATATATATATATATATTATGTGTATGTTTCTTAAGACAGATTGAACATTTTTAGAAGCTCCGCCATGGGATACGAACCCTGACCCGTGCAGTACCTTCACAAGATGTTTTGTCCCATTTTTTACCATCCCCCACTCTCTCCTTTTATATTTCTCGTGCCGTATTCCCTTACCTTGTCCATATTGAGCGGCACTTTCCCTTTTATTTGAATGCCGCCTAATTGTTGTGTTTGTCTTTATGGAACTTTTTCAGTAACGAAAGGAATACTAACTTCTCTAGTTGTTTTTCTGCTCAAGGGCCTCCTGATTTTGCTTGCATTTCTTTAACCCTCTCGCTACGATAATAATCTGGTCAGGATTAGACCTCCACTTTCAGATATTCTCTTTTGCACCCTGTCTTCTTGCGACACAAGCTCTCTCTGACTCATGGCACTTAGTCTTTTTTCATTTAACTCGAAAAAATAATCTGCACCGTCGCTCCTACTTCCAAACATCTCTTTCCACCGACTATCATATCTTTCCTCCTCTTCATCATTCTACTCCTGCTCCTCGTTATCACTATCCCTATTACCATCATCTCTAAAAAATCCTCTCCTTCTCTGCGTCCCTCCGCCCGACTCACACCTTATCTGCGCGCTTCCGGACTCGCCCGGTCACATTCCGGCACCTCCACTTATCACTATCTTCAATACTAACATTTATTCATTTCTTCCTCCTTCTACTCCTTTCCCTCACCCTTATCCTTCTTCTCATTCTCGCCTTGCATGTCTTTTTTTATCCTCTTTTCTATTCTCAAATTCCTACCGTTTTCCCTCTTACCTATCCCCTAGTTCCTCTGCACTTCACTTATCTTCCACATCCTTCTCTTCAGTTTCTTTATATTATGCTCCCCACTTCCTTTTCCTTTTCCTCAAAATACTCCTCCCCTTTCTCTTCCTTACTCATAAAAATCTTCTTCTGCTTCCTCTTCTTCATCATCCAGTTCCTCCTCATTTTACTGCTCCTTATCCTCTCCGTCCTCCTCCTCTTCACTTTCCTTATCTTTGACCTCTTCTTCCTCTCCTTATTTTTTCTCCCTTTCCTCTTCTTAATCCTCCACTTCCTTCTCGTTCCTATGTCTTTTTACTCTTCCTTCTCCTCTTTCTTTTGTTTCTTTCTCTTACAATTTTTTTCTTCCTAATTTTCATAACACAATTCTCTTATGTTCCATGTTTCAGCCCCATACAGTGCTGTTGGCACAATCACTCCTTCATACAGTCTCCTCTTAGCATCCATTCCCAAATGTCTATTCCTCATTACACTCTTTAATCCACCAAGGCATTTACTTGCTTCTCTCAATCTACATTCTACCTCCACTTTCACTCCACCTTTCCCTGCCACATTTGCACCCAAGTATCTAAAACTATCCACTTCCTCCAGTCGCTCTCCCTTAATGCTCACTTCCAGTCTACTGAAATTAATTTCTAATGAATTTGCTGTCATTTTCAACAGAATATGCTTGAAAGAGAATCTCCTGCCACGCTTCACGAATATATATATACATATATATGTATATATATATATGTATATATATATATATATATGTATATATATATATATACTATATATATATGTATATATATATGTATATATATACATATATATATATATATATATATATATATATATATTCGTGAAGCGTGGCAGGAGATTCTCTTTCAAGCATATTCTGTTGAAAACGACAGCAAATTCATTAGAAATTAATTTCTTTCCTAAGCTTTCTAGCTTTCGGAAAGTAGATTTCTGAGGAAAAGAGAGGGGAAGAAGCAAATTTCCAATTGACATTGGGAACCTATGTTAACACAGATGTCTATGTTATACACAAAGTATATGAAAATAAACAAAACACAGTAGAATAAATCCAAGACGTTTTGCAGATCGTTCTGCATCTTCAGTTGGAATGAAAGGAAGATGTCAATGGTGGGTGTAAAAATGAATAAAGACAAAACTGGGAGAGATCGCTAATGACTCTCCTCTGCTTGGCTGGCGCTATTTGGTTGATTTCTCAGCCTAGCCGATCGTCTAAGGCTTGACATTTTGTCCTCTGCGGGGTGCTCGTTTTGAACCATTGACATCTTCCCTTCATTCCAACTGAAGATGCAGAACGATTTGCAAAACGTCTGGGATTTATTCTACTGTGTTTTGTTTATATTCATTTACTTTGTGTATAACATAGACTTCTGTGTTAATATAGGTTCCCAATGTCAATTGGAAATTTGCTTCTTCCCTCTCTTTTCCTCAGATATCTACTTTCCGAAAGCAAGAAAGCTCACGAAAGAAATGAATTTCTAATGATTTTGCTGTCGTTTTCAACAGAATATATATATATATATATATATATACATATATATACATATATATGTGTCTGTATATATATATATATATATATGTATATATATATATATATGTATATATATATATATATATATATATATATATATATATATATATATATATATATATATATTGCGTCGGGTAAACTGGAGGACTCTTTGAAGAAATCTAATTAAGTATGAAATTGGCAGTTGCTATCAAGCCTATCAAAATAAACACTATGAGAGGACGGAGCCTTTATTAGTAGGACGTATCGTTTGTGACAGCTTTTTCAAGTACATAGTCGTGATACACATAACAGATTAAATAAGAGGATCCGGGGAAACGGGGGAGGTAATTGGAAACTAGGAAAGGTTAAGGAGATGGATCGATTGTCTGGATGCAGGATGTTTGTTTACTGCCGATGAACAAAAAGAGAGGAGAAAAAGCTGAGGATGGACAAAAGTCACCAGAGGAAAAAGGAATAGAGGGCAACTATAATTTTGTTGGCAATTGGAAGAAAAGGAATCAGACGGGGTGAAATATTGAACATGACTCTGTTTTGTTTTAGATGATGGCTGCTTCCAAATATTTTCTTCGGATTTTATCGAGCTCGTGTACTAATAGTTCTACCATTTCCCAGTCCATCAAATGATACCGATTCCTATTTATCATTAATTGCTGATGCTGATACCGATGCCAATTCCTATTCACTCTTATTTGCCGGTGCCGATGCCGATTCCAGTTTTGATATAAATTAATTGAACTATGTTTTTTACTTGCTTTATATTCTATGTAGATTTATACACGCCAGATTGGGCTACTTTTTGACCATTTTATTGTGTAGCTACTTTTTATTATGTACTTGTTTCCATAAAAAAATTCTTGTTTACAAATATTTTTAAACCAGCATCACTGAGCATAATTAATAAGTGGTTTTATTCTATAAGCCAGTAATACATAATCACTAAAACAATACATAAATGCATAATTCTTTTTTTAAATAATACTTTTTACTATGTTTTTGATGAACAACAACAACTTTTTCTTAAACAAAACAAATCTTAATATAAATTTTAAAGACACTGATAAAATACACGTGATACTATTTATAAAGATGCTAGATGTTTTTATTTTAGCGATCTTTAAGCCTCTAAAGTCTACTTACAAAAATTGTATTGCTGAATAATAGAGAACTATTAAGCCAAAATGCATAAAGATGTTATATATTTACTTGTCAAAATACATAAAAAAATGATAAACTATTCGTTTGGCTATAAATTGCTGCGGAGTAAGTGGGAGTAAATCCGTCCGCCCATTTTTCGCACTTATAAGCTGTTAAAATCGACCGAGTTCACGGACACCCAGACGAATTACTCCCATATTACTATTGCTTAACTTCTATTGTAGAAATTTTGCTGTTTCATATATATATATATATATATATATATATATATATATATATATATATATATATATATATACACACACACACACACACACACACACACACACATACACACACACACACACACACACACACACACACACACACACACACACACACACACACACACACACGCTCACACACACACACACACACATACACACACACACACACACACACACACACACACACACACACACACACACACACACACACACACACACACACACACACACACACACACACACACACACACACACACACACACACAACAACACACACACATATATATATACATATTATTTTTAGTTTAATTTATATGAGAAATACAAAAATGAAATTAAAAATTAATATAATTTGCTCTAACATTTACTCCGGCTTGAGCTGTTATTTTAAAAGGATCGGCATCGGCAAAATATTATCCTATGCCGAATCCCACTCTAAAAAAATGCTGATTCACCAAAAAAGTGCCGATTCTTGCTAATGCCGATGTCGATTAATCGGCACACACCTAGTTGCTACTTTTTCTGTGTACAATACACGCTTTGGTGGTGACATCATGGCGAACATCCATCATATCGATGTTCTCGGATCCGGGTTTTCAGCTCACATGATGTTTCTCCAATGTAGGACTTGCTCGAATTTTAAAAGCCAGCAATTTGTAAGTGTGCCAGACAAGTAGGACAATAAAAGACATGACGAGGACGAGAATAGGCATCGGCATGAAGCCTGACAATAAAACCGGTGTCTATCGAATTCCTTGCTCGGGATGTGACAAGTCCAACATTAGGGAGGCATTACGCAAAGTGAAAACCCGGATCCGAGAACATCAACACGATGTTCGCCAGATGTCACCACCAGCGCGTGTGTGAGGCTCCGTCCTTACATGGTGTTTATTTTGATAAATCTAACTAAACATTTTTTTTTCGTAATTAATGTATTCTACGAAGAGTTGAGTAATTGCTTACATAAAGTGAACGTTAACTCCACACCATCCTCAATCTTTTAATTTTCCCCGAAGGTTTGAGGACTAAAGATCTTCATTTTGTGGGGATATCAAAATTCTTTTCAGTATGTCAAACTGATAAGGCTATCACTTGTCACTGTATATCCAGTGTTGCCCGCTATTACTACCTGTCCACTTATACGATCCCGTCTATTATTGTAAATTTGTTCTGTATTGGTCTGCCTCATTTATTTCCCGCAAACGTTAATATACACTCTGTGCCGTAGTGCTGTGCAATGCTTTAGTGTTGCTGTATAATATATTGGTAACAGTTATTGCTACTTTTTTGTAGCACTGATATATTTATTAATTCGGTAATAATTGTATATATAAACACATGGGCCTACCATTCTTTTCTAAGGAGTCTCTCCAACTTTTAATAAGATAGACGTAGCACAACTGAGGTGGCTGGGACACCTTGAAAGAATGAATCCTGAAAGAATAGCTAAAAGAAGATGGAAATAGAGACCGAATGGCACAAGACCACGGAAAAGATGGAAGGATTCAGTTGCAGAGACATTGGAGAGACACCACCTACAACCACTGGATGGGCTGAGAGGGCAAGGAGTCGTACAAGATAGAATGGAGGAAGAGGCTGAACCTACTGACAGAGTGAAAATTCAACCTGGGAGCTGATGTAAGATGTAAGTAATAAACACATGGGCCTACCATTCAAAGAAGTAAAATCAATATGACTTGCAATGTGACATGATGAACAAAATTACCTTTTATATAATTTATTTTATCACTAGCAGTGTCATAATTACACCGCGCAAGCCTGCTGAAAGCATTATAACAACGCTAGTTTTCATTAGGATAATACAGCATACCGAATGATAATTTTCCTTCAGTATTCCATTCTTTTGATACCTAATGATAATATATATTACACAAATTAATATATATGTATATATATACATATATATATATATATATATATATATATATATATATATATATATATATATATATATATACGTGCTCTCGGGGGATTCATTTCAAGAACTTCGGAGAGTACGCTGTATAAGAATTAACAAAAGAAAGATACAGAAGATTACTACATTTTCATTCTCCTAGACAGAAGATTATAGCTAAAAGAAGTGAGTTGCCATATCCATAAATGAGGACCACAAGGGCAGCGACAGTGGTAACTGTGGCTATAGTGGTTATAGTGGCTATATTGTGTGTGTGTGTGTACGCACGTTTTTGTAAGAATGATCGTCCTCGTCCAAGGATTGAAAAAAAAAAAAAAACGAAAAAGATTGGTTGCCTTTGCACCCAAAAGTATCGATTCTCTCCAAATGCAGGGTATACATGCTGTACTGTGCGGGGCCCATGTTAAGCGAGGTTGATTATCCTGGCTCCGCAAGGTTGGCACCCCTGAAGATCCACAGTCATTCAAAGCCAAGGTCGATGTCCCTTGGGTCATTGCGAGTCGACGTGGGAGTCTGAACAGTTGTGATGATCAAGAAGTGAATGAACAAGACGAGGAGAGGAGACGGAGAGGGGGGTTGAAGTTTAATGAAGCGGCCTTGCTGTGCATATGCTGTGTCTTGCGGCGCTGCTTCTGACCCAGGGCAGTGGACAAAATGCAGGGATGACCCGTCATCCAGGAGGTGCCAAGATAAGAGGAAGGGAAGAGGGTAGAAGGGAGTGGAGTATGTAGATGGAATGGGTGGGAGTGGTTTCTATGCCATTGTTTTTTGTTTTTGTTTTGTTTTTTTGGCTACCTCCCTTGGAAGGGGGAAAAAGCCTGTGGTACCCCGTCTGGGGTATTGGCTGCATGTTATTGTGGCAAAGTAGCATGCAGTTGATACATTAGTGTCTATATAGGGCGCCTCTACGGACCAGAGTCACACATAATTTTGTCTGCTATAGAGGAAAACACTGTTCATAGAGAAATTATACTACGACTATCCCTCCGTTATGCTGTCCTCCAACCACTTGTTACTGTCCTGTACCATTTCTCTGAATATTATTATTTTTTTTTTGCCAACCCTGTGGTGGTGGAAGAGAATGGTACCACCAAGTCTTTCTACTTGAGTCGTAAAAGGCGACAAAAAAAATGGGACGGAGGATGGGATTAGGAGTCCTACTACCTGTAGCCCCAAAAGGGGACATTCCTAAAAAAGGAAGTAAAAGCATAAGAGGGTCTGGGAGTTTGCCAACCAGTACCCTAAGGTCTGGGTCTTTTAATGTGCGTGGATGTGGTACAGATGAGAGTAAAAGGGAAGAGATAGGCAGTATGTTTGTGAGAAGAAAGATGGATGTACTGGCTTTGAGTGAAAGGAAAGTGAAAGGAAAGGGCAATTGTGAGTTTGGGAGTGTAGCTGGGAGGTACTCAGGAGTGAAGAGGGGACGAGGGAGAGAAGGGGTGGCTATACTAGTAAGTGAAGAGATAAGTAAACGGGTAGTGGAGTGGAAGGAGGTTTCATCAAGGTTGATGTGGATGAAGGTGAAGCTGGGAAGGGAGATGTGGGTTTTTGTGAGTGCGTATGGACCTGGTAGTGAGAAGAGCGTAGAGGAAAGGGAGGCTTTTTTAGGTAGATATAAATGAGTGCATAGAGGGATTAGGGAGAAATGTCAATGTAGTTGTATTGGGAGACCTTAATGCTAGGGTAGGAAATGAACCAATAGACGGAGTGATTGGGAAGTATGGAGTTCCAGGTAAAAATCGTAGTGGAGAAATGATGGTGGAGATGTGTCTTGAAAGAGAGTTGATGATAGCAAATACAGTGTTTAGGAAGAAAGTCAAGCATAAGTACACATGGGAGAGGGTGGTGGATGGAAGGGTGGCAGATAGAGCGTTAATGGACTATATAGTGGTGACCAGGAGTATGGTAGGAAGAGTTAAGGATGTACATGTTCTAAGGGGAGAGAGTGGGGGAATATCAGATCATTTTCTGGTGGAAGATAAACTGAGAGTGGAGAATAGGTGGAGAAAGAAAAAAAGAACAAAAGGTAGGGAGGTACTTAGAGTGAACTGCTTAAATGAGAAAAAAAGGAGAATGAGTATAAGAAGAAGCTGAAAGGGCAGTGGGAGGGAATAAAGGAAAGAGTAGAACTAGGAGTGGAGGAGGAATGGGAATGGTTCAAGGAGGGAGTCATAAGGTGTGCAAAGATGGTGTGTGGAACAAGGAGGGCGGGAGGAAATAGAAGGAAGGGTAGTGAGTGGTGGTATGAGGAAGCAAAGAAGGGTGTAGAAGAGAAGAAGCAGGCATTCATAGATTGGCTACAAATTAGGACGAGGAAATCGTATGAGGAAGGCTGTGTATATAAAATTCCATGTAAAGATTGCAACAAATGCTATATTGGTCAGACTGGAAAGGAATTAAATGTTAGAATAAAGCAACACAAATATAGCGTTAGAAGTGGTCAAACGTCCAACGCGTTATTTGTCCATCTTAGGGATTTTAACCATTGTATCAATTGGAATGAAGCTAAAGTAATTGTCAAAAGTAATTCTTATTTGAATAGAAACATCATAAAATCCAGTCTGATCAAGAATACATTTGTTAATAATTTAAATTTAAGTCAAGGATAATACAAATTGGAAACCAAATGTCCGGACACTTGAGCCAATATGGCACTGGGGGAGATCCACCCTAACCCTCTGAGTATATATACTTGTCTTCTTTTCTGTATCTATACCTCGAAAATGTCTGAATAGACGAAAGCGCTCGGTCTCATCTCTTTCATTTTCCCAGTGGTTTGTCTGCATACTAGTATCACGAGTTCAAGTGATTTCTTCTGCAATTATGGATACCACGCGCCTCTACCGTGACTTTATCACTTACTGCCCTGGACTTTCTCCTTTCGTCAAAGAAGTTTGTTCGTCTCTCTCCAAGGCCCATAAGTCAAAACTTCGCCTGAAGTTTCTCAGAAGATGTTTTGAAGAACAAGTGATTCCTAAATCTATACTCAACAAAAGACTATCCAGTTTGTGCAATCGACCCTTTGAAGATTTTCAAAGAATAACTCTTCAAAAACATATTGATATTACAAAAATTGAAGTGCACGAGTTATTCAAAGTGTATGGGAAGAAAAGACGTGAGTTTGACCGGGCGATCCCTTTGGAATGGAAAGTGAGTTTGTTAGATTATTGCTATGGCAAAATGAGGTTAGTGTGCCACACTCTGACAATCAAATTAGATAAGAAACTTGATAATTTAATCAAGGAAAGTGAGTGGACCAAAAATGCCAACACTAATTTTGTGATAAATTTATCAAATAAACAATTAAGTGAAGATGCCAAATGTGCCCTGGGGTATGGTCTTAGTTTTGCCGTTTCCAAACAGTTGGACAGTGTGAGCGTTGCGCAAGGTTTTTGTAATCTTGAGAAGTTTGGAAATGTGCCCATTGAAGACATTAATATCAGTAAAGGTTTGGTTTATAGTTCCATGTCATCAACCAACCAACCTACATGCCCCAAACGTTTTCTCATGGCTTACGACAAATTGAAAAAGGATGATGAATTGCATGTGACTAAAGCTGATAAAAGTAATAGTGTTGTCATTATGAACAAAAAGGATTATATTGACAAAATGGATGACCTCTTAGATGACAAAAATACGTACACTAAATTAAAGAAAAATCCTTTAGATGTTGTCAATAAGAATTTCAACACTAAGTTAAAAAGCATTTTAAAAGGACATGACATTTTGATCAAGCAGCTCTCCTCGAATTCACCATCACTTCCATACATGTATGGGTTGATTAAAACTCACAAACCGAACAACCCTGTGAGACCCATTACATGTTCCCGAGGATCTGCTGGGTACAATTTGTCCAAGTGGCTTGTGTCCGTTTTGAGCCCTCTAGTAGGGACAATTTCCCACAGCCACATACACAACAATGTAGATTTAGTTAACAAACTTAATAACCTTAATATTAACTATGATTTTTCTCTTATTAGTTATGATATCACTTCGTTATTTACCAGTGTTCCGGTTTTTGATTTATTAGTGTATCTTGAAGAAGAATTGGAGAAATTTGATTTACCACTGCCTACTGCCACCATTATTGATTTAATTGAATTGTGTGTTTTGGAATTTCATTTTGTGTTTAACGGTAACTCTTATTTACAGAATTTCGGTATGGCAATGGGTAATCCGATTTCTCCAATTCTTAGCAATCTTTATATGGAATTTTTTTAAACAAAGTTGTTACCCAATATTCTCCCCCAAAATGTTACTTGGTTTAGGTACATTGATGATATTTTGTGCATTTGGCCTGTTAATGCTGACCCGTCCACTTTCTTGTCACAACTTAACGCCTTAGTCCCTTCAATCAATTTTACCATGGAAATAGAACAAAATAATCGATTACCTTTCCTTGATGTATTGATATACAGAAACGAAAGGTCTTTCAAATTTGATGTTTATAGGAAACCCACCAATGTTCTTTCATATGTTCATTTTTACTCTTCTCATCATTACAGGACCAAAGCATCTGTGTTATCTTCAATGTACCTTCGTGCTTATCGTATTTGTAGTCCGGAGTTTTTGGATGATGAATTCTCAAGAATAAATGACATAGCTTTAAAATTAAAGTATCCAAATCATCTAATTGAAATTTCTAAAAAAATGGCTAGAAAGTCTTATTTTGATGACAAAACTAAAGAAAAATTTAATTCTAAAAATCTTCTCGTTCTTCCTTATCATGACAACTTCATTAAATTGCCGCATATTCTTAAGAATTTCAACATCCAAACCATTTTTAGGAACTCCAACACAGTCAAAAGTCTTTTAATTAAAAATTCCCCTGAAAATAAGGAAGGCTGTGTATATAAAATTCCATGTAAAGATTGCAACAAATGCTATATTGGTCAGACTGGAAAGGAATTAAATGTTAGAATAAAGCAACACAAATATAGCGTTAGAAGTGGTCAAACGACCAACGCGTTATTTGTCCATCTTAGGGATTTTAACCATTGTATCAATTGGAATGAAGCTAAAGTAATTGTCAAAAGTAATTCTTATTTGAATAGAAACATCATAGAATCCAGTCTGATCAAGAATACATTTGTTAATAATTTAAATTTAAGTCAAGGATTATACAAATTGGATGAATTTATCATAACAAAAATTGTAAACCAAATGTCCGGACACTTGAGCCAATATGGCACTGGGAGAGATCCACCCTAACCCTCTGAGTATATATACTTGTCTTCTTTTCTGTATCTATACCTTGAAAATGTCTGAATAGACGGAAGCGCTCGGTCTCATCTCTTTCATTTTCCCAGTGGTTTGTCTGCATATATATATATATATATATATATATATATGTATATATATATAGATAGATAGATAGATAGATAGATAGATAGATAGATAAATAGATAGATAGATAGATAGCTGAAGAGAGGGGATAATCATTCCAATACACAAAAAAGATGATAAGTTATAGTGCATAACCTATAGAGGAATAAGCCTACTATCAACTGCATATAAGGTTTTTACCAAGATATTATAACAGAATGGAAGAATATATGGAGCATATAGTAGGAGAGTACCAATGCGGTTTTAGAAGAGGGAGGTCAACAGCAGATCAAGTTTTATATATATATATATATATATATATATATATATATATATATACATATATATACATATATATAAATTATATATATATATTATTTCAGGCAAATGAGAGAGAAATGGGTGGGGAAGGGCAAACGAAGATGTGTTGGGAATAGAGTTTATTCCCCTAACGTTTCGACCAACTTGGTCTTCTTCAGAGGATATGATGCATTACAATAGGACCACAGTCTTATACTCGCAGCGAGCTGGAACCCGCCCAGCTGTTAGCAGATGTGTCAGGTCTTCTCTTTGGCTAGTGATTTAATTATCAAGACACTTGCTGTTTTTGAAAAGCATTTAAGTCCATCTCTGCC
>NC_134778.1:51650199-51657699 GCF_046742065.1 Oratosquilla oratoria | reverse complement strand
TATATATATATATGTATATATATATATATATATATATATATCACAACAAAGTAATGTAGCACATTGGTAAAATGATACTAATGGCCTCCTTTCGGAGAAGAATAGGAGAAAGTAAAGAGATTTGTATATTTCGATCACTATTTGTGACCCTCTACAGCAGTTGTGTTAGTGGAGAGAAGCATGTATATATATATATATATATATATACAAAAGTAGTGAGGTGAACAAGTAGGTCACGTGTCCGGCGCTACGTGGACATTGATGGATGTTTTCCTCATTTAGTGTAGAGGGTAGCAATTTATTAACAGCTAAGGTAGTTATACAGTCTGGTGACCATTGTGCATTGAAGATATTATAACTGGGAAAATATTCTATTAGAGAGGATTTTATGATATTTCTCCTAAGTTAATTACCGTTATTGAGTGACACAAAGAATCCGAAGACGTATAATTAGAGGAATAATGAAAGGAATAATGAAAGGTAGAACTGAATAGGAATTTAAACAGGAAGAAGGAGAAGGGGCATGTGACACAAGCGAACAGAAAGTAGTTGGGGAAAGAGGAGAGACACTAACTGCATTGAAAAACCTATTGCAAACATACACACCGAATCCCCAACACACACCCATAACTCCCACAAGGGAGGATAGACTAAGGGGACTCACGAAACCAAGAGACATCCTCATACTGAAATTGGAACAATTGCAGGGACTTAAAGCCACAGCTAGGTTACAATTACTCGTTGAGTTAGTGGAATAATGTACTGAGGAGGACCAAGAGAGGGTTAGAATCGCGGAGTAGGGTCAGTCCTGAATTAGCCATTCTCATACACAATAGCCAATTTAAGAAGACCATCCACTCATGGAGATCATTTCAAACCCCATTACAGACAGAATTTAACTTTAAAAAAAAACCTCGATTGAGCGTGGCAGGAATTAGATAATATAATGTATCATTGGATCGAATCACCACAAACATTCACACAGAAATTTAAATGCCAACATGCAGTAGTCGAGACACGGCTTCATTACGAAAGACTACCGGAAAGAGATAGGACCATCAAGAGGAATTTATTGAATGGATTATCAACCAAATAGAAAAAAAAAAGGATAGAAGGATTTCTAGAAGATGGGTATCCTCTTAGTAAATTCCTAGATAGGTTACAAAATGAGAGGCAGTTCCTGATGATTCAAAACAATTCACCAGTAGGCATGTTACATACAGAAAGACCGCCATACACGAGATGAGGCAACAAGAATAGATCATGGTATAGACTGTAGTGAGATGGATGAACTAAAAGCTAGAGGTTCAATTAGTACAGGAGAAGGGGAAGAGTGGACAAGAAGAAATCAAAATTGTCTCAGGTACTGCCATTTCTGTCATTGGTTAAGAGGTTGGAGGAAACCACTACCTAATCATTGTTTTGACTGTGGGAAACCAGGTTGTAGGAAGGGAGACCCAAAGTGTCCAGTTAAAAAGGAAGGCCTATACAAGTCCCAAGAAATCGATGTAACTAACCAATAAGAAATCAGCACCGGTGATAACCACGGAAGTAGAAGGTTAACAAGTAAGAGCATTAGTAGATACGAGGAGCAGCTATACTCTAACAGCAGAAAAAGCATCGAAGCGAATCAAAGGGGAACTCAACCACCGTAGGAATCCACTGAGATTACAGGGAGTCACAAGTAATCCATTTAGGCTAATGAGAATGATAAGGACTAGGATTAATGTAGGAAAATGCGAAGGAGATTACGCAATGGATTCCCACAGTGCCCGATTCACATCTAGCGGCTAATGTACTATTAGGTTGTGAGGTCTTGAGCCAAGCGGATTTTCATTGGAATGCCAGAAAGCAAACGTTATATTGGGGAAAAGCGTCATATTCATTCAAGAGAATCACAAGTCAACGGGGAGAAGTCAGACAGGTACGGAAGAGCCCTATAATGCTTAATGAGAACCCTAAGCACCACTTGCAAGTTAGTTTGATCACTCCGGTATTTCTAGAACCACACCAAACTAAATTCATAGCAACCCCAGTAAGAGAGGAACCTGGCACGAGTCTCATAGTATATCCCTAAGCTAATTATAGCCATCTGTACTTAATAGATGTAAACGAAGAAAGCTAAATATATGTATGTATATATATATATATATATATATATATATATATATATATATTATATATATATATATATATACATACCATTAGTTAACTCGAAGAAAGCGCGGAAATATCAAAAAGCAATGATCATGAGCTCATACGTAACTAGGAAAACTACCCCACTCAGAATAAATGTGACCAGGGAAATTCACAATGATTTACTACCAAATCACGACCAGGTTAAACTAGAAGGTACTAGAGTAGAGAAGTTGAAAGAGAAAATCAGGGAACAAAATTGGGAAAACCTCACGAGCATGGGACAGGAGGAACTGAACAAATTAATCCTACGACACGATCAACTATTTACACTGAGAAACAATGAGTTAGGACTAATTGAAGGCCCACCAGCTCATATACAGGTTAGTGATCCTCAATCCAGTCGAGCACCCATGTACCGTTATCCCGAACAGGCTAAAACCCTCATCTACGAGATGCTGTCAGATACGGAACAAAGGGGAAATATCGAGAAATTGACTGCACCATGGTTATTTCCAATAGTCTTAGTGAGCAAACCCGACGATAGTAAAAGGATGTTTGGACTATAGACACAAGAACGAACAACAAGCGGCCGATGTCTACCCCTTACCTAGATTAGATGAGCTAGTGGAACAAGCTAGTGGACATGAATACTATGTAACCCTAGACATGAAGGACGCGTACTTCCAAATTATGTTAGATGAAGAAAGCAGAGACCTCACCACCTTCAGTGAGGGTGTGTCCTTGTATAGGTTTAGAAGGTTACCATTCGGGTTGAATTGCGCACCAGCCACATTTTCGAGACGCATGACAGACGTGTTGAATCCCTTACTGCAGAAAGGATCGGTTAGGAATTATCAGGACGACCTCATACTATGGGCACCCACCTTTGCAGAGTTAGTGAAACGACTAGGAGAACTATTCTCATTATTGAACCAAAACGGAGTCAAATTAAACTTAAGTAAATGCCTTTTTGGGTTAAAGGAGGTCACATTCTTGGGACATGTAATGTCGACGAAAGGTAATAGATCATTGCCGAAGAATGTAGATGCAATCTTTAAGATGAAATCACCAAAAAATGTAAAGTAGGTAAGAAGATTCCTGGGGACGAGTGGATTTTACAGGAAGTGCATACTAGCTTTCGCTAAGATCGCGATACCACTCATTAATCTCACAAAATCAGATTCTACATATGGTTGGGACAGTAATTGTCAGGAAGCGTTTGAACACCTGAAGGAGAAATTAACTAGTATGCCAATACTATTAAAGGTACGGAACGTCCAAACATTCGTATTAACCACCGATGCCAGCAATACGCACGTAGGAGCTGAACTGAGCCAGGTGCAATTGAACGGGGGTATTAAACCCATAGGATATTTCTCAAAGAAGTTGAACCCTTGCGAACGATATGTAGTAACAGGTAAGGAGGCAATTGCGATAGTATTAGCTTGCAGGAATTTTCACCATCACTTATGGGGGACTAAATTCACTATTATTACAAATCACCAACCCCCAACCAGCGTGTTCAAAAGAAAAACCAAGTCACCACGTATGAACAGGTGGATCTTAGAAATGAGAGAATGTCATTATGCAATCCAATACGTCAAGGGGAAGGAAAATGTCGTAACCGACCAACTATCGAGGCCAGTTAGAGTAATTACGAGAGCAACGGAAATCACTTGGTTGGGATACGATAAAACGGCTTTCAAGGATAGAAAGAGCGATAGTTCCTTACTTAGAAGGAAGTAAATTGCCAGGTAGACACTTAATGAAGGCAACACTAGGCCAATTTACTTTAATATATGATATCTTATATTACGTCAGGGAGAAATCAAATGGAAACCTTCACTGCACGCTTATAATCCCCCAGGAAGCAGCAAGACATGCACATGAGTTAACAGGTCGTCTAGGACAAAAAAGACCATTAATAAAGCCGAAGAGCTATTCTATCTGCCTAACTTAAAAGTAGATGTATGTAATTTTGTAAAAAGAAAAAAAAATGCATTACTTGCCAGAGGTTCAAAGGTATGCAAGGGTTGTCACAATAATACAAAGAGGTTCCCCCAGCGATAAAAGCAATGGAGCGTATTGTATAAATTTAACGAATATGGTATCCAGGTCACAGGGTTATAGGTATATCCTGACCGTAATTGGTCATTACAGCAGGTTTGTAAGATTTTTCACATTACTTACAAAACACCACCAAAAGCTAATAATCTCCCTATCCCAATACTTCGCGGACTACGGCATCCCAGAGAGCATCATCATGAACAGCGGGACGGAGTTCACCAATGCAGCATTCCGATAGCTGTGAGATGAGCAGCAAATTACCCTCCTTTACACCACCTTATACCACCCGTAAGGAAACGGTGTAGTAGAGAGAATGCACCGATCGTTGAAAAGTATCCTTGCAACACTGCGCCAAGGATATCCAAACAAATGACCGGATCTGTTACTGGTCTGTCCGAAGAAATTGAACAGTGCTACCCACACCACCACCGGTCAATCACCCTATTCCGATTTATTCGGAAGACACCCACCAAGAATGGTAGGACATAGACTCCCCTGTGTAGAAGGAGCGGAAGATGAAGCAGAGGTTGCTCACCAAATCATCCGGGACACTCACCGAAAGATGACAGCGGAATATCGGAGCATAGCGAATCGCAAGAGGGGCGAGCAGAAAAGGGGAGTTGGATCATTAGTGCGGATCCGGAAGGAAACCATCTTACCGGGTACCTGTCGCAAACTGAATCACAAATGGAAAGGACCATATAAAGTGGTAGGAGTGTTAGCAGGGCATAGTGTATATGTATTAGAACATCCTTTCACGGGAAAAGGGACGAGAAGAGCTGCGGCTCAGGTGATATTATATATCGATGCAGAGGAATGGTTGGTGGAACCTGTTGAGAGTTCCAACCGGACCCGGAAGTGGAAATAATTCCACCAAGAGTGCGTCGCGCACCAAGACGATTCATTGAGGAGTGCTAAACAGACACTTGGAACAACTCTATCAGTTAATAGTGTTCTTTTCGTGCCATTAAGTAACATTTCAAAGAAGGTGGTTGTTCTCATTATTCCAGTTAATCTGAGTATGCTATAATGTGTTAATACAGATACCATGTTAGAATTAAGGCTTACATGTATCAACATAATTTATATGTATGGGTAATGTATTATCTATGTATTCAGATTAAGGATATATGTATATATACGTTTGTGTGTATTGTAAAGGCAAATTTTAACAACGGACAGGTTAAGTAACTTAATACCAACTTAAAGGAGGGTAAAGAAGTTCATGTCAAAGTCTAGGAGAAAGGCTACCCATGATGTGTTATCGAGGACTCTCATTGGAGTACTATTGAAAAACAGGGAAATTCTTGAGTTGAGATCGTTGACCCTACTCAGTTCACAATTACCCGATTGGCAGGGGTGTAGGACTTCAGGACCTGGTGGACAATCGCCGATTGCCCAGAAGTGAGACCACGGAAGGAGTAGTGTGCCACCCTTGAGACGAATCCGCAGGAGACAGTCGTAGCTTAGCTCGATCGCAGCGGTTGTACATGTCCAGTCAAATCTCGACTAAGAGGTCAGTTGAGGAATCCAGCCAATACGAAGACTGGTGGAGAAACCAAGGGTCACCTGTGATTAGCACATCTACGAGTGTGCTAGGTTTGGGAGAATCTCATCAGCCAATCAAAAAGTGGTCATTCCCTAAGAACGACAGGATGGAGTTTATTACGAGGTTTGATCAACTCAGAATCCTTCACATGTTGCGGGATTTTTTTTCCAGGAGGGCGTAAGGCCGTGTAAGGCTAGTGATTTAATTGGGTATTATTTTTCATTTTTTTCGCTTTTTTCCCTCTCGAATAGCTACGTGACTAATCGCGGGTAGGCATTTGTGGGCATTACATTTCTCACTCCAACCCTCATTTACGTCATGAGGACGTATTCGTATGTAAAAACTGATTAGGAACCTTAAATCTAGAAGGAGAAAAATTCCCACCCTCCAGTTCAGGATTTCATTAGAGGAACACACACACACACACACACACACACACACACACACACACACACACACACACACACACACACACACACACACACACACACACACACACACACACACACACACACACAAACACACACACACACACACACACACACACACACACACACACACACACACACACACACACACACACACACACACACACAAACACACAGACACACACACACACACCACACACACACACACACACACACAAACACACACACACACACACACACAGACACACACACACACACACACACACACACACACACACACACACAGACACACACACACACACACACACACACACACACACACACACACACACACACACACACACACACACACACACACACACACACACACACACACACACACACACACACACACACACACACACACACACACACACACACATATATATATATATATATATATATATATATGTATATATACATATATAAGTGGAAGGGTGGTGAGTTAAACACAAAGAACAGTTGGAGTTTTATTCACTGACGTTTCGTCCTTACCAGGACATTCTCAAAGTACATACAGTTTTAGAAAATTAACAGCTTATATAATCCATCCTTGCCGTGTTCCCCTCCCTCTATACTCTCATCCGTCCTCTACCCTTTTTTTCATGTGACTCCGACCATGTCATTTCTCCCTCCGTTCTCAATTGTCCTTTTTACCTCCTTGACAATCAGAGTACTTACCGCTCCTGCTAATTTTATAAACCCTTCCCTATGGTTGATGCAGGGGTGGGAAGTAATGTAGGCTGCCTTCACTATTTTTCTTTTCTTTTTCTCTAGACCTTTGTGGAGCACCTCTATCTTTTTCCAATCTGGAAGATGACCACATTGGTCTAAATGAACTACTAGCGAGTTGGAGGTTCTGTGAGCTCTGACGTCATTTTTGTGCTCATATGTCCGTAGCTCCACTGATCTTCCCGTCTCTCCATAATATCCTAACGGACAACCACCACATGGTATATTGTAAATCGCGCCCTTCTCTATATCCTTTTCTGATTTATTTCTATTCTTGACAACTTCTCCTAATTTTTTACCCGTGGAGAAAGCAACGGACTTTGAGAATGTCCTGGTAAGGACGAAACGTCAGTGAATAAAACTCCAACTGTTCTTTGTGTTTAACTCACCACCCTTCCACTCATTTGTCTTACATACTTCAACATATACATATATATATATATATATATATATGTATATGTATATATATATATATATATATATATAATTAGATTTTTTAACACATAAATGTTCCATCACGAAAAGAGATAACGGAACCTTGACATG
>NC_134778.1:51632699-51640199 GCF_046742065.1 Oratosquilla oratoria | reverse complement strand
AGTTTCTGATGATCCAAAACAGTTCACCAGTAGGCATGTTACATACGAGGGAACAGAAAGCCATACACGAGACGAGGCAACAGAAATAGATCATGGTACAGATAACAGTGAGATGGATGAACTCAAAGATAGGACTCGTAAACTAGAGCTCCAGTTAGTACAGGAGAAGAGGAAGAGGGGGCAAGAAGTAAATCAAAACCGTCTCAGGTACTGCTAATTCTGTCAGGCTAATACTCATTGGTTAAGAGATTGTTGGAGAAAACCACCTCCTAACCACTGTGGGAAACCGGGTTGTAGGAAGGGAGACCTGAAGTGTCCAGTTAAAAAGGAAGACATATACCTTACGAGTCCCAAGAAATCGATGTGACTAACCGATAGGAAATCGACACCGGTGATAGCCACGGAAGTAGGAGGTCAACAAGTAAGAGCATTAGTAGATACGGGAAGCTGCTATACCCTAATATCAGAAAAGACATCGAAGCGAATCAGAGGGGTACTCAACCATCAAAGGAATCCACTGAGATTACAGGGAGTCACAGGTAATTCACTTAGGATGATGGGAATGATAAAGACTAGGATTGATATAGGAAATACGAAGGCGATTACGCAATGGATTCCCATAGTGCCCGACTCATATCTAGAGGCTGATGTACTATTAGGTTGTGTTGTCTTGAACCAAGCGGATTTTCATTGGAATGCCAGGAAGAAAACGGTATGGTGGAGAAAAACGTCATATCCATTCAAGAGACTCACGAGTCAACGGGGAGAAGTCAGACAAGTACGGGAGAGCCCCATAACGCTTAATGTGAAACCTAAACACCACTTGCAAGTTATTTTGGTTACTCCAGTATTTCTAGAGCCATACCAAATTAAATTCATAGCAACCCCAGTAAGAGAGGAACCCGGCACGAGTCTCATAATATAGCCCCAAGCTAATTATAGCCTTCCGTACTTAATAGACGTAAACGAAGAAGGCTCAATATATGTATGTATATATACATATATATATATATATATATATATATATATATATATATATATATACCATTAGTTAACTCGAAGAAAGCGCGGAAATATCAAAAAGCAATGATCATGAGCTCATACGTAACTAGGGAAACGACCCCACTCAGAATAAATGTTACCAGATAAATTCACAATGACTCACTACCAAATTACGACCAGGTAAAAGTAGAGGGTACTAGAGTAGAAAAGTTGAGAGAGAAAACCAAGGAACAAAATTGGGAAAACCTCACGAGCATGGGACAGGATGAACTGAACAAAGTAATGCTACGACACGAACAAGTATTTATACTGGGAAAAAATGAGTTAGGATTATCGAAGGTCTGCCAGCTCATATACAGGTTAGTGATCCTCAACCCAGTCGAATACCTATGCACCGTTATCCCGAACTGACGAAAACTCTCATCACCGAGATGCTGTTAGATATGGAACAAAGGGGAATTATCGAGAAATTGACTGCACCATGGTAATCTCCAATAGTCTTAGTGAACAAACCCGACGGCAGCAAAAGGATGTGCTTGGACTATGGACATATGAACGAACAACTAACGGCCGATGTCTACCATTGACCTAGATTAGACGAGTAAGTGGAATAAGCGAGTGGACATGAATATTATGTAACCCTAGATATGAAGGACGCTATTTCCAAATTATGATAGATAAATAAAACAGAGACCTCATCACATTCAGTGATAGTGTGTCCTTGTATAGGTTTAGAAGGTTGAATTGCGCACCAGCCACATTTTCGAGACGCATGACAGACGTGTTGAATCCCTTACTGCAGAAAGGATCGGTTAGGAATTAACTGGTCGATCTCATACCATGGGTATCCACTTTTGCAGAATTAATGATACGACTTGGAGATCTATTCTCTTTATTGGAACAGAACGGAGTCACGTTGAACTTAAGTAAATGCCCTTTTGGGTTAAAGGAGGTCACGTTCCTGGGACATGTAATATCGGCGAAAGGTAGTAGACCATTGCCGAAGAACGTAGATGCAATCCTTAAGATGAAAGCACCAAAGAATGTATAGGAGGTAAGAAGATTCCTGGGGGTGTGGATTTTACAGGAAGTATATACCAGCTTTCGCTAAGATCGTTATATCACTCACTAATCTCACAAAATCAGATTCTACATATGTTTGGGACAGTAATTGCCAGGAAGCGTTTGAACACCTGAAGGAGAAATTAACTAGTGCGCCAATACTAGCAAAGGTAGGGAACGACCAACTATTCGAACTAACTATTGATGCCAGCGACACGCACGTAGGAGCTGTACTAAGTCAGGTGCAACTGAACGGGAGCATTAAACCCAAAGGATATTTCTTAAAGAAGTTGAATCCGTGCGAGACGCTATATACGGTAACAGATAAGGAGGCACTTGCGATAGTATTAGCTTGCAGAAATTTTCACCATCACTTATGGGGGACTAAGTTCACCATTTCTACGGATCACCAACCCCTAACCAGCGTGTTCAAAAGAAAAACTAAGTCACCACGTATAAACAGGTGGATCTTAGAAATGAAAGAATATCGGTATGTGATCCAATGCGTAAAAGGGAAGGAAAATGTCGTAGCCGACCAACTATCGAGGCCAGTTAGAGTAATTACGAGAACAGCAGAAACCACTTAGCTGGGATACGATAAAACGGCTTTCAAGGATAAAAAGAGCGATAGTTCCACATGGTAGGAGTTAGCCAGTTACTTAGAAGGAAATGAATTGCCAGGTAGACACTTAATGAAGGCAACACTAGGCCAATTTACTTTAATATATGATATCTTATATTACGTCAGGGAGAAATCAAATGGAAACCTTCACTGCACGCTTATAATCCCCCAGGAAGCAGCAAGACATGCACATGAGTTAACAGGTCGTCTAGGACAAAAAAGATAATTAATAAAGCCGAAGAGCTATTCTATCGGCCTAACTTAAAAGTAGATATATGTAATTTTGTAAATAGATGCATTACTTGCCAGAGGTTGAAGGGTATAGAAAGGTTGTCACAACAATTCAAATAGGTTCCCCCTGCTACAAAAGCAATGGAGTGAAGTGAATAGACATAGATTTAACAGGTATGGTATCCGGATCACAAGGTTATAAGTATATCTTGACCGTAATCGATCATTACAGTAGGTTCGTAAGATTTTTCACATTACGTACAAAGCACCACCAAAACATAATGGACCCCCTATCCCAATACTTTGCGGACTACGACATCCCAGAGAACATCATGAAGGACAACGGCACGGAGTTCACCAACACAGCATTCCGAGAGCTGTGTGAGTAACAAATTACACCTCCTATACACCACCCCATACTACCCGCAGGCAAACGGCGTAGTAGAGTGGATGCATCGAACGTTGAAGAGGATCCTTGCAACACTGTGCCAGGGAAATCCAAACAAATGACCGGATCTGTTACTGGTCTGTCAGAAGAAATTGAACAGTGCAACCCATACCACCACCGGTCAGTCACCCTATTTCGGCTTCTTCGGAAGACACCCACCAAAAATGGTAGGACATAGACTCCCCTGTGTAGAAGGAGCGGAAGGTGAAGCAGAGGTTGCTCACCAAATCATCCGGGAGACCCACCAAAAGATGACGGAGGAATATCAAAGTGTAGCGAATTGCAAGAGGGACGAGCAGAAAATGTAAGTTGGATCATTACTGTCAATCCGGAAGGAAACCACCTTACCGGGTACCTGTCGCAAAATAAACCCCAAACGAGAAGGTCCATATAAAGTGGTAGGAGTGTTAGCAGGACATAGTGTATATGTCTTGGAAAATCCTTTTACGGGAAAAGGGACTATAAGAGCTGCGGCCTAGGTGAAACCATATATCGGTGCAGAGGAATGGTTGGTGGAACCTGTTGAGAGTTCCAATCAGGACCGGAAATGGAAATACTTCCACCGAGAGTGCGTCGCGCACCAAGACGATTAACTGAGGAGTGCTAAACAGACACTTGGAACAACTCTATCAGTTAATAGTGTTCTTTTCGTGCCATTAAGTAACAGTCCAAGGAAGGCTATTCTTCTCATTATACCAGCTAATCTGAGTATGCTATAATGATCCTAAACACTGTAGATACCATGTTAGAAGTAAGGCTTACATGTACCAACATAATTTTATATGTATGTAGAATGTATTGTGTATGTATTAGGATTAAGGATATATGTATATATAGGTTTGTGTGTATTGTAAAAGAAAATTTTAGCAACAGACAGGGGAAGAAACTTAATATCAACATAAAGGAGGACAACGAAGTTCATGTCAAAGTCTAGGAGACTATCCATGATGGTTATCGAGGACTCTCATTGCAGTAGTATTGGAAAATAGGGAAATTCTTTAATTCGAGTTGAGGTCATAAACCCAACTCAGTTCACAATTACCCGCTTGACAGGGGTTTAGATATTCTGGACTTGGTGGACAATCACCGATTGCCCAGAAGTGAGACCACGGAAGGAGTAGTGTGCCACCCATGGGGCAAATCCGCAAGAGAGTCGTAGCTTAGCTCGGTCGCAGCGGTTGTATATGTCCAGTCAAGTCTCGAGTAAGTGGTCAATTGGGGAATCCAGCCAATACGAAGACTGGTGGAGAAACCAAGGGTCACCTGTGATTAGCACATCTACGAGTGTGCTAGGTTTGGGAGTATCTCATCAGCCAATCAAAAAGTGGTCATTCTCTAAGAACGACAGGATGGAGTTTATTACGAGGTTTGATCAACTCAGAATCCTTCACATGTTGCGGGATTTTTTTTTCCAGGAGGGCGTAAGGCCGTGTAAGGCTAGGGATTTAATTGGGTATTATTTTTCATTTTTTTCGCTTTTTTCCCTCTCGAATAGCTACGTGACTAATCGCGGATAGGCATTTGTGGGCATTACATCTCTCACTCCACCCCTCCATTACGTAATGAGAACGTAATCGTATGTAAGAACCTATTAGGAACCTTAAATTTAGGAGAAAAACTCCCACTCTCCAGTTCAGGATTCCATTAGAGGAACACACACACACACACACACACACACACACACACACACACACACACATATATATATATATACACACACACACACACACATATATATATATATATATATATATATATATATATATATATATATATATATATATATATATATATATATATATATACATATAATTAGAATTTTTAACACATAAATGTTCCATCACGAAAAGAGATAATGGAACCTTGACATGTATTATGAAGTGGTAGACGGAACCTTCGTCAAGGGATCCGAACATAATCGCGGACACCCGGCGGGTATCACGCGAGGAGGTATTCATTCAACAGTAGATCCCCATCATTACAGGCGGAGTAGTGGATTTATACAGACAATATTACACTAGAAACGAGATGCGTAATGGTCGCAAGAACCCTGTGCATTCGGTTGTAAGAATCTATATAGAAAAATAGCCATAGAAAAATAGGATTATGACCGAGAGTGTCCTATCCCAATGATAAGATTATGTAGTTAGATCATTAGGTGGATTAGAATAGATTATTAGGTGTAAAGTAGTGATACTTACAAAGGTGGCAGGAGGGTTATAGACGTAATACCCACATGTTCTACTCACTCCTTATGAAGTGCCCTACATGTTAGTGATCCCATTTGTGCAACTACGTTTGATTAAATGAATGGATGGGCGAGATGTGTAGTACCCCTTCATAAAATCGTGTCCAATCCTGAGCCCCACGGACGAAAATGACAATTATTCAAATATATCTAAATGTTGATTGCAAAATCCTACTTTAATTCTGATTGTTTTAATTAGTAATCACAAGATGGTTATTGTGCTTCGCTGCCACCATCCCAATCACAAGGCTAATATATATATATATATATGTATACATATATATATATATATATATATATATATATGTATGTATATAGATATATATATATATATATATATATCTATGTATATATATATATACATATATATATATTAGAACACGTGGTAGCTCGTAACCAACACACGGTTTTATTCCATTCCCCTCTTTTAGGCAGTTTTTGTGTTATATTTGTGAAATCCAAGTTAAAGGGAATTAAAGAAATTTTCAAATTTACATCAAGTTATTTTGCTAATCTATGAGACGAGATTACTTTGATTCCTATCCACACTTTAACATATATTACCTCCTTAATCTGTACTCAATACAATAGGAAATTGATACGAATAATACGTAATTACACTCATAACAAACACAGGCGTAGGGGTAGGTATATAATGCTTCCCCACCGTACAAAAATGCTCGTCTCTTTTCCTTTGAATTATCCAGTTACATACTGATTTAAACTATTCAAATCTATTCAAAATCCTTGCCTTGGATTACCAGTAATAATTTGCACAAGATAATGGTAGTGTAGGGGGTAATGATTTACCGCTCTCAATGGCGTGAGTAAAACATGTGGGTATTACGTCTATAACCCTCCTGCCACCTTTGTAAGTATCACTACTTTACACCTAATAATCTATCCTAATCCACCTAATAATCTAACCACATAATTTTATCATTGGGATAGGACACTCTCGGTCACAATCCCATTTTTATATGACGATTTTTCTATATAGATTCTTACAACCGAATGCACAGGGTTCTTGCGACCATTACGCATCTCGTTTCTAGTGTAATATTGTTTGTATAACTCCACTACTACGCCTGTAATAATGGGAATCTACTGTTGAATGACTACCCCTCGCGTGATGCCCGCAGGGTGCCCGCGATTATGTTCGTATCCCTTGACGAAGGTCCCGTCTTGCACTTCGTAATGCGATTCAAGGTTCCGCTACCTCGATTCGTGATGGAACATTTATGTGTTAAAATGCACACACACACACACACACACACACACACACACACACACACACACACACACACACACACACACACACACACACACACACACACACACACACACACACACACACACATATATATATATATATATATATATATGTATGTATATCTATATATTGCAGAAACCACAGGGAAGTTAAAGTCGGAATACTGAACGTTTTCGTCTATTACGACATCCTCAGAGTACAAGAAAGAAAAAATAGAACACAATATTTATACAGAAGTAAGAAAAATGGGAGAGGTTATAGCCACATAAAACCTTCGGACATTATACATACATACACATTCAATTACACACAATTTTTTTTTTATTATCACCATCAACATTTCCATGTGTAATTGAATGTGTATGTATGTATAATGTCCGAAGGTTTTAAAGGCCTCTCCCAGTTTTCTTACTTCTGTATAAATATTGTGTTCTATTTTTTCTTTCTTGTACTCTGAGGATGTCGTAATAGACGAAAACGTTCAGTATTCCGACTTTAATTTCCCTGTGATTTCTGCAATATCTTTTTGTCACGCGTTATTGTGATTATTTTTGCAATATTTCTATCTATCTATCTATCTATCTATCTATCTATCTATATATATATATACATAT
>NC_134778.1:51612699-51617699 GCF_046742065.1 Oratosquilla oratoria | reverse complement strand
AGTGTCAGCCGAAACAAAATCTAGAAAGTGCGTTATGTGGTCCAACGGGTTTTATAAAGTTGCGTATCCTATCCGGAAACTGATACATGACGTTGGTAGGTAGGATTGAGCATCCCAATACACTACAAGAACTATAAAGATAGAGATGAACATCTGTGCAGGGTCATTTATATCGACCAGGTCTTGCACGAAAGATGAAACTTACGACTAGGTAATCTCGCACGCACAGTCGCAGGACCTCCTGCTTAGTGGCACGTCCCTGATGACGAACTAGGAACTTTTACATAGATATACAGGGTACTGTCATAGTAATGGCTTGTACCTTTGGGTACCCTATAGATATGTAGGACTCAATAAAATATATTGAATATGGTGGCAACAAAGAAATATCTCACCAGAAACTAAACAAGGAAGTGAGATTATTGCCACAATCTCTCGTAACGGAGAATGAGGGGTGGTCTAATCGAAGTCTTCAAAATTGTCAAAGGAATTGAAAACATGGACGTGTGAAAATATCTCAAAATTGACCCCTCCAACGCAACAAGGACTAATGGATGCAGGATTGTAGGAAAACGATTTCAAACAGAGTGGCAAAATACTCTTTCTTCAATCGCGTTGTTAATATATGGAATGGTCTCATCCAGTGTCATTGATTGTGCCACTGTAGAGGCATTCAAAAAGCGTCTAGATATTTACTTAGCTACAAATCCCCGACTAGAATTATTTACTTCTAGATAGGTTAGAAAAAGGTATTGATAATTGGTTAAGTGCTAGAGCAGCCTTGTAAGGACCAACGGGTCTGTTGCTGTTCGTTTGTCCATGTAGCAAACATGGCATGCACAAACAATATTTTTGCGTGCGTTCGTATGGGATCATTGTCTCCTAAACATCGAACCGATTTGCTCCTGTGCTCACGGGCCATGTGGCACTGAATGGTTTAAGCTCTGCCTAAGCAGCTTTTACTTAACCTTGTCACTGATGAGAGAGAAGTTTTTTGATTTACGTGCTATATATATTTGATCACAAGTATTCCTAAACTTCGGCGGATGTCTCTTCTTGTCCCCTACGTACAGTCAAGGCTCCCAAACAAGTGTGTAATGATTATTTTGATATTAGTGAGGTAATTGATGGAAATAAATATGATATTCTCCCTGAATTGGTCAGGGAAGCGCTGGTGGTTCCCAGCAATTCCACGTGGTCATGAAGACCACATCAAACGCCAGTAGAAGAAATGATCCAATGGAGTAAAGTTCTTAATAAAACAAGAAGTTGTCGGTAACGTAGTGAAATTCAGTAGTATATCAAATAGGTAGCTTGGATTGTGATAAGACTGTGTAAAAGGTACAATAAAATAATTCTGGTTTTTGGAACAACTTCACAGAGTTCAGGCGGTGAAACTGATTCTTATGATAATCTGAATTAGGTAATAAATGAAAATGTCTAAATACCTGTTAGTCATCAAGTTAATTTAATGCAGAAGTGAGGAAGAACATGGGAGCTGAATCGTGCATTAGAAAGTTTGGAGTAGGTAAGAGGAATGGCAGGCGATATGCTTGTCAATTTTACAGAGAAATGCAACACGAGAATAATGAACACTTTTTTTTTCCGAAAATGTGTAGGTCGAAAATGGACCTGAAGAAGTTCAAATGTAAATAAATAAATAAATAAATAAATAAATAAATAAATAAATAAAATAAAATAGAATAAATAAATGAATAAATAAAGATAAATAAATAGAAATAAATTGATAAAATACATAGATAAATAAATAAATAAAAAATTAAAATAAACTACATATTAGAAGGTGAGAACAACAGTCATAACAATGTTATGGTTATAAATTAATTAGACGTAGGTAGAGATCATAGATTAGTGAATTGTTTAGAGAAATGAAATACTTTTGAAGAAGAAAATAAGCCTTGTAACGGTTAAGGATAAGAAGGAATTTCACTTGTGAATTTGAAATAGATATAAAGCTCCAAGAAATAACGAGGACACCATTGAAGATATGAATCTTAATTCAGTGAATATAATTAAGGAATCAGCAAAGAAAGTAGGGAGTACAAAAAGCATTAGAGAAAGCACATATACTAAAGTAACAAAGGACATAATGAAAAAGAAGAAGTATAATGTTGATTAACACCAGACCTGGATATGGATCAAAAGGTCTCCTGTCGGCATGCTCCGCCTTTGTAATCCTTTGTAATCCTTTGAGATAGAAATATTTCAGCTGAAAAAGCTTATCAATAAAAGGCAGAGACCATAGAAAAGAGAAACGTGGATCAAAACTATTCGGAAAGGTACTTATTAAACAGACGGAGCGCAGACTAGCTTTAGGAAGATAGCAAATGATATCTCTGAAATGCAAAGACAGAGTTGAAAAAAAAAAAAAGTAAATGAATAAATAAATGAATAAATAAATAGATAAACAAAATAAATTGACCAAGAGCTGTACACATCAATTAACGTGGTGAAGTCAGTAAATTCATCGACAGATGTTAGTAGTGTACCAGGTAGACTTAAATCCCTGGTCACACGTTCAAGATTTTGATCAAATGTTGTGAATTTGAAAAGCTGGAAGACGACTGTTTATAGTATTCTAGACTTCCTTAAGGACAATGCAACATTGTGTCTAGTATTCGTATAGGTTTAACTTCTCATATATTGATTGATTGATTGGTTGATTGATTGATTGTGGTTGTACAATGAAGGATAAAATATAGTTGCTATATTTACGAGGGGGGTTCATTAAAGAATTCTCCTGACCAGCTTCCCGTAGACAGAGAGAAACAAAACTTGGCACATTTATTAGTCTTTCTCTATATAGGCACCACAAAGTGTGACACACTTCTCCTATCGCTTTATGCAGCTGTGAAGACCTCGCCTGTAGAAATCTGCAAGTTGCGCCAGAATCACGACTTCACCTCGGAAATAAGAGTTTCATCGTCTGGGAAACGCTTAATCTTAAAAAATTACTTCATGGATGGAAACAGGTGGAAGTCAGATGGGGCAAGGTCGGGAGAGTAAGGGTGGTGAGGAAGGATTCCATAGCCGCACGACCATGCTTCCGTTTGGATAACATGCAAGTTGTGAACCGCGGCATTGTCTTGCAGGAGACGGACACCCTTGGATATTCCACGCCTCTCGCTTTTGATGGCTCCCCACAGTGTCTGTAGCAGTGAAACGTAGTATGTCCCGGTGACTGTGGTACCCTTTGACAAGAAGTCCGTCATCAGTACTTCGCGCTGGTCCCAAAAGACTGAGCATGACTTTGCCCGCCGAGGGTTGGACACGTGCCTTCTTCGGAGGTGGTGAGCCGTAATGCTTCCACTGCTTTGACTGGGTTTTAGTTTCAGGATCATGGTGATGGGCCCACGTTTTATCCTGCGTGATCATTCTATCGAAGAAGTCCTCTTGGTTTTCCTGGCACATCGCCAAAAGTCTCAGAGCTTGCTCAGAGGTTGTGATTCGTTCTCGCTTCTGGAAAGGTGTCAGCAACCGGGGAATCCATCGTGTAAACAACTTCTTCATGTGCAAGTGCTCGTGGGTGATTTTTTTTTCCACAGACCCCACACTGATCTTGAAATCTTTGGGCCTGTTGGGGAATGGTTACGCGGCGATCCTCCAAAATGGTGGCCTCCACTTGTCGTATGGTGTCCTCATCAATGGCGGACTGTGGCCGCCCGAGAATGGGAGCCTTTCCCACCGATGTCCGAGCACACTTGAACTAACGATGCCAGTGCTTGGCTACGCCATAGGATGGGGCATCCTCCCCATAAGTCACTTCCATCTCATCGAACGTCTCCCGTGGTGTGCGGCACCTCAAGTACAGGAACCAGATGACTCCTCTGGATTCAACTGCCTCCATTACCACACCTTATTCCACTTCAGCACCTGTTAAAGAGAATATTTTGTGAGTTCGGAGTTGCAAATTACCATGTGACCTATAGAGGTATCTATTATCATACATGTATAATTTCAGCCTCCTATCATAATGGAAACTTGGTCAGGGGAATTTCTTTAATGAACGCCCCTCGTATAGTATAGATATATTAGCTGGTTACGACCCCTTTAATTCATTGTGGAGTTATGTATACGGCCACGGATAGTATGATTGGTTTACAGATGTAGTTAAAGTTGTTTTCGTGTAGTTTGATTACATGTTCCGACTTCAATCCAATGTAACCTTATATGATATCATAACTCATCAGTTTGGAGAGTTTTGTCCTGTTTCATAAATGGTTTCTCGTGTGTGCAAGCGTGTATAGATGTAATCTATAAAAGTTGCTTCATTGAATATGTATATTTGTGTGTTAAGTCAGACCTGAATTAGAAGTTAAAGATTGTAAAGGCGAGGTTTAAGCGTGGATGTATTGTAAGGGAAGCCATGAGGAAGGGATGAAAGCAGAGAAAACCACATTAAAAGGGTAGAAGGGAAAGAAAGGTACGTGATATTGAAATGAAAGGAAAGGGAAATGTCTTGAAAGTAAAAGGAAATATACGTGGAGGGAAAGAGAAGAAAAAGCCGGGTAGAAGGAGTGGAAAAAATAAATGACACTGAAAGAGCACAGCGGAAGCGAAGCAAAAACATACCTGAATGGGGCAGAATAAAAAGGAATGATTCGAAGAAAGGGCAGAAGGGAAGGGCAAGAAAAGAATGAGATGGAAGTTATGGAAATGAATAGGAAAGGCACACTGACGGGGTAGAGGTGAATGGAAGGAAAGAAAAAGGTACACGGAAAAGATGGGAGAGAACTTAAAAGCATGTGGAAAGGGTAGAGGGAAAAAGAAAGATGAAGCAAGTGGAAGGGTGGAAATGGAAAGAGAGTCATGTAGAAAGTATACTCATGGAAATGAAGAGCCCTTGAAGAACCTTGAGTTAAAGCTACCTTGATTACTGGACACCTCTTTGGCTAAGGCTGAGCCTTATTACCCTCCTGGGGAGGGCCAAGAGGGACAGAGAGGCCTTCCAAGTTCTCGACAATGGTGTACCGAAATGG
>NC_134778.1:51590199-51607699 GCF_046742065.1 Oratosquilla oratoria | reverse complement strand
TCTGTTTCAGTAATCACTTTCCTCAGCAATTTAGCATCATCTGCAAAGAGTGCTCATGTAACATTCCACATCTTCATCCATGTCATACACATAAATAGCGAACATTATTGGAGCCAATACCGATCCCTGTGCAACTCCACTAATCACCTCCCGAGCTGAACTCTTTTCTCTGAGTGTGTGTGTGTGTGTGTGTGTGTGTGTGTGTGTGTGTGTGTGTGTCTGTGTGTGTGTGTGCATGTATGTGAATTCATGTGTACGTATAAGTATGTAAGCTCGTGTGTGTGATTTTGTCAATGTGTGTGCGTGTTTGATACACCATGGCCTTGAATCTCGTTCTGAACTCGTTATCGATAACCATTACTCTTCCGGATAAGAACTCGGAGCCCGTATTATCCAATTTATAAGAAATGTTTTGACCTTACATACACAACATGCCCATCACTTTACTCAAGAAGTACAATATCGGTCTCACATTATTTTTCTGTTTTTCAAGCTCTCAGCATACCACTACAGCACTACATCAGGCACCCATATGTGTGTGTATGTGTGTGTGTGCTCACGCATACGTGTGAGTGATAATGATAATAATAATGATGATGATAATAAAAATAATAATGATAATAATAATAATAATAATAATAATAATAATAATAGCAATAACAACAATAACAATAATAATAATAATGATAGTAATGATGATAATGATGATGATAATAATAATGATAATAATAATAATAATAATGATAATGATAATAATAATATTAATAATAATGATAATAATAATATTAATGATAATAATAATAGCAATAATAATAGCAATAACAACAATAACAATGATAATAATGATAATAATAATAATTTTAATAACAAGAACAATAGCAATAATAATAATAATAATAATAATAATAATAATAATAATAATAATAATAATAATAATAATAATAATAATAATAATAATAATAATAATAATAATGATGATGATGATAATAATAATAATAATAATAATAATAATAATAATAATAATAATAATAATAATAATAATAATAATAATAATAATAATAATAATAATAATAATGGATATAGTAATGATAAAAACAATAATGATAATAATAATAACAATAACAGCATCAACGATCTATCAAGTATATATCTATATACCAAGGGCTTTTTCCCCATACAAAGGAGGTAGCCATGTCCCAAGGCATGTACCCACTTCCACCCATTTTACTTCCACTCATTCCATTCCTATGCACCACACTTCCCTCCCTCATGGATGCCAGTTGTGATGGCCCACCATCCTCCGTATATTTAAATGTCTGTATATGTATAAATTTGGTATTCATTGTATATAGTTATGTATCTGTCCTGTAAGGACTTGTTACGTGTGTCTTCCCCCCTCTCCTGCCCTTCGATCCCCTTCCTACTGCGTCTGCAAGCCGACTAGTTCTATCCGGCTCCGACTCCTTCCTCCCGTCCTCGCCAACCCTATACATGAGGCGTTCAGCCAGCCCCAAAGAGACTCACCCTCCCACATCACTCCCGCTCTTTCCACCCCTTGTGTTCACACGTAATTTAAGATTATTCTCATGACTTAGTTTTTTCTTCTTCTTCAGGTTAAGGAAATATTTGTTTT
Source organism: Oratosquilla oratoria (assembly GCF_046742065.1). Classification (NCBI taxonomy): domain Eukaryota; kingdom Metazoa; phylum Arthropoda; class Malacostraca; order Stomatopoda; family Squillidae; genus Oratosquilla; species Oratosquilla oratoria. The sequence goes on along the minus strand of NC_134778.1, from coordinate 51,606,066 downwards.
ATGAAACGTTACGAATTGTCTCTTGGTTAATTTTTGTTTTAAAGATAATATAATTGCTTTGTTACCTTTTTCAATAATTGAAATAGTTTTTGTATTCCCTCCCTTTCGGATTTTGCCTTAACTACATCAAGGCCACGAAGTACGAACCCCTCCTAGACAGATAGTCATTATATCCTTGCGGAAGGCGTATCATAGGTCATTCCTGTATACCGCCCTGTATACCGGTTTATTGATTTAACAATGATACATTGACAATATACAATTGAGCTAATTTTAGGACTACAATAGTTTAATATTTTGCATTGTGGACGGAATGGCGCTGTCCTTGTAGCGGTCAGTCTTCGGCGCTCTAATGGGCACATGTTTGTTGTGCCTGGTGGAGTGGCGTAATAGGGAAGTTTCAGGTGGAAGGAAGTGCCAGTGACGAGGATGAATAAGTAGGACTTCCATAAACTTCCTCATTGTCTCCTAATGCTTCTTGGATAGCCATGGGAAATTCAGGGCGGTTAGGGCGTTGTTATAGCAGTCATAGTCAAGGCCCAGGACGATCTTGTACGCCTCCTTCTGTGTTCTCTCTATTTGTTGCTTTTATTAGAGGGTGAGCGAAGGGGACCACACTGGGGATGCGTACATGAGGGTGGGAAGTATAAAGGTGGTGTGAACTTAGTGGTTCCACTTTGTGTGTGTGCTCTCACATTTGTGTGTGTGTTTGTGCGCACACGCACATGCATGTGTACATGTTTGTGTTTATACGTGTGTGTGTGTGTGTGTGTGTGTGTGTGTGTGTGTGTGTGTGTGTGTGTGTGTGTGTGTGTGTGTGTGTGTGTGTGTGAGTGTGTGTTTGTGTGTGTGCGCTTGTCTGCGTGTATGTGTGTAAGCGCGCGCTCACAGACGTTCGTGCTTGCCTCTCCAATGCACATTTTCTTGTTTTACTCAACTTTTACAGACTGAGCTCGTTCTTCTCAACTTGTTGCTGTGTCCGTGTACGTGGAGGGGATGACGTCACTGGCTCTTGTGGTTGAAGAGGTGTGATGCTGCTCTGACTGAGGGTTTCATTCAGGTGAAGAACAAATTAAGGCGAATGGGGTCTGTCGTATAGCCTTCAGTTAAATAAAATACACTAGGATTTGCCAGAACAGAATATATAAAATACATATACCCCGTCTGGGGTATTGGCTGCTCCCCGTCTGGGGTATTGGGTGCTTGTTACTGTGGCAAAGTAGCATGCAGTCGATACTTTAGGGTCTATATGGGGCGCCCCTACGGACCAGAGCCACACATCATTTTGTCTATGATAGAGGAAAACTCTGTTCATAGAAAAATGATGACACTTTTATACTACGACTGTCCCTCCGTTATGCTGTCCCCCAATCCTTGTTGCTATACTGTACCATTTCTCTGAGTATTTTCTTTTTCTATGGTGGGGGAATTCCCTGTGGTGGGGGAAAAGAATACTGCCACCAAGTATTCCCACTTGGATCGTAAGAGGCGAGAAAAAAGGGACGGGGATTGGGACTAGGCATCCCTCTCCTTGTAGCCCTACAGGGCACATTCCTAGAAGAAAAGGCAGAGGCATAAGAGGGGCTGGAGGGCCTCGGTCCAGCACCCTAAGGTTTGGGTCTTTTAATGTGCGTGGATGTGGTACAGATGAGAGTAAAAGGGAAGAGATAGGTAGTATGTTTGTGAGAAGAAAGATGGATATGTTGGCTTTGAGTGAAACTAAGCTGAAAGGGAAGGGCGATTGTAAGTTTGGGAGTGTAAGTGGGAGGTTATCAGGAGTGAAGAGAGGGCGAGGGAGGGAAGGGGTGGCTATACTAGTAAGTGAAGAGATAGGTAAACGTGTAGTGGAGTGGAAGGAGGTTTCCTCAAGGATAATGTGGATGAAGGTGAAACTGGGAAAGGAGATGTGGGTTTTTGTAAGTGCATATGGGCCTGGCAGTGAGAAGAATGTAGAAGAAAGGGAGGCCTTTTGGATAGATTTAAATGAGTGCATAGAGGGTTTAGGGAGAAGTGTAAATGTAATAGTACTGGGAGACCTTAATGCTAGGGTAGGAAAGGAGCCAATTGATGGAGTGGTTGGGAAATGTGGAGTTCCAGGAAAGAATCGTAGTGGAGAGTTGATGGTGGAAATGTGTCTAGAAAGAGAGTTGGTGATAGCAAATACAGTGTTTCGGAAGAAAGTCAAGCATAAGTACACATGGGAGAGGGTGGTGGAGGGAAAGGTGGTAGATAGAGCTTTAATGGACTATGTAGTGGTAAATAGGATTATGATAGGAAGAGTTAGGGATGTACATGTGCTAAGGGGAGAGGGTGGGGGAATATCAGATCATTTTCTGGTGGAAGGTAAGTTGAGAGTGGAGGACAGATGGAGGAAGAGGAAAGGGACAAAAGGTAGGGAGGTGCTTAGAGTGAACTCTCTAAACGAAGAGGAAAAGGAGAAGGAGTACAAGAGGAAGCTGAAGGAGGAGTGGGAGGGAGTGAAGGATAGAGTAGAGGTAGGTGTGGAGGAGGAATGGGGATGGTTCAAGGAGGGAGTCACAAAGTGTGCAAGGATGGTGTGTGGAACAAGAAGGTCAGGAGGAAATAGAAGGAAGGGTAGTGAATGGTGGGATGAGGAAATGAAGAAGGTTGTAGAAGAGAAGAAGCGAGCTTTCACACATTGGTTACAAAGTAGGACGAGGGAGTCATATGAGACGTACAGGGAAAAGAAAAGAGAAGTAAAGAAAAAGGTAAAGGAGGTAAAGAGGAGAGTAGATGTAAAATGGGGTAAGAGTATGACAGAAAATTTTGAAAGTAATAAAAAGATGTTTTGGAAAGAAATTAAGAGAGGAAGAGGAGGCGAATCAAGTAGAGAAGAAAAGGTAAAAGGTATAGATGAAGAGATGATAATGGAGGAGACGGCAATAAGGGGAAAATGGGCAGAATATTTTAGGGAATTGCCTAATGTGAAGGAGGATAGGGAGGGAAAGATAGCTGCAGTGGGAAATGTTAAGAAAATGAGAGTGATGAGTGAGGAAAATGGAGGAGAAATAAGGAAGGATGAAGTGAAGGCAGCAGTTAAGATGATGAAAGCAGGTAAGGCACCTGGTCTGGATGGATGCCATGCAGAATGTCTTAAAAAAGGAGGTATAGTGATGGTGGACTGGCTGGTGAGGTTATTCAATGTTTGCTGGAGAGAAGGTAGAGTGCCAGAGGACTGGAGGAGTGCGTGTATAGTTCCACTTTACAAGGGAAAGGGGGACAAGTGTGAATGTAGTAGTTTCAGAGGTATAGTTTGTTAAGTGTAGTTGGGAAGGCTTATGGGAGGATCTTGATTGAGAGGATTAGGAGAGGAACAGAAGGAGTAATTGGTGAGGAACAGTGTGGGTTTAGGACAGGTAGAGGTTGTGTAGATCAGATTTTTGTGGTAAGACAGATATGTGAGAAAGCTATAGGTAAGGGGAAGGATGTTTTCTGGGCCTTTATGGATCTGGAAAAGGCTTACGACAGGGTAGACAGAAAGGCACTGTGGGAGGTTATGCGGATATACGGGATAGGAGGAAAGCTTCTGGGAGCTGTCAAGAGTTTTTATGAGAGTAGTAGAGCTTGTGTCAGGATTAGAAATGGAGAGAGTGAGTGGTTTGAGGTAAAGGTGGGACTTCGTCAGGGATGCGTTATGTCACCCTGGCTGTTCAACTTATACATGGATGGGGTGGTGCGAGAGGTGAATGCAAGGGTAGTGAGTCAGGGATTGGAGATGGTTAAGGAAAATGGAGAAAAGTGGGAGGTGAGCCAGCTGTTGTTTGCGGACGACACTGCGCTTGTGGCAGGATCGGAGGAGGGATTGAGGAAGCTGGTGGCAGAGTTTGGGAGAGTGTGTGATAGAAGAAAGCTGAAGATAAATGTGGGTAAAAGTAAGGTGATGAGATGTACAAGGGGTGAAAGTGGCAGTAATCTGGAAGTGAGCATTAAGGGAGAGCAACTGGAGGAAGTGGATAGTTTTAGATATTTGGGTGCAAATGTGGCAGGAAAGGGTGGAGTGAAGGTGGAGGTAGAATGTAGATTGAGAGAAGCGAGCAAATGCCTTGTTGGTTTAAAAAGTGTAATGAGGAATAGAAATATGGGAATGGATGCTAAGAGGAGACTGTATGAAGGAGTGATTGTGCCAACAGCACTGTATGGAGCAGAAACATGGAACATAAGAGAGGAAGAGAGAAGGAACTTGAATGTGTTTGAGATGAAATGTCTGAGAAGTATGATGGGGGTTACTAGGCTAGACAGAGTGAGAAATGAGGAAGTGAGGAGGAGAACAGGGGTGGAAAGGGAGCTGGGAGATAGGGTGGATGAAAGAGTATTAGGATGGTTTGGGCACATGGAAAGAATGAGTGAAGAAAGACTAGTAAAGGAGGTATGGAAGGCAGATGTGGAGGGAGTGAACATGAGGGGACGTCCTAGGATGAGATGGATGGATGGGGTGAAGGGGGCTTTGGGGAAGAGGGGAATGTCTGTTGAGGAAGGACGGGAGAGGACAGAAGACAGGGGTGAATGGAGAATGGTTGTATATGGAAAATGTTGTGATGCATGAGGTGGATTGGACGGGGGAATGGGGGGTGAGGTAGTGTGTATGAGCAAAAAATTTTGACGCAGCCCGAAGGGATTTCTCCCCGTCCTCTCCTTTATATGGGGGGACGGAGAGGGTGGGTCGCCGATTTAATGAAGCGGCCTTGTTGTGGATGTGCTGTGTCCTGCGACACTGCTTCTGACCCAGGGCAGTGGACGGTGTGCAGGGATGACCCGTCATCTAGGAGGTGCTAAGATGGGAGGGAGGGTGGAGGGGTGTGGAGTATTTTCGGGGATGGAATGGGTGGGGATGTTTTTGTGCCTTGTCCTTTTTGGCTACCTCCCTGGTAAGGGGGAAAAAAGCCTTGGTATATGTATGTATGTATGGAAATCGGTTAGACAGAGAAAGAGAGAAACATGAATGGAGAAAGAGGTGGATAGGGGAAATATATCTCAGTGTTTGAGAGAGGGAAGAGAAGTAACAAATAAAAGGGAGTATGAGGAGATAAGAAAGACCAGGAGGAAAAAGATGAGAACATACAGATAGTGCCTATCCTCTCAACGTGTGGAACTGCACTCAACTGAGTTAATTCATCTATTCTTAGCCAGAACAGTTTATAAAATGCGTCATCGCAGCGAAAGGGTTAATCGAGATTGCCTTAATCCAGTGGTTCCCAAAAAGTTTCAGCTTGTTACCCAATTTAACATGCCAGATTAAACATGTTATCACTATTACAAAATGCTGTCAACATTTATATATATAGCTAAATCAAAACACCAGACATTTTCATTTATCTATTGTATTTGAACATTGTGCATATCTAATGACTATTGCCAAAGATGTCGAGAACATCAGTGGGATGGATGAAGTTCCATGCTTGAAGTTAGTTGATGAATTCTTGGCTTCGTGGTTGAAAGTGCCGGCCTGGCAACATTTGCACACTTAGATACGTATTTCTTCTTTTCTAATACTGTATATTAGTTTTTGATGTTTACTGTTATTCGGTTTAACTTTACTACTTAATTATAATAGGTTTACTTTACAACTTTACATTCTAATACTAAGTTAACATTAATCCTAATGCCAGGTACCGCAATGTTTTCTTGATTTTCAGAATTCTTAACTTTTTTTCTGTTATCCCTCCATTACCCCCGACAAATGGTTAAATTACCCCTAAGGGGTAATTTACCCCCAGTTTGGGAACCACTGCCTTAATCCCTCCACGAGATCTTCCCCTTAGTTTAATCTAGATTGTCTTGCTTTAGTGACAACAAAATCTTCGAAGTGCATCACTCTCGCAAAGAGATTAACCCCTTCGCTGCTGTCTGGATTAGTGGCTTTGTCTTAAACCGTCAACACAGGATCTTGTATTCAATTAAACAGAATCGTCAGATGTTAGAACAGAGTCTGTAGGGTGCACCGTCAAAGAGTGAAAGACCAAGAATACCAAAAGAAAAATATGGGAAACACCGCCGAGTTGTGGATGCGAGGAAATAGTGTTGACAAGAAAGAAGATAAGGAAACAGCTGAAGTAGGAAGAAGAGAGGAAGGCATTAACGAGCTCAAGCTGGCTCTTAGGGCCTAGTCACACCAAGCTTACGACCTGTGTCCGACCACCGGCGACCAGGCTGATTTGTGGTGTTCCTCTGTTTATAAAGATAATTCAAGACAATGCAATTGGAATGAATCTCCCCCTCCTCCCCGTCATGAAGATGAATATGAGATGGCCTGGCGCTAATCATGAGAAAGTGCCACCGTCGGAGCTGGTCAGAAACAGGTCGCAGGCTTGGTGTGACTGGGGCTTTAGGTATGTGCAAAATCCTCTTCTTTGTATGTCTGAGGTCGAGCAGTAGATATCGGTAGCTGTTTCGGATGGAACCTGAGACCTACACGTAGGAAAAAGAATGTAGTAAGAAAGTAGTGTTTTGGTCAGGAGGCCTGTGGCCGAAGCCTTTGTCCTATGTGGTAAGACAGCTAGACTAGGGAAAGTAGTAGTTGTCAATAACCGCTGGGATCGAACCGGGAATGAAAAGTGGAAACCTAAGAGTGATCGTTACCCATTTGAAATCCACTCCCAAACAAAGTCTTTTCTCACTTTTCCATGACTTGCATGACTGTGCTCCCCTATGCCACGTCATTCCTGCAAACTTCTCATGTTTTGACCTTAATAAACACCTGATCTGCTAATTCATTACAGCAACACAGACCTTGGCTCAGTGGATGACAAGCCGTGTCATCTAAGGGCAGGTGAAGAATGGGAAGTTGAAGATTATACTTGAAGATTGTATTGATTAATGTATAGTATATGAATCGGAGATGATGTGTACGTATGCGTGCGATTTCGTGGATTTGAGCAGGTGCCACGGCATACTTTTACAGTCTCTTCTCTTACTTCACTTTATTTGTTCTACCTTTTCTTCTTACAGCATTGCTCGAGAGTGCCCGTCTGAGCGTCTCAGGATTTTTGCATTTTGCTCCTGAGGTGCTTGATAACGTTGACAGACTTACAGCTGCAGACACAGTATGCAAAAATAAATACAAACTCGAAGTCTCCGACTAATGCGTCAGCAGGCACGAGTCTGCCTTCCATAGTTTGTACTCAGGTGGAACGGCTTAGACTGGGTTTGTCTGCTATGTGTAATTATATGTTGTTGCTCATGTGTCCGTGTCTGCGCCAGTATTCTATACAACTTTAATCCCCCTATTGCGCATGCAGATACACACTTCTCCATGCTTTTGTGATTTAGAATTTAATATACAGGGTGCTCCAAAAGTATATGTCACATTACGACATTTTATATCTTAATAACTATTGAGGATATCAAAACTGAATTTACATATCCTGAAAGCTTATAATTTCAAGTTTCTGTACAAATGTGAATACAAAGGTGCAAGATCGCGTGCTCCTGTAATGGCCCCCTAGGTCTCCAGATCTCACTCCGTGCGACTTCTTCCTCATGGGGTATTTAAAAGGTTTGGTGTATGTACCTCCCCTTCCCAGAGACGTGGATGACCTGAAGACGCGAATAACAGAAGCCTTGCAACCATCGACAACGCTATGCTAAGTCGCGTTTGGCAAGAAATAGGTTATCGTTTGGATGTGTGCCGTGTAACCCAAGGCGCACACATTGAACACCTCTAAGAAATAATGATAATTTGATTTCTAGCACTTTTATATTCATATTTCTTGTACAGAAACTTGAATTTATAAGCTTTGAGAATATATAAATTAAGTTTTGATATCCTCAATAGTTATTAAGATATAAAATGTAATTTGATATATACTTTTGGAACACCCTGTATATCTCCATACATGCACTCACACACACACACACACACACACACACACACACACACACACACACACACACACACACACACACACACACACACACACACACACACACACACACACACACACACACACACACACACACACGCACACGCACGCACACACACACACACACACACACACGCACGCACACACACACACACACACACACGCACGCACACACACACACACACACGCACGCACACACACACACACACACACACGCGCGCGCACACACACACACACACACACACACACACACACACACACACACACACACACACACACACACACACACACACACACACACACACACATTGAAAACCAATGAGGGACACCTTTAACTAAAAGACAGGTGGCCCGACTGATAGGAGTGCTATCATAAGAGAAACAACAATAACAAAATTATAACAATTACAACACTGAAAATAACAACATGACCTACACTGTCGGGATGTACAAGATCGATAGCAAAGCTACGGTAGTTCTCGACCAGAAGACCGACAGCAATATCAACCAAATTAAAAACAACAGCAGTAATAACAACACCGCCAACAACAACAAGAACAGCATCGTCATAATCACCACCAACAACAAAAACAAAAACAAAAATAACAAAAGCATGACCAAATATCTTTTGTCCCAATATCAACACGAGTGTAAGGCGCTCAAGTAGCCGGATAGACAATTAGTCAAGTTTTGGCGAGACTGTGGAAGTGTGAAGTTTGTGGCGTGGAAATGAGTACGAGGAGGAAGAGAATGAAGAGAAGAAGAAAAAAAAAAGTGAAGAAGAGGAGGAGGAAGAAGAGGAGAAATGGAGGAAGAGAGGAGGAGGAGGAGGAGGAGGAGGAGGAGGAGGAGAAGGAGAAGGAGCAAGATTGACGCTGTCGTGTAGACTTCCGGACAGTGATGGCGTGATGGAGGGAGAACAACAAGAGATCGGTGAGGAGGTCCTAGAAAAGATATAAGGAGAGCCGATGAGGAAAAACGACAGGAATACAAGAGAAGAGGAGGAAGAGAAATAAGAGGAATGGAATACAAGAGAGCAGAAACAACGAGTAGAGGTGACAGAAGAAGAACTTATAGTAAGAAGACGAAGAGGGCGAAACGGACCGAAATGAACCGAAACGGATTAGTAAAGTCCTAAACGAACCGAAACGGAGTAGTAAAGTCCGAGGCGGACTGGAACAGGCATTTGTGAGCCTTTGTCTTTTTTAATGAAGGGCTATCATGTCATGCGAGCATTTGTCCTGTGTGCATATGTTGTGTGAGCATTTGTCGATGCACGAATTTCCTCGCATCAGTGAATTCCAACAACATTAGTGACTACTTTTACGGTAGCACAAAGGATACAGTGTCGAACTCATGAGCGGATGGTCATGAATTCGATTCCCGAGACCCGCTGCGTGCATCTTTAGTTGGTTCCCGACCCCCCCTGGGAGGCAACTCAAACACCAGCTTAAAAAAAAAAAAAAAAAAAAAAAAAAAAAAAAAAAAAAAAAAAAAAAAAAAAAAAAAGAGGTTTCTCACTTCCCATTTCGTGGGAGTGGGATGGTGAGTGATGATTATTCACCTTAATTATTGCATCATACGAGCACAGAGATGGGCTGTTAACTTTGACAGATGCCCCTTACAATACATTGCAACTCGATAGCAGAAACGGAATACCAAGACAACCACAACTAAGAAACCCCAAATAAGGCCACTTCATTAAATCGGCGACCCGTCTCACCGTCCCCCATGCAGAAAAGGAGAAGACGGGGAGAGATCCCTTCGGGCTGCGTCAATTTTTTCTCACACATACTACCTCACCCCCCATCCCCCACCCATTCCATCATATGCATCACAACCTCATCCATATACAACCATTCTCCATTCACCCCTGTCTTCTGTCCTCTTCCGTCCTTCCTCAACAGACATTCCCCTCTTCCCTAAAGCCCCTTTTACTCCATCCATCCATCCATCTCATTCTAGGTCACCCCCTCATGTTCACACACTCCACATCTGCCTTCCATAACTCTTTTAGTAGTCTTTCTTCACTCATTCTTTCCATGTGTCCAATCCATCCCAATACTCTTTCATTTACCCTATCTCCCAACTCCCTTACCACCCCCGTTCTCCTCCTCACCTCCTCATTCCTCTATCCAGCCTTGTAACCCCTATCATACTTCTCAGACACCTCATCTCAAACATCATTCAAACTCCTTCTCTCTTCCTCTCTTATGTTCCATGTTTCTGCCCCATACAGTGCTGTCGGCACAATCACTCCTTCATACAACCTCCTCTTAGCATCCATTCCCAGATGTCTATTTCTCATTACACTTTTTAATCCACCAAGGCATTTACTCGCTTCTCTCAATCTACATTCTACCTCCACCTTCACTCCACCCTTTCCTGTCACATTCGCACCCAAGTGTCTAAAACTATCCACTTCCTCCAGTCTTTCACCCTTAATGCTCACTTCCAGTCCGCTGCCACTTTCACACGGTGTACATCTCATCACCTTACTTTTACCCACATTTATCTTCAATTTCCTTCTTTCGCACACCCTCCCAAACTCTGTCACTAACTTCCTCAATTCCTCCTCTGATCCTGCCACAAGCGCAGTGTTGTCCACAAACAACAGCTGGCTCACCACCCGGGTTGAACATAGGACCCTTGATTAATCGGGGTTCGTAGGAATCGTCGTAACTCCCTTCAGCTGGAGGACCTCTCCACAGGGGTTAGTCCAGATAGGTTAAACCCCTTTGGTACTGAATGGGGTACAACGGAACTAGATATAATCGTTTGGCGTTAGTCAGACAAGTAGCTCTAGGTTCAGGAAGAGTTAACAAGACAGTAACATTGCATCTATTCGTGTGAATGGTGTATTCAGCATGAAGTTATTTTAATTTGGTACTAAATTGGCTTTCTTTCGCTCTCATTAACAGGAATCCTTTCTACCACCGGTGCCTTAACTCTTACTGTGGAAGAGGTAAACTTCAATTGAATAGAAATCAAAGAGCAGCAGCTAGAATGAGCGAGTAAAGTGAACAAAAGTTTTCTTACTGGGTGACATTTTTATTTCTATTTCGGCTGTTGTCAAGTTATTTTGTTCTTTTCCTTGGTCTTTACCCCTTCGTCAGATTTGAAGACTTAAGGCTACGTGCTACAAGTACAGAGGAGGACCTGGCTTGGTAACAGGACCCGGCTGTTTATATGCACAGCCGACGTACTCATAAGTAGCTAAAGAGACAGCCTCACAGAAACATGGTTCGGAAGGGCCGAGATTGTACTTTCATGAGGACACAAATGCCTGTAGTACAGGCGTGATATAAACTTAATCTACACATTAAAATATGAGGCCGAAGGCCAGCTATTTCTACACAGCATATAAATTCCATGTCCACCCACATGCTGCAGCGACGATACAATAAGCCAAAATATCTCGTAAAAGCTCATGTGGTGTGGTTAGGGACACCACAGTGACGAATAAGTGACGGTGTAGGCCATAGAAGACAAAAATAAATTTGGTTATGCACGAGTACTAGATTGGCAACAGAAGACGTGGCACTAGAGAAGCAATCAGAAGTTGGGGTGATGGGATGAAAGGGAGTGTTTTGTGGTGAAGGTAAACGAAAAGAAGCATTACCTGCTTTATGTATTAGAGAAGGGTGGGGAGGATTTAGATGACAAGTTGATAAAAGTAAGGAGAGAGAGAGAGAGAGAGAGAGAGAGAGAGAGAGAGAGAGAGAGAGAGAGAGAGAGAGAGAGAGAGAGAGAGAGAGAGAGAGAGAGACAGAGAGACAGACAGGCAGACAGACAGAGAGAGAGAGAGAGAGAGAGAGAGAGAGAGAGAAAGAGAGACAGGCAGACAGACAGACAGACAGACAGACAGACAGACAGACAGATAGACAGATAGACAGACAGACAGACAGACAGACAAACAGAATTGTAATTCATCGCAGCAAAACAACGTTTCTATACTTGGGGTACAATATTGCATCGAAAAGGTGCACTCATAGAGGCATTAAGGAGATATTTAAGGATGGTAGCAGAAACGAGGGAAGAGAGAGATAGAATAAATATTGTAAAAAGAAAATCAAATCAAAGGCTATATGAAGGTTAGTAAGGAGAAAGGAGGTTAGGTGGTATAAGAGGACGACGATGAGGAGGAGGAGTGGCCTAAGATTAGGTTCAGGTGGAGGGGAAGGAGTAGGAACTAAATGAAAAGAGAGAAAGGAGGAGAGAGTAGTAGTTCAGGAGTAAGAGAGGGTAACAGGGGAGGAAAAAGAGGAGGAATTAGATGAGAAAATGAAGGAGGTGTGTCCGATGGAGGAATGCAGAAGCCAATTAGGATGTTCGCCTTGATTTCCCGTCCCACCCACACCCTACCCTCATCATTACCCATGTGCGGTGCCTGCTGACATATAGCACCGAGGACGGGCACAGGACAAGACGGGCAAAGACAGGCAGACAGCATTAACACCTTCGCTGACAAAGAGATACTACATAGGCGAATGAAATAATTTGGTGTTAGACATAATGAAAAAAAGCCAAATGATATGAAAGGACATAATCAAAGGGGTAATACTTTCACCACCAAAGGGATCATGCAGCAGAATAAAATCATCGTTTGCCTGTAGGTAGATTAAGCAGTATGTACCTCATTTTTTTTTGGGGGGGGGGATTCCATCGAAACCTAATTAAGTCCAGCGTTCGCGCGGCCACTTTGGCAGTATAAAGTCGCCTTTCGTAAAAAAAAAAAAAAACAAAAAATAAAAAAAAAAAAAAAAAAAAAAAAAAAAAAAAAAAAAAAAAAAAAATCTGTGTACGTAATTGATATTTTGTTTTACACTTGCAATCGCTTGGCGATGTTGTTCAACCGAGGGGAGGCATCACGAACGGAACGTGCTCTCCAGCCCATCGAATCCCTGCCTAGGGTAGGATCTCCCCTTGAACTGAATAAAGTCGCCCAAGGCATTTATTCTAAGAACGAAATTGGTAAAAGCCGTCGCAATATTGGAGAGGGCAAGAATGCAAAGAGAGGGGTATTGAGAAAGAAGAGATAGTCAGACGGTTGCAGAGATAAAGGAAAACAAAATGGGAAATGACAGTGAGAAATATAGAGTGCAAGAAACACCGAGTGGAGTAAATTACAAGCCTATCGAGCTGGTGGTGGAAGAGAAGTAGCAACAATAGTAGTACTAGTGACTGGGGCGGCGGCGACGACGTGGCGGAAATGGAGATGATACGTTGTGGTGATGGTTGTGATAATATGGTAGTAATAGTGGTATGGAGGATGTATGTTGGTGGTGCTCTGGATGTGGTATGGTTGTAGCGGTGATGGTGGTATGGTACTGATATGGATGTGTTGTGGTTGTAGCGGTAGAGGCATGGTGGTGGTATTGTGGTGTGATGATATGATATTGGTGGCGGTGCTGGTGGTATGATAGTGTCAGTAGTGATGATGGTATGTTGGGATAGTGGAGGTACAGAGTCCGAGAACGGGTATATAATAATAAATGATAATAATAAAAAAAAAAAAAAAAAAAAAAAAAAAAATAATAATAATAATAAAAAAAAAAAAAAAAAAAGTATATATGGGTACGCAGGTGTATTGCAAACGAGAGGGGCGTCTGAACTCAGAGGCGATAAGGGCGATAAGGAGATTGAGTAGAAGTGGAGTAAGGATAAGGGAAAAGGAGGGAGGGAAGGAGGTTGAATAAGGGCTATTGTTAAGGAAGGGGGGGAAAGGAAAGGAATTGGATAGAAAGTGTGTTTTTGATTTTCATTGTTATTTATTCATTTATGCATTAAAGGGAGCTGGATGGAGTGTTTATTTATTCATTGAGTGCATAGATTGTCATTTCATTTTTGTTTACTTTTATCTATTCGTTCATTTATTGATTCACTTACTTTTCTTTTCATTAATTTCTTCTTCATTCTTGAGAACGTTGTGCACAACCACATTCCATACGGTTAATATTAAGCTGTTCACCAGCATCACTTACCTCGGTGGGTTTTCCACATCTTGTGCAGGATTTATTCATCCCCTAGACGGGTTTACAGGCACGGAGAAAGGTTCTGGAGAAGATGCACGAGTTAAGCGATTACTTAAGGGAATGTAAGTCCTGTGGGAAGGAATGAAACTAACCACTTTCACAGGAAAAACGAAAGAACTCCTATTGTTAAAATGTGCGATTCTATATTCATATTCAACATGGTTCCTCGAGCACTCTCACTGTTTTCTCCCTTCCTTCAACCGTCCCTCTCCTCCTTTCAGTTGGCAGGAACGGAAGAGAGAGAGAGAGAGAGAACAAAAAAAGTCGATGGAAGGTGGAGCAAGAAGGGAAGACAAGAAAGAGAATTCGTTTGGGAAATTAGGTGACGGGGGCCGACCGAGCCGAAGTCTTCTTCGCTGGGGGAACAGATGGAAGAATCGAGGCATTTCCGAAATAAATTAAACAATTTTTAAGGACTTCGAGTCTGCGTGTGCACTGGCGCAAAGAAAGTGGCAAAAGGAAATTTTGGCCGTGAAAAATGACCTCCATTAATAGATATTATTTCGTCTTTAATGATGGACAGAAACGTGACCAAGAGTTTTGGAGTGAAATATGTTGCAGATGTGGAGGGTCATTTTTTTTTTTTATAAATTATTTCACTGAAATATCTGCGGCTTTTGCTGGTCAACGCATTCATTTCTAGACCCCCCTCATATGAATAAAAATTTCTGGTGCAATCTTTGGAGTGCGGCACGATCATAAATGGTTTTATTGAGGTAGCCTTAACCCATTGGTGCCCAAGATTGCTCCTCAATTAAATGAAACCGTCTAGCGTTTCCTAGAATTAAATATCTAAAGTGCAGCATAAGCACAAGTGCAGGTTAATATACTTTCCTGCACAGTAGTTCAATGAGATATTTTGACATCTATGGTCGTAAATAGTATTTCGAAGATGATAGACGCACTTTAGAGACTTAATTCTGGCTGACGTAAATTTATTTAATTCGGTTTAGTGAAGGCCATCTAAGAAGAAAAGTAAGGAAATGCAATCCCTTTACTACAATGATACGTTCTACACATTTTATTTTGGTTCATGCAACGTGATTCTGTTCAGTTTCAGGGGTTCAGATAATCTCATTTAACCCTTCACTGCAAAACCACATAGAATTGTTTTTAGTTAACGTAGGACAATTTTATTCTGCCACCTCAGACAAGAAGCTAGATACTGGTAGATGATGGCGATCGTTCTCATAGGTTTCTATGGCTTCCGCCGGTTAGTTTTATTCAGCCAAGGAAACTCCCATCGGTTCAAGGATGTTCTAGGATATTCAGCAGATGCAAAGGATTTTTGTGAGGATTATTGTCGTGATATTTGGTCTGTACTCTGACACAGAGTGGTGTTAACTTAGGAGTGAGGCAGGGTTGAATCTTCCACCCAACATATTTCAACACCACATGAATTGGGTATTAGATAGGATTGTCGATCGGGTCATTGCGGAGCATCCGTCGGCAACAATTAACCCATTAAACTCCGATGACAAGATGTCTTGTCATTTGGTCAAATTAAAAAAAAATCATAAAACACCAAAATGTTTGATCAAACACCAGAAAAATATGACGTCAGTCCTCGCACGAAGCGAGGACTGACGCCATATTTTTCTGGTGTTTGATCAAACATTTTGGTGTTTTATGATTTTTTTTTTTAATTTGACCAAATGACAAGACATCTTGTCATCGGAGTTTAATGGGTTAAGGTCACTGACCTTGACCTCATCGATGATGATGTACTTCTTATGGGGGTTGTTGTAGGCCCTTTTTGTAGCTTTCGAATTACTGGATAGGGAAGTGAGACCGCTGGGACTCCAGGTATCGTGGACTAAGACCAAGGTCCAGGCGTTGGATGGATTACTGTTTGATACGGTTGAATCTGTCCATGTATGAGGCGAGGATATTGAAATCATAGAAACTTGATGTACCTTGAAAGTGTAGTTGCATAGTAGTGATGGATCACA
>NC_134778.1:51572699-51585199 GCF_046742065.1 Oratosquilla oratoria | reverse complement strand
ACTTCAGACAGATAGCTAATCATGAAGTCGCACGGGGAGAGGAGGGGTGGTTACTGTGTAAACGTTTGCGCCAGTCTTGACATCGAAACTGCGTCTACTTCTTATTGTAAGGGGCTGCTTGCGAATTGAAAGGTGCTGTAACCAGTGGAAACAGTTAAAAACCACTGACTCAATTTAAGTATACGAACTTACGATGCTGAGAAATAAGTTAGATTGGGGTTGGACTTCATATATATATATATATATGTATATATATATATCATATATATATATATATATATATATATGTATATATATATATATATATACACACTATCCGAGTTACGACCTAGATCGGTTCCGACCAACCGGTCGTAAGTCGAAACGGTCGTAACTCGGACCGTATACATTCGAGGTGTATACTCAAGGACATATGATGCAGAGCGTAAATCCAGCTCAAATGTCTCGTTTGTGGCCTCATTGTAGAACATTCTCAGTGCAAAATATCCAATACTCTTTGATTGTTATACTAAATAATAAATTGATAATAATAAATTAATAGGATAGGGTAAAGAAAGAAAATATATTACACAGGATTCTTATCAGAGACCAAAAATACAAATCAACACAAAGATACAAAATATAAAAAATAGAAAATAGGCATATAAAAAAACAAAAAAATTAAAATCCACTTTTTGGTTGCACGTCATCTACACTTTCTTCGTGTGTACGGTCGAGGGAAAGATCAGGCAGTAGGTCTGGTGAGGCACCATAGGGGATCCGTTGGTATCCGCTGGTCGAGGCATAATTAATAAAAAGAGGTTGGAGTAATAAAGGCTTAATAATATTTAAAATAATTCCCTCAAATGTACATGAAAACAAGTACAAGATTCGCTTCTATGCACTGGGCTCAATCGTCGCCTCCCATGCGAAAACGTTTGGTCTCTCTTCATAAGAAAAGAATGATAATCATAGCATAATGTTATTTCATCAAATAAATATTTTATGCTTGGAATAGTACAGTGAGATATATTGTCTTATTGAATATAAGATATTATACTTCAGAACTCCAGGAATATCATAGACTTGGGTTAAAGTTATTTGTATCTATGTTTGTACACTACAGCTTTCGACTTTCGACCAATAGAAAACTCGAACCAGAATGAAAAGTACGAATGCAGGACTACTGTAAACCGACTCTCTGTCTTGGCTTTCGGGGAAGCGTGTATCACCGATCTGGCAAAACTGCTCTTTCTGACCATTCCCACCTGCCCTGATTATCGGTGGGAACTGGGAATCGAAATACGGTATAATATCAATTCCAGTAAAATTATGGTATATGGTAGACATCGTAAGGTAGATGGTAGACACACACTAAATTATGGTAGAAATACCATAATTATGGCAGACAGCGCACCCTTGGTGAGATGCTGTGCTGCCGTAACTGTCGTACGGGATGCTGGACGCCGCCACGTGCAAACGTACAGTAAACCAGTAAACTCATAATATGTGCATGTAGGCATCTGCTGAATGTGGTCGTAAGTACGGGTGGACGTAAGTCGCACAGGTCGTAACTCGGATAGTGAGTGTATATATATATATATATATATATATATATATATATATATATATATATATGTATATATATATAGGCGTTTTTTTAAAAGCGTCATTTGTATTTGAACGTATGACATGAAAAAGTAAATTGTTTCAAATATTTGCAATGCGGTTAAAAAAAGATATATATATATATATATATATATATATATATATATGTATATATATATATATATATATATATATATATATATATATATATATATATATATCAATGGGTGTTTGATCTCTCATATCCAGTAGACTATCATTATTTCTAGTGATATTACTGCGGTCCACAATACAGTAATCATCTATATTCATATTAATGTAGCCATGGAACATTTTAAAGACATTAAATCACACAGCGTTTTACGTTTGGATAAACTAAATTAAGTTCACTTAGACGCTCTTCATAAGGTTAATTACGTAAATGAGGGATCATTTTAATGATTCTACGTTATACCCTTTCTAATTTGTCTGTCTTTCATAGGACATGGGGACCACTACTGAACACAATATTCAAGATGAAGTCTTACAAGAGAATTGGATAGAGTAATTATTACCTTTTTAGTCTTGTTATCTAATAGAGGTGTTGAAGTGGATCAAAGGCTTTAACAAGGGTTATGCAAATAAGGTCATCATATTAAAACAACAGGGCAGGACTCGCAGTAATGGATTTAAAGTGGACAAATTTAGATTTAATAAGGAAATAGGCAAGAATTGGTTTACTAATAGGGTGGTCGACGAATGGAATAGACTTAGTAACCTAAAGCGGAGCATGCCGACAGGGGATCTTTTGGTCCATATCTAGGTCGGATGCGGAAAAAGAAATCATAATAATGATAAATTAATAAATAAAACTATAATACTGTAAATAACAAATAAAATACTGTAAATAACAAATAAAATACACAAATAAATTCATAGGTATAGTTAAATAATAAACAAACAGGTAAATAATAATAAATTGACATGTAACTAATAATAAATGAAAATCAAACAGACAAATGGTAACAAAACAAAACAAATAATGTAAAATAATTTATAATCATTACAGCATTATGCTTAGGTGTTTATCTAAATGATTCTTAAAGCTTCGAACTGAACTACATTGCACTACCTGTGCAGGATGTTAATTCCATTCATCAACTACACGGTTGGCTAAGTTGTTTTTACCCACTTCCAAATTGAATCTATTTTCGGACAGTTTAAGACCATTATTTCTTGTCTGATTCTCATTCAATGTGAAAATTTGTCACTTTTGATGTTGTCAATTCCCTTTAGAATTTTAAAGACCTGTATCAAGTCACCTCTGAGTCTACGGTTTTTTAGGGAGATGGACTTTTGAAGTCAAAAGATCGCTCAATCAGTCCCAGAATCTAATTTGCTTTCTCAGAATATGTATATATATATATATATGTATATATATATATATATATATATATATATATATATATGTATATACTGTATATATATATACATATATATATGTATATACATATATATGTATATATATATACACATATGTACATATATATATATATACATATATATATATATATATATATATATATATATATACTTATAAAATTCTGATAATCTTGTTTGTCATCTTGCTTGCTTGAAACCGTCACCCAGCCAATCAGAAGAAGAGATATTACGTCACGACTGAGGACCAGCCAATCAGAAGAAGAGATATGACGTCACGACTGAGGACCAGCCAATCAGAAGAAGAGATATGACGTCACGACTGAGGACCAGCCAATCAGAAGAAGAGATCAGAAGAAGAGATATGACGTCACGACTGAGGACTAGCCAATCAGAAGAGACATGACGTCACGACATCAGCTCTGTGGGTCCTAAGGAACCCCAGCTCTGAGCGCGTGACGTCACGACTGCTAATTTTCCAATTTGCCAAATTTTTAATTTCCAATTTTCCGATTACATATTTTCTGACCATTAATATTTAAAATTTTCATATTCATTATTTAAAAGTATAGCCAACTCCTGAATTAGTATCTATGAGGCATAATGAGTATATTAGAATATTACGCAGTGTTTCAAGCAACGACGACATGACGTCACAATTTTCCGATTACATATTTTCTGACCATTAATATATAAAATTCTTATATTCAGTATTTAAAAGTATGGTCAACTCCTGAATTAGCATCTACGAGGCATAATGAGTATATTAGAATATTACGAACCGTATAATTCATATGATGCTTAGTGTTCCAAGCAACGACGACATGACGTTACAATCTTCTAATTCCAAGATTGAAAATTGTTTTATCTGCCATGACCATTCATAAGTCTCAAGGACAGACTTTTCAGAAAGTTTTGGTTTATCTAGATACACCTGTATTTCAGCATGGACAATTATATGTTACGCTGAGTAGAGTTAAGCAAAAGGAAAATATTAAAGTGTTTTTAAATCATTCAAATTGTACAAAGAATGTTGTAAATATAAGAGCATTGTCTTAATAAAGATTTTATTGACCATTTTATTAACAACGTATCATTTAGAATTATATTTGACCCAACGGGTCACGGGTGGTCTAGTGTATATATATATATATATATATATATATATATATATATATATATATACATTATATATATTTATGTATAAATATATAAATATATATATATATTTATATGTATATATATGATGTAAGCGGAATAGGAAACACAGGAGTCTTAGTCTTGAGTTTATTCCTGACTAGTTTCGCAGGTATGCTTTGAAAAAGCATACCTGCGAAACTAGTCAGGAATAAACTCAAGACTAAGACTCCTGTGTTTCCTATTCCGCTTACATCAACCTGTCAGAATGTCTCAACAAATATATATATATATATATATATACATATATATATGTATATATATATAGATATATATATATGTATATATATACATATATATATACATCTTAGAATTAAAATGAATTGTAGGTGATACACACACACACACACACACACACACACATACACACACACACACACACACACACACACACACACACACACACACACACACACACACACAGACACACACACACACACACACACACACACACACACACACACACACACACACACACACACACACACACACACACACACACACACACACACACACACACACACACACACACATACACACACATACACACACACACACACACACACACACACACACACACACACACACACACACACACACACACACCACACACACACACACACACACACACAGATATATATATATATATATATATATATATATATATATATATATATATGTAACTTATTCAGTAGTAAGAGATAAATTATTCAATAGTATAATTTTTCTTGAGATAGAAAATGTAATTTATGTAATGTATATTCTTACAATAATCAAAAAGTCGTTTGACTACTATTGATTTGTTTTTTCTTACGCTCGAAAACTCTTGGTATCTATACTTTCGCCGTGATGGAATGGAATACTGAAATTGTACGTGCTCAAATAGAGAAGATACGACCACAAGAGGCGCTTAGGGATATGAGACATCCCGCCTATATTAAGAAATAATGATAATATAGTATCTCTCCCACTGAGTCAGCCCTCCATTTACCATTCTCTATGGATGACAAACGCCTTCTGCCTAGTGCTCGATGATATATGTGTGTGTGTGTTTGCGTGCATGTGTGCGTGTAAGAGATGCAAAGATCGTCAAATATGCTTTTTTAGAGAGATTGCGAGTCGATCAAAGTAATTTGGGATAAAATATTTGAGAAAATAGCATAGGCTTTGGCTCTACCAATGAGAGTTCCTCATTCTGGATGGAGGGCGGCGCTTGCTGTAGCTCCTTTTACGTGATTGGTGGGTATTTATCCACACGGTAAGGCTGGACTTACTTATTATGTATAATTATAGGATGAACGAATGTTAAAGTTGGACTTCAAGCTTTTCGTTGACTGGTGTAATTCTACCTTAAGTAACCTAGCATTACTGTGAAATTGGAAAATTTCACTAAACTTTCACTAGTACTATTAATGAAAATCTGCACAAATGAAAACCAAGCTATTTTTTTTTTAAGTTTCAGCGTACTGCATTAAATGAATTTTGCTTTGATTACATTAATATTTCCTAATATGCATGTCCTTTGGGGTGTCAACAGGGTATGGGTATACATACCTTACCTCGGTCACTTGCAACTCACACGATGCCACTGCTGTTTGTCCTGTTTCTTTTGCTTTCTCTTGATTTTGGTCTTATTCTTTCTTCTTCTCTATTTCTCTTATCTTTTTCTCTCTTCTACCTCGTCTCTCTTATTCCAGCTCTCTATTTCACTATTTTACTTTTCCCCAATCTCTTTTACCTCCAAACTAACCTCCTCTCCAACACTAGACAAATTTCTTCTCTCACCGACATTCCTTCTTGTCCATTGCAGAAGACTGTACTAACTCGACCGCTATTGGAAGGCGCACGCGCCCTCCTGAGGATTTCTATTCACCCGGGAAATGATGAAAAGGCCCACTAGAAGGGGAGGGAGGAAATCTTCAGAATCCGTTTTCAAAACCCTTCTTCAAGAGCGAGTTTTGTCCAAGACGCGAGAGTACTTTTTCCAAAATGTTCCCAAAAGATAAGCTGATTATGAACTGAAAAGATGTAATTTGTATGCCAGTGAAGAAATGGGGTACACACTTCCCTACAACCTTTTCTGATTTTAAACAAATCATATAGTCAAAGAATCTGTGCTACAAAAGCATGCAGCTCATTAAGATAGTCTGGTGGCAATCTGCATGGAAGTGCTTATCAATAGTTTCAATTCTTCCATTGTTAAAGGGATTATGTGTAACCTACCAAAATAGTCTTGCCGCAGACAGAATAAAGGGACAAGTGCCCCCTCAGTCGAACGGGCTAACCGAACCCTCTCCCCGTCCGGCTTTCCGGTCTTTTCCTCACATCAGATTTTATCAAGTATTATCATGCATATAAGCCTGTTTGGACTAGGATGAGCTTGCTCTGACACAGTAGAGAAGAGTTGCGGTTTCAAAGGGATGACTGCTGTTGATACTGTTTGCAGGCCTGATGGCAGTCATGTTGGCCTAGCAGAAAGGAGCTTTGCCAGCAGTGGATGATGAAATCGAGGCGACTGTTGGCAAAAGTGGATCTGGTTATGAGGATGATGACAACAGCTCATCAAATGTACGAAAAATGATATAGTTATCGTGGACTGGAAAGAAGTCCTCACCTTCTTGGTGGTGTTCTGTGGTTAATATGGTACAGAAGTGACTAAAACGCTGTGGTGGTGGTAACGGTAGAACTAATGGTTGAGGAGATTCTTGCAGAAATGATGGTTATGGCGGTGGTAGGGATGTTGGTGGTGATGACGGTTTATGATGGTGGTGGTTGTGATGATTGTAATGATTGTGGGAATTGGTAGGCGGTGGTAATTGTGGTATGAGTCAGTGGTTGTGGTGCAGGTGCTGGGTATGGTGTTGATGGTCTATCCTCTCCAAATGTCTGAGGATTCCCTCAACCGAGCGAAATAGCCTGGCAACGATCAGAAAAAATACAATACTGTTTCAACAGTGAAAGTGTTTCAGTCCGATGAGCTCAAAATTTAACGAGTAAAGACTCAGTCCTATTGTGGTGACACTGTGTACCTTTACCAGGGCAACCTGATACATACATCATCGAAGTATGTCGACATAAGCGTTTTATCCTTATCGGGGGATTAATTCGTCAAGTGACATCAGTGACCTCACCGAAAAGTGCGTGAAAGAGCTAGTGTACTCTGCTAAGGCTGCTAAATCTTTTAACGGATTGGTAATTGCTCGTTTAGCAAGTAGCCTACCGCCTTAGGAGGAGGAACTTAGCATAACGGAGGTATCCTTAAAGCCCTAGCCAGACGAGCGGGTTGGCCGCCGCGGGTGCAAAGCGGGTCAGCCGCCGCGGAACCGCTTTATATTGATTCCTATGTATAAACCTCTCGTCTAACATAGCCAGGCGGGCTGGCCGCGGCGGTTTCAAGTGGGGAAATAAGTCTCACCCGCCGCGGTCAGGCGGGTAGACCGCCCGTGTGACATCAGCCTAAAGCTCGGACAGGAGAGATGTTCCGTCATCCCTCCGCAACACAGGTCAGTAGGTCTATAGGCCCAACTCTCGGAAAACATTAAACCCGACCACTCTAGCACCCAAAATAAATAAAGAACAAAGAAACTTTGGCAGCTGGTTTGTTTTCTCACTTAAATACTTCACGCTCAGCTCACACTCTCCTCGGCTTATTATCGCTGATCTGAGAGCAGTGGGACACTATGACATTGCATTGATTGTATACTAATTAAGGTTTGTTTATTCTATTTAGCACTGAAATATGTAATGGTAATCCTCTTAAGGCCTCTTAATCTTCTTAATCTGCTCAAGTTTAGATCATGGCTTAATCCTTGCTAGTTTGTAGTACTGTTATTGTCTTCTTTCAATACTGGCACGGTAGTGTGGCAGAAGTCTAGCAGAAATCACTAAGTTGATAAATACTTCAGTAGGAGATCCTGGTCTGGATAAAGAAAAACTAATCTGGTTTTTGCTAAAACAAAACATCGAAGGACGTCATCATTGTTCTTCTGATGACCCAAAATATTTATAATTTTCGTCTGGGACTGGAAGGGTATTGATGTGGTTCGGATGAAGGCTTAGATCCACCGCCATGGCTCAGTGGTAGCGCGCGTGTCTGGTAACCGAGTGGCGATTTCGGGCTTATGTTCGAATCCTGGCCACGATGCACAGGTTAGGAAGGGCACTCTGAATAATGTCCCCTAACCTCAGACCTGAGGTGACCTCAGTTTCCTGTTGTGGCATACCGTGGACATGGTTTCCTGCGTTCATATACGAGTATGGACTGTTCTGGGCCACTTGCAAGGTTGAGGTCCGGGCTGACACCAATTTCACAAATCGTGAAAAAAAAATATTCATGTGGTTAAAGTAACAGTGCTATGATTATTGAATGCTACTGTTGCCAATGCTTTGTGTGATTCATAATTTATAGCAAACGTGCCATTGTAGAAAAGGCCAGGAAGGGGGTGTGGGGTGGAAGAGGAAGAGTAGGAGACGGGAGTGAAAGGAATGAGTGAGGGTTTTAACAGGGTGTTAGATGAGTAGGTAGAGTTCGGGAGGTGAGGATGAAGAAGGGGTGGACAAGAGGAGGCATATACTAAAATATCTTGCTCCTCTTCCTTCTCCTCCTCCTCCACTTCCCCCTCCTCCCTTTCCCCCTCTTTCTCTTCCTCCTCCTTCCCCTCCTCCTCCTCCTCCTTCCCCTCCTCCTCCTCCTCCTTCCTGCTCATCCTCTATTTCCTTCTCCTACTCTGTTATTCCTCCATTTCCTCCTCCTTCCCTCCTCTGCTCTTTCTCAATATCCTCCCCGTGCTCATCTCCCCCTCCTTTTCCTCCGACTCATCTTCCTTCTCCATTTCCTTCTGTTCCTTCCTCTCTTCCACCTTCCTTTCTCCTCATCTACTCTATATCTTCCTCTTCCTCTTGCTCCTACTCCACCTGTTTCTCTTCTTCTCCTCTTCCTCTTCGTCCTATTTCTCATCTTCCTAATTTTCGTCATCATTATCCTCATCCTCATTGTCATCCTCCTCCCCTTCATTTAAACATATCTTTGTAACACGTGACTTGGGCGCTAATTGACTCCTAGGAGAATATTAAACGATGCAATTAAGATAAACAAAATAATGGACATGGGATGAGGAAGATTACGGTCGAGATGAATAAATGAGATGAGAGTGACATCCCCCTTTCTGATGATTTCAGTATCGCTGCATTGTGAGTCGTTACTCCAATTCTCGTGGGCGGGGAGTTGGGTGTGTGTGTGTGCGTGTAAAGTCACAGCATCACCCATAGATTGGTCATATATGAGCTCTGAGCTCTCTTTCGGGAGAGTAATAGTTGTCGATCACGAGTCCAACACGTGATTCAAGACCATGGTGAATCCAAGACCATGGTGAATCACACACACACACACACACACACACAAACACACACAAACACACAAAGACACACACACACACACACACACACACACACACACACACACACACACACACACACACACACACACACACACACACACACACACACACACACACACACACACACACACACACACACACACACACACACACACACACACACACACACACACACACACACACACACAACTAGTTTTTAACCCGGTAAAGTAAGGGAGATAGGATCAGTGAACTCCTCTAAACTCCTTTTGTGCCCCTCTGTCCGTGTCTCTTTCTGATGGGTATACTGTATAATCACATTCATGTGTTCGTTATTCTGATAGATAGATAAACAAATAACTCCTCCAAACACTCTTCTTGGCAATAGCTCCTCCTGCATAACTATCCCTTTATTTTCCTATAGACTTTTCTTCCTCTCCAAAGTAGATACATTGAGAGATGTATACATGTTACAGTAAGAACACGTACCTAGGGATTACGCGTAATCCCTGAATGTTTCAGTGAATACGCGTAATCCCCGTTTCACTAACCTAACCTAACCTAACCTAACCTAACCTAACCTAACCTAACCTAACCTAACCTAACCTAACCTAACCTAACCTTAGGTTAGGTTAGGTTAGGTTAGGTTAGGTTAGGTTAGGTTAGGTTAGGTTAGTGAAACGGGGATTACGCGTATTCACTGAAACATTCAGGGATTACGCGTAATCCCTAGGTACGTGTTCTTACTGTAACATACACATGTATACCTGTTACTCGGCATGGTCCTCCATGGATCGGGTATGGTAACAAACTTCTTCCAGCCTTAGCGTTGCACGTAACAGACATACGCATTCCTCAGATGAAGGACCACAGCCGGTTCAGTCATAACGAGGAAAAAATCCTGGAATCAGAACAATTTAGCTTTTATTGTACGAAATAAGTATGTGGCGAACAACCAGAGGGAGGAAGAGGAAGAGGGGCAGTAGAAAGGAAAAGTAGAGAAGACGGATGGAAAAGGAGAAGAGAGAGAGAGAGAGAGAGAGAGAGAGAGAGAGAGAGAGAGAGAGAGAGAGAGAGAGAGAGAGAGAGAGAGAGAGAGAGAGAGAGAGAGAGAGAGAGAGAGAGAGAGAGAGAGGGGAGAGGAACCAAATAAAGGGGCGAAAAGGTATTGGCACCAGGAAAATGGTAAATCGATGGTAAAGGAAGTGGAATCAGGAGGAGACGTGGATAATTGAGGAGTTGGATGATAGGTTGGATGGAAGATAGTGGAAATGAATGAAATATATAGAGGAGAAAGAAAAGGGGTAGACATGAAATGAGAGCAATTAGTGATAGAGAGGAACAGGATGTTGAAAGGGGTAGAATGAGAATGAAAAGATGAAGCTAAAAAAATGGAGAGTAGATAAGTGGCTCTGATGGGAGAGAAGGGGAAAAGGAAAACATGGAAGAGAAGAAAGAATGAATGAGGTGGGAAGAAGACTACGTGGACAAAAATAAGTGAAGATAGTATGGTAGAAGTCGAAGTAGAAGCGTTCAAAGAAGAAAAGAAGGGGAAAGATAAAATCTAAATGAATTTAGGAGGAGGAAAGTGAAATAAAGCAAAGTAAAAGGTGGTGGATTAGGATGAAAGGGTGAGTTGAGGGCTGACGTGGAGAGTGACAATAGACGGGATCGAGTAAAGGAAAGGAGTGCGTGGCAGAAACCTGTTTTTGTATGGAAGGAGAAAAGAATTAAAGAAGGGAATGGGGTCGAGAAACAATGGATGAAAAGCTGGAGAAGAGAGAAATGATGGAGAAAGTCAATTCCTGGAGGGAAGAAATTGAAGAAGAGAACAAGGGCAAGAAAAGAGAAAAATTTTTATTTAATAGAAAAGAAATGAAGTAAAAGGGAGAAGGAAAGAGGAACAAGATGGGAGAAAACTGGAGAAGAGGCGTGGGAAGTAAAGAGGAATAACAGTAGTTAAAGGAGAGGGAGCGGAGGAGGAAAAAGAGCAAGTGGAGAGGACAGGTGGGTCGATTAGGAATTGGCGTAGAGGTGGAATGCAACTTGAATGTGGAGAGGGTTTTCTTAGTCGAATGGAATGGCCTGGTGGAATCCACAATAATGCAAGTGGAACCAAGTTGGGGTGACTACAATAAATGAAAATAAGTAGTGTGGCGTTGTAACACTGGGCTTGTTATTAAGGCAATTTTTATACGTGCTTGATCGCCACACAAATAACAATTTATACCCTATTTTGGATATAACTATAAGGAAGAAGAAAATATGTCGCATACTATATGATAAGTCGCACAATCTATGTATGCATATATACACGTTCACAAATAAGCACTTATACACACTCACACACACACACACACACACACACACACACACACACACACACACACACACACACACACACACACACACACACACACACACACACACACACACACACACACACACACACACACACACACACACACACACACGCACACACACACACACACACACACACACACACACACACACACACACACACACACACACACACACACACACACACAGAGACACACACACGCACACACACATACACACACAAACAAACAAACTTACAGACAGAGAGATAGATGTAAAACTCATTCACATAATTTCACAACTACGCTTGTATGTATACTTACTTTCCAGCTTTATGGCACCAAATGAGAACGAACAAGCCATCATCTTAACTAGTCTGGCAGTAGTGGGTGACCTTGCAAGAATACCCCCAAAGCAGGTTATGATTGATTTTGGGTAGAAAAAGCTCCATAAAATTAAAAACTGAATGATGCCCAGCTGGCATCTTTGGGCATTTTGAGAAATTCAACATGGCCTCCAAGATAGCTGCCGCGTAAATTCAAAAGCTATAAACGTCTTTCATTTCTTTAATTTTTTGGCCCA
>NC_134778.1:51565199-51567699 GCF_046742065.1 Oratosquilla oratoria | reverse complement strand
CAGACCCGGCTTGGATAGGTATGTCTTTCTTACCTTGAAATCTGGTCCAAACGAAGTAGCTAACCTAAGCGATGTAATTGACGCCCCCAGTGGTTGGACTCGCTATTGAGGTTATTCATTTGTAATGCAGAATTACAATCCAACTTAACGTGTGAAGATGCATATTGAGTAGCTGTAATGAAAAATTCAACTGTATTGTTACAATTATATCAAATGCATCCAATTGAATTGTTCACCATGTTGAAAATGAATATTAGTAAGTGAACTAAACGATGAAGTGAATACAAATCTCATAATAGAACATGATATTTAGATAATTATTCTTAGCATTGAATGAAGGGTGTTACTATAGGGTGAGGTCTACCACACTATAGCGTGAGATCTACCTCCCGTTAGCACTATAGCATGAGCTCTACCATTTCCATACATTTATTTTAGCGATAAACACATATTTTGTACATATCATAGGAATAACTTAGATAATTGGATTTCTAATTACATTCATATTAAAAGAAGAAATGTAAAAATAAACATGTTATATATTTCCATACATTTATTCTAGCAATACACACTTCGTACATCTTCTAAGAATGACACAAATAGGTTAGGTTAGGTCAGGCCAGGTCACGTTTTTATGTATTTAGGCAGGACACATGTTTGATGGACAGGTGAGGGGAGTGTCCCGCACGAACGCGGGTCACGCGGTAGACTTCAGGTTGCACCTGGGTAGGCGACATATGGGGGTAGACTTCACGCTATATTAGCACCGGATATAGTATATCACCTTGGCAAATTCGACATTTGTATGTCACATAAAAACCACGGTTACGAAAACTAAGCATGGTATAACATCTACATGAACAGAACTGCATTATTGCTGATACAGATGATTAATACATGTACACTGTATACTATCACCTCATTTCTGAAAAGTAACCTCACCAAACCTAAGCAACGTACTGTATACAAGAGTATACACATAGGGCTCTCCGGCGGCTACAAGTAAGATGAAGTTTGAGGATTTTTTATGTATTAATTTTAACGTTTAGTAGCTCATTTGGCGCTCGATAAAATAACGCATTTAGATGTAAACACACACAGTTAATGATTGAGAAAGTAGGATATAGAGAGAAAGAGAGAGAAAGCGAGAGAGAGAGAGAGAGAGAGAGAGAGAGAGAGAGAGAGAGAGAGAGAGAGAGAGAGAGAGAGAGAGAGAGAGAGAGAGAGAGAGAGAGAGAGAGAGGGGGTGGCGAAAAATGACGGGTGTAGGCCGTAGACTCATTGAATTTAGTTTGACAACCTTTGGAAGTAGATTTTTTCAGCAGTAGGTAAGAGAACATACGCTAAATGTTACAAAAAATGTTCATGTGGATTTGATCGTAAATTAATTACCCAGAGGCAATTAAATATTATCTGTGACCTAGCCTTGTATTCCAGGCAGGGCTGCCGTTTCGTAGAATTTTGTACCAAAACGTAAAAAAATAGCGGCATGTGGCAACTGCGCGAGGAAAAATTTTCTTCATATCAGCGGGCTGTTCAAAACATTTAATAACTCAAGCTGTTGTTTGAAAATAATATGACTAGTTGTCAAATAATAAATGGCACATCAAAATATATGACTTTTACTGGTAATTATGTTACTTATACAATATTTTACCCCAAAAGATACGTTTTTACGGTGAAGAAAAAAATACTACATTTAAGTTTCAGTTTTTTTTGCGATAATAATAAAAAATATATATATATTTTACTGAATATGTGAGGGCATGAGGGCCTTACATGCATAAAAAAAAAAAACTAGAACCAACATTTTGTCAAAGTTTGACAAGTATGTCTCGCTATGAAAGTCGGCACACGCCCGAGGAAAATATATGCCCCGGTATGGCAACACTCTCCCATTCTACACGGCAGTGTAGAAAACGCGGCAAAACTGATTCCATGCTTTAGTTCATCTCAAACTCGCCAGATGGCAGTGCTACTCTTTATCAGCCAATCACAACGTATTATTGTCCAAGTTGGCGGCATCCATGAACTGTTGTGTTCATGTGGTTCAAGGTGCAAATGACTCTGTTTTACCTATTTCTGTGAAAAGTTATACGGAAATAAGTGATTGCATAACTTAGAGAGGGATATTTCCCATTCCCTTCGCACACAAGCTGGACAGTGTCCAGATCATGTTGGTTTATTTACGTGGCGTGTACAGAGTAGAGCATGCGTAAATAGTGTGTTCATCCTGGGGTACTACAGGATTTGATTAGGTTTACTGACAAACGGCGAATTGGCCACAGACAGAAAAAGGTCACTGCCGAGCAACATGTGGGCGAGTGCTCTAGCCATGAAGCGTCTGGTCAGCACGATGAATATCAAAATAGGGCTAGGCCTACCAACTAGGATGCTACGATTTGATGTCTCGTGTAACCCAGGAGTAGATTACAGATTGAAAAGACTGGACATTTTCCCAAAGGATTGTTTGTTGTGTCGGGGTGAGGGGGTGGGGAGT
>NC_134778.1:51537699-51540199 GCF_046742065.1 Oratosquilla oratoria | reverse complement strand
TGGGGTATTCCTCCAGAAGTCCCATTAATTTCTTTCCTTTTTCAGTTTTATTAAGAATTTTTCTGGCATGTTTTTTGAATTGATCTGCTTCATTCGTTACGAAACCTATATGTTTTTTGCGATAAGTATTGTCGTCATCTAAGAGCTCTAACATTTTACTGATATAGTCCTCTTTTGATAAGATCACGATACCACCTCCTTTATCTGCATTGGTGATTACTATGTCTTTGTCTAAGCCTAGATTTATTAAAGCTTTCTTGAATCTTCTGGGGATGACGCATTCGTTTTTAATGGCTAACGCTTGGTAACATGTAACAATCCCCTGTTTGAATCCTTTTTCAATATCGCTGTCACTCCATCTATAGTTTCTCTTAATAAAATCTGTGAATCCCCTTGTGTTAATACCAGTGTCGAATTTAAGTCCTAGCGATAGAGCTTGAATTTCAGTATTCGATAATCTCCTATCTGAAAGATTTGTTTTATTATTTCACATCTTCCAATTTTATTCCAATCGCTGTTGTCACATAGACTGTTTAATTTTCGCTCTAGTCTTTCATTTTGTGATGTCTTTTCTTTTTCTAATTTATAAGTTAGGTGTGATGGTAATTGCACTCCAAATCTACAAGTACATTTATGAGTCGGTGGGCATATGTCTGATGGGCAAATGTCCGGTGACCAAATATCCGGTGTCGGTGTTCCGTTCTTATGGACCTGTTTCCATATTGGTATTTTCACTTTATCACGTAATGTTTCTATTTTGTTGTCCAAATCTTTACAAGCTTCTTCTAAATAAACTTTAGCACACTTACCGAATGGGTTGTTCTCACTAACCATTTGTTTCGGAGCCGATTTAGGAAGGACCTTTTCTTCCAAGCAATCCTGTAGAAATTTACGTTGTAGTGCACATCTATCAAACTTGCATCTTCTGTGCTATTCCTGCCAAATAACCTCTTGTTGCTCTCCCATCATTTGACATATTGGCAGTGCACCCCACAGACTAGCGAAATGTCTAGCCAAACCGCTATCACAGGCAATGGGATCGATCAGCAATACACATTTGAAAAATTCTAATGATCTTTTGACAAGACTAAAATATTTAGATTTCACGGGGAAAAAGTTAGTAAGCTATGATGTCAAG
The DNA here is from genome assembly GCF_046742065.1 of Oratosquilla oratoria. Classification (NCBI taxonomy): domain Eukaryota; kingdom Metazoa; phylum Arthropoda; class Malacostraca; order Stomatopoda; family Squillidae; genus Oratosquilla; species Oratosquilla oratoria. The sequence goes on along the minus strand of NC_134778.1, from coordinate 51,539,061 downwards.
GCGTTATATACAAATATTTCCACTAACGGTGCGTTAGAAGCAGTAAAGAGAGTAATAAAAGATATGAACGATACTGACCTACCCATAAGAAAACAAGATTATATAGAATTGATAGATTTATGCGTAAATTTCGGTGCGTTTACTTTTAATGGTGACGAATATGAACAACATAGAGGTCTCACTATGGGTAGTCCTTTGAGTGCAGTGATGGCCTGTCTATATATGGAGTTATTAGAAAAAGAAAACTTCATCAGAATCAATGGTAGGGGATCACACTGGTTTGAATATGTAGACGACGTCCTCGCAATCATCCCCGAAAACACCAATGTAAATAATAAAGTGAGAATGCTTAACGCGGTCAACAGCGACATTCAGTTCACCGTAGAAGAGGAACAAAACGGACAATTGCCCTTCCTAGATACGTTAATACGACGAATGGGAAAAACTGTAACTTTCTCAGTATACAGAAAGGAAACAAACAAAGAGGATTTAGTACATTACTTCTCCGCACATGATGATAGGACAAAGAGTGGTATAGTAATAGGATTTTTTCTCAGGGCACTACGAATCTGTAGTAATGAATACCTAGAAGGCGAATTTGATTACATTATGAAAACCTTTGACAAACTTGGATATCCAGAGGGAATGTTGAAAAGAACAAAAAGAAAAGCAATAAATATTTACAATCGCGGAAAGAAAGAGAGAAATGATAAAAATAATACAAATTTTATATCAGTACCTGGCTCAGAAACGTCACCAATAATAGACAAATATTTAACAAAATCGGGTATAAATATAGCTAAAATAACTAACAAGAGGATAGGTGATTTAATAAAGACTTCTGAAAAGAGAACCAATTCCGAAAACAGCGTCGTATACAAAATCCCGTGTAATAGTTGCTCAATGGCTTATTATGGCGAATCGTCAAGAGGATTAGAAAAAAGAATTTATGAACATAAAAACGACATAAAAGCACATAGGACATCTAATTCTTTAGTAGTTCATGCGGAAAAATTCGATCATTTACCAAACTGGAGAGAAGCTGAAGTGCTACATAAAGGTTTTGATAAATTCACTAGAAGAATTGTTGAATCAGCATATATTTCTACTAATAATTCATCGATTCATCGAGGAGGGTTTATCAATTTAGCTAAAGAAACTAGTATTTTAATTCTAAAACACGCCAGAAAAACGACCTTTCCCAAGTGTCCGAAAAGATAATTAGATTTAGTACATAAACTCCAATTGCAGTTCTACATACACTCTCTGAAGAAGTTCTACGCGAACGAAACGTTAGAGTGCATAGGGTTCCGAGCCTTCCCCTGTGTTTATGTTCTCCATCATCCAAATAATTTGTCTAAA
>NC_134778.1:51527699-51532699 GCF_046742065.1 Oratosquilla oratoria | reverse complement strand
TATTGGTTATTTTTATTTAATTTTAGTGCGGGTGGAAATAGATTATTCACAAACTCCTCCTAGGTTTTTGCTGACAGACTCCATATAACCATATATATCCTGAAGATAAATAAACGCGATACATTTCTTTACATTTTAGCTAAACATACATTCATTGTCAATCCACACGCACATATGCGCATGCACACGCACGCAAAAGAATGTGTACATATGATATCTGTGTTTGTGTATGCATGTCTTTTCAAACTAGGGTTTCCCAACATTAGGGGAGGTGGGAAGGGCGCACACCTGGGGGGGGGAATGTTTAAAGCTATATTTCATTTAAAAATTTGTTACGGTTAAAGTTAGGTGGAGTATGGTTAGGTTAGGGATTATTCACGAACTCGCAGCAACGCGCGGGTAATTTGTCTAATATATATATATATATATATATATATATATATAATATATATATATATATATATATATATATATATATATATATATATATATATATATGTTTGCAGAAACCACAGGGAAATAAAAAGATCGGAATAATATATATATATATATATATATATATATATATATATATATATATATTATTTGGATGATGGAGAACATATATACAGGGGAAGGCTCGGAACCCTATACACTCTAACGTTTCGTTCGCGTAGAACTTCTTCAGAGAGTGTATGTAGAACTGCAATTGGATTTTATGTACTAAATCTAATTATCTTTTCGGACACTTGGGAAAGGTCGTTTTTCTGGCGTGTTTTAGAATTAAAATACTAGTTTCTTTAGCTAAATTGATAAACCCTCCTCGATGATTCGATGAATTATTAGTAGAAATATATGCTGATTCAACAATTCTTCTAGTGAATTTATCAAAGCCTTTATGTAGCACTTCAGCTTCTCTCCAGTTTGGTAAATGATCGAATTTTTCCGCATGAACTACTAAAGAATTAGATGTCCTATGTGCTTTTATGTCGTTTTTATGTTCATAAATTATTTTTCTAATCCTCTTGACGATTCGCCATAATAAGCCATTGAGCAACTATTGCACGGGATTTTGTATACGACGCTGTTTTCGGAATTGGTTCTCTTTTCAGAAGTCTTTATTAAATCACCTATCCTCTTGTTAGTTATTTTAGCTATGTTTATACCCGATTTTGTTAAATATTTGTCTATTATTGGTGACGTTTCTGAGCCAGGTACTGATATAAAATTTGTATTATTATTTTTATCATTTCTCTCTTTCTTTCCGCGATTGTAAATATTTATTGCTTTTCTTTTTGTTCTTTTCAACATTCCCTCTGGATATCCAAGTTTGTCAAAGGTTTTCATAATGTAATCAAATTCGTCTTCTAGGTATTCATTACTACAGATTCGTAGTGCCCTGAGAAAAAATCCTATTACTATACCACTCTTTGTCCTATCATCATGTGCGGAGAAGTAATGTACTAAATCCTCTTTGTTTGTTTCCTTTCTGTATACTGAGAAAGTTACAGTTTTTTCCCACTCGTCGTATTAACGTATCTAGGAAGGGCAATTGTCCGTTTTGTTCCTCTTCTACGGTGAACTGAATATCGCTGTTGACCGCGTTAAGCATTCTCACTTTATTATTTACATTGGTGTTTTCGGGGATGATTGCGAGGACGTCGTCTACATATCTAAACCAGTGTGATCCCCTACCATTAATTCTGATGAAGTTTTCTTTTTCTAATAACTCCATATATAGACAGGCCATCACTGCACTTAAAGGACTACCCATAGCGAGACCTCTATGTTGTTCATATTCGTCACCATTAAAAGTAAACGCACCGAAATTTACGCATAAATCTATCAATTCTATATAATCTTGTTTTCTTATGGGTAGGTCAGTATCGTTCATATCTTTTATTACTCTCTTTACTGCTTCTAACGCACCGTTAGTGGAAATATTTGTATATAACGCCTTGACATCATAGCTTACTAACTTTTTCCCGTGAAATCTAAATCTTTTAGTCTTGTCAAAAGATCATTAGAATTTTTCAAATGTGTATTGCTGATCGATCCCATTGCCTGTGATAGCGGTTTGGCTAGACATTTCGCTAGTCTGTGGGGTGCACTGCCAACCCCTGAAGTTATGGGTCGCATTGGAACGTTGGGTTTGTGAATTTTTGGAATACCGCGCATTCTGGGAGGATTGGGGTATTCCTCCAGAAGTCCCATTAATTTCTTTCCTTTTTCAGTTTTATTAAGAATTTTTCTGGCATGTTTTTTGAATTGTTGAATCAGCATATATTTCTACTAATAATTCATCGAATCATCGAGGAGGGTTTATCAATTTAGCTAAAGAAACTAGTATTTTAATTCTAAAACACGCCAGAAAAACGACCTTTCCCAAGTGTCCGAAAAGATAATTAGATTTAGTACATAAAATCCAATTGCAGTTCTACATACACTCTCTGAAGAAGTTCTACGCGAACGAAACGTTAGAGTGTATAGGGTTCCGAGCCTTCCCCTGTATATATGTTCTCCATCATCCAAATAATTTGTCTAAAAAACTTACCATATATATATATATATATATATATATATATATATATATGTATATATACATATATATATATATATATATATATGTGTGTGTGTGTGTGTGTGTGTGTGTGTGTGTGTCTGTGTGTGTGTGTGTGTGTTTGTTTATAATCTATTATGACAAGGTCAGATTGGACCTTTCTAACAGACTTACGATTATATGAGTCAGTATCGCTACATTAAGCTCCTTTCACACGTATCTTCTTTTCACCGTGCGCCGTCCACGACGCGACGGCCTGCTCTAAAATAACGATGGGTGTATATGGACGCTTTCACACGTGGTCGTGACGTGTTAAAATGTCCATAGACACCCATCTACTATAATAAACTAGTAGCCTCTGTCTCTCTGTCTGTTTGTTTGTTTGTTTGTTTGTTCACAAGCTCCTCCTAGGGTTTTGGAGATAAACCTCCATAACCATATATATTCTAAGACCCTATTACTCCAGGTACTTGGATAACTATACTTCATTTAGAAAATATATTTTGGATAGGGTTAAAGGTTAAAGATTATGGTGGGGGTAATACGCCACTACTGTAGTGTCCCCTTAACTCGCGTAGCATTTTTGTGACAAGAATTAATATAATTAAAAAAAATTGTATGTGTCTATGAATATTATTTATATTTATGGAATTAATGTTGCCACAAACTATGATAGCTTTTGTAAGAAGAAAGCATGTAAATGTAAAGTGATTGTATAATTTTCCCAAATATTGAAATATTGGTTATTTCTATTTAATTTTAGTGCGGGCGAAAATAGATTATTCACACAAACCCCTCCTAGGTTTTTGCAGATAAACCCCATGTAACCATATATATTCTGAAGATAAATAAACGTGATACATTTCTTCATCTTTTAGCTACAGACATTCATTGTCAATCCACACACACACATGCACATATACACGCAGGCAAAAGAATGTGTATATATGATGTTTGTGTATGCATGTATTTTCAAACTTGGGTTTCCCAACCTTGGGGGGGGGGCGCACACCTGGGAGGGGAATGTTTAAAGCTATATTTAATTTAAAAATTGGTTAGGGTTAAGGGTTAAAGTTAGGTGTGGTATGGTTAGGTTAGGGATTATTCACGCATTCGCGGCAACGCGCGGGTAATTTGGCTAGTATTTATATAAGAGTATGAAGTGCCATCGACGGCGCACGGTGAAAATTCGATACGTGTGAAACGAGCCACATTATATGGAGAAAGCAGGCGAGAATGACGGAGTCGGTCCGACATTAATATAATGAATAGTCCATAGTTATTTCACTAAGCGTATAATTAGTAGCTGCAGAGAACATCGACGAAATTGTAATAGTCACAATATCAAAGGGGTTTCCAGGAATCTGTTAATGGACGCAAAGGCTCTTATATTAAATATCCATATAACTTTAATTTCCTACATGAAACCATTGCCATGGTGCCAGTATAATCATTTTAAGGACGAAGTAAATTGTACTGTCTGATGAGTGAATCCAAGCGTGGTATTAACGCAATTTCTTCCTGAAGAGAATCGTCTGGTGTCAGATTGATGGTAAAGAGATAACTCCCAACCTCTACTGCTACATTTGCCGTTCCCTTTGCCGAATAAAAAATATTTTTTTCGCTGTTGAATGTTTAGGAGTGCGTTATCGGGTCGCAGGAATTAAGTGATACAGATCTGATTACTCTTTCAACTAAGTCGCCTGACATCAGGATACAGGAGATATTTACCATAATGCCAAAAAATATTGAATACCTCTGATCTCTTTATATATACTGTATATATATATATATATATATATATACATATATATACATATATATATATATATATATATATATATACATATATATATAATATATACATATATATATATATATATATATATATATATATATATATATATATTAGAGATAATGCACCTACAATTAACATCCAATCCAATATGACCTCCAGTATTTTCCTCTATAACGACGCACTCTTGAGACGACGTTATACCGAGGTCCCCTCCTCCCCCCTCCCTTTTCCCTCTTCCCACCCCTACTGCGACCACCAGGCAGACCAAACGGTTAGTTGAACAGCTCGAAAGATCAGGTATACGGGGAGCTGTTTGAGTTCAAATCCCTTGCCCTTCACATACCACTTGTACTTCTCTCATATACGTGACATCACTCATGTATATCTTACTATTCTATACATTTGTTATGTCTTTCCATTTAATTATTTACATGATTATTTTCTTGTAAAAATTGTACCAATATTTTTGTTTAAGATTACAGAATTATATTAGTCCTGAAGACGTCTCTTTGAAGACGAAAGATTGATTTAATAAATTGAGTACTATGGAAACCTCGTTCGTACTCACCTTCCAGCAGGAGAAATCCTGATAAGAAAAAGTGAAAATATTAAGAAGTTGAATAATTTTCAAAATGCTGTCGCGTTCAATTCTACTTCCATATA
>NC_134778.1:51507699-51515199 GCF_046742065.1 Oratosquilla oratoria | reverse complement strand
GAAAATCCGAGTGTGGTGAGAGCGTGCAGATAGTTGGTGTATGTGTGTGTTTGTGTATATGTGTGTGCGCGCGCGTGTGTGTATGAGTGTACGCGTGTATTTACCTAGTTGTATTTTGCGGGAAGGGGAGCTATGCTCGTGTTGTCCCGCTATTGTATCTATCAGTGTCTAGTTGGCTTTTAAACTCGTGAATGGTTTTTGCGCTTACTATTTCATTATCCAGCTTGTTCCAAGTGTCTAAAACTCTATGTGGAAAACTGTTTTTCTTCAGTTCTCTTCTATAGCTATGTTTTCTTAATTTCCTTCCATGTCCTCTTGTGTTTCTCTTGTCCCAGTTTAGTAATTCTTCTCTATCAAGTATCTCTGTGCCTTTCATGATTCTGTAGATCGTCAGTAGGTCTCCTCTCTGTGTGTGTGCGTGTGTGTGCGTGCGTGCGTGTGCATGCGTGTTTATTTGTGAATACAGGTGTGTATGGATCATCTATACCCGTGTAAAGTATTAAGAAAGAAAAAATAAATTATTTTTATTTATTGGTTTTCACATGATAAGTGCCTTTCGTGGTAAGAGAAGGTAGATATTACATTTTTATTGTCATCTGATATCAATTAACCACTTCGATACGATGACGCCTACGTAGGCGTCATGAGGCGCGACTGGGTACACGAGGATACCGATGTCGGCCTTTTAATCTTTGGTGAAAATTAACAATTTGTTTTTGTACAGTGTTAGAGTAGTGGTAGGCAACTGTGAGACGTTTTTTGGAAATTAATTTAAAAGAATGACTAATGGAGTTACAATAGGGGATTTTTAAAACATCTTTGAAAGAGGGTTGTGTGGTGGGAACTGAATTTTTATGGTGGCTGGCTCTAGCCATGCTGAGGGCTTGATCCAGGAACCAGGACGTGTATGCTAACTTCAAAAGTTGCCTTTTGATGAGATCAGTCTCCCGGTCCAAGAATCTAGGACTACAAATCCTGAAAGCTCTTAAGAAAAGGCCGGAGGCAACACTCTTCTTGACTTTGTCAGGATGGTTGCTGAAAAAGTGGAGATAGCTACCTGAATGGGTGGGTTTCATATAAACTGTAAAAGATAATTCTCCATCAATCCTTCTAATTAAAATGTCTAGGAAAAGGATTTGTTGACCTTCCCATTCTGTATTGAATTTGATGTTGGGGGATAAATGGTTCAACTTGTCCAGAAATACCTCGAACGCACCCCACCTATCATCCCACGCTGAGAAAATGTCATCAACATAACGGAACCAAATCATCTCAGGTGGTTTGATGGTGGGTAACAGAGTACATTCAAAGTACTCCATGTAGAAGTTAGCTAAAACAGGAGATAAATTAGAACCCATACTGCAACCGAATTTCTGTCTAAAGAATTGGTCCTGGAAAGAAAAGACATTGGAGGAAACACAAAGGCAAACTAGATCAATAATTTTGTTGGCTGGAAGGGGGAAACTGCCCTGAAACAGTTGCAGTCTGGTTTCTAAAAATATATAGAAGTTATACTTTCTTGAAAAATCAATTTCCGGCCGCAGTAAAATTAAATGAAAATAATCAATATTTCAACATTTGGTAAAGTTATGCAATCATTTTACATTCACATGCTTTCTTCTTACAAAAGCTATCATGGTTTGTGGTACCATTAATTTCACAAATATAAATAATATTTATGGATACATACAATGGTTTGTTTAATCATATTAATTCTTATGTCACAAAAATACTAAGCGACTTAAAAGGCACACTATTTGTTTGCTTGTTTGTTTGTACACGAACTCCTCCTAAGATTTTGGAGATAGACCACCATGACCATATATATTCTGATACCCTATCACTCCAGGTACTTGGATAACTATATTTAATTTCCCCAAAAATATCATTTTGGCGAAGGTGGGGGTAACATACCACCACTGTAGTCTTCTCTTCATATAATTGGCATTTTGTTACAAAAGTTACTATGATCAAACAAACCATTGTATGTGTTTATAAATATTATTCATATTTGTGAAATTAATGTTGCCACAAACTGTGATAGTCCTTGTAAGGAGAAAGCATGTAAGTATAAAATGATTGTATAATTTTACTAAATGTTGAAATATTTGCTATTTTTATTTTTTTCGCGGGTGGTAATATACTCGAATTACATATATAACAACGTCGAGACTATACAAATTCAAACCAGGCTTGATGGCCACCTTATGAGACGATAACCTTATATATATACATATATATATATATATATATATGAATATATATATATATATATATATATATATATATATATATATCATTCAGAGATAATGAAGAATTAGTTCATATCTTCTCTTACGGCCGAATATATTTTATTTCCAAAGGGCGTCTCCCTCCTCAAATTTATTTTTTTCATACTTTCTTAACATTGTGTTACAATTTATATTGATACGTGTAACTTTTCTCCACAAATTCTATCAAGATTAAAATTATCATCATTTGCCCATATATATTCTGATACCCTATCATTCCAGGTACTTGGATAACTATATTTCATTTCCCCCCCAAAATATTATATAGGAGAGGGTTAAGGGTTAAAGGGATGGTGGGGTAACACGCCACTACTGTAGTCTCCCCTTCATAGAATTGGCATTTTGTAACAAAAATTACTATGATTAAACAAACCACTGTATGTGTTCATAAATATTATTTATATTTATGAAATTAATGTTATCACAAACTATGATAGCCTTTACAAAGAGAAAGTATGTAATTGTAAAATTATTGTATAATTTCACCAAATGTTGAAATATTGGTTATTTTTATTCTATTTTTTGCGGGTGTTAAAGTATACATACATACATACATGCATACATACATACATACATACATACATACATACATACATACATATATATATATATATATATATATATATATATATATGGAATAACTTCAGGAATCAATGAATTAAATGGTTATCTGGCCTTAGAAAAACCAGGCATAAAGGGAATAGTGGAAACTAAATCAAAGTGTACTCTACCACCCAACACAGTGGGACAAGGTTTATACAACTGTTGGACAAAGAATAAAAAGGATAAACAAGGTGGCGGAGTATTAATTTTGTCTAATAGATATTTAAATGTAACAAAAATAACTGAAGGAGAAAATAATGTAGAATCAATTACGATACAAGTTGAAAGTAAATATATGAAGACTAGAAAATTTGTAGTGTTGTATGTGCCCCCTAAAACAGAAACTGGACAGAAAGTGATCATTCCAAAATATTAGAAGATACAAAATGCGAATTAACTAATATACTGAAGGACAGAGGAAGTATAGTAATAATGGGTGACTTTAATTCAAAAGAAATATATTGGGAGAAAATGACAGTTAAAAGTGGAGAGGAACTTTGGGGCAACGTCTTGCTCGACATGAACATCGAATACACAATGACTCGGTAGATAAGGGAGAATACCAGATACAGAGGTAGTGAAGAACCATCAAGGCGGGATTTAATACTTACGACAGAGCCTGAAATTGTCGACAAAATTAATTACAAAACTCCGATAGGAAAGAGTGACCATGTACTAATAGAATTTGAGTTGAAGGAACAAATGGATCAAAGCAGAAATGATAAACATAGAATAAGAAGACTAATGTACAATAAAACAAATTTTGAGAAACTAAAAAAAATTCTTTCGCAACGCGAATTGGGAAAAATTCCTAAATAAAGAAACAGGGATGGAAGAGAAATGGAATATACTAAAAGACGAAAAAGTTCTTGTGTGACTAACTTACTCGAATTCTACAACACACTCATCTCAAATTATGACAAAAGCAACAATATAGATTTAATATATCTAAACTTTGCAAAAGCTTTTGATACCGCCCCCCACGAAAGAATACTCACTAGATTAATTTCACACGAAATAAGTGGTAGCCTATGAAGTTGGACTAGTAATTGGTTGAATGGTTGAAACAGAGAGTTGTTTTAAATGGAAAAAAAAACTTATGGATGGAAAAATGTTACAAGTTCTTGGGCCACTTCTATTCATAGTATATATAAATGATATAGACCATGGACTAAAATCTACTGTTTCCAAATTTGCTGATGATACAAAACTGTGCGGAATGGCAAATGATCACTTAAACCAATTAGATATTCAAGAATATTTAGATAAATTACAGCAATAGTCTGAAAACTGGCTAATGAAATTTAACACAAGTACAAGGTAATGCACATCGGTAGAAATAACAGTAAGCACGATTTCAAGTTATTTGGAAATTCGTTAACAAAAGTGGATAGTAAAAAAGATCTCGGCGTAATTATCAGTAACAATATCAAATCATCCAAGCAGTGTATTTCAGCCGCTGAGAAAGCAAATAAGATTCTAGGACTGATTGCGCGATCTTTTGACTTCAAAAGTCCATCACTCCCTGTTAAGCGTCTCCAACTGCTATATAAATCGTTAGTTCGTCCACATTTGGAATATGCTGTTTCCGTATGGTCACCGAATCTCATTAAAGACATTGACAGATTGGAAAAAATACAACGGCGAGCCACAAAACTGATTCAAAGTATCAAAAATAAATCATATGAAAATCGACTAAAACGTAGACTCAGAGGTGACTTGATACAGGTCTTTAAGATTTTAAAGGGAATTGACAACATGAAAAGTTACAAAATTTTCACACTGAATGAGAATCCGACAAGAAATAATGGTCTCAAACTGTCAGGAAATAGACTTAATTTGGAAGTGGGTAGAAACAACTTCGCCAACCGTGTAGTTAATGAATGGAATAAACTTCCTGCAGAGGCAGTGCAATGTAGTTCAGTTCAAAGCTTTAAGAATCATTTAGATAAACACCTAAGTAAGATGCTGTTATGACTATCATTTATTTTATATTATTTGTTTATTTGTTTTGTTATCTATTTATCATTATTATTATTCTTTTGCGTATTAGACCTAGATATGGACCAAAAGGTCTCCTGTCGGCATGCTCCGCCTTTGTAATCCTCTGTAATTCGTTGTGTGTGTGTTTGTGTGTGTGTGTGTGTGTGTGTGTGTGTATGTGTGTGTATATATATATATATATATACACCATATTGCACTTTAATTCTTAGCCATCAAGGCCGACAGTCAGAAATTGAAATGTGGTACTGCCAAGGACTCGAACCCTAGCATCCTCATGACAAGTGCGGAATTGACTTACTAACTAGGCTATCAAGAGAGATATAAACTGAGCGCAATTTTTCTTATATATTTATATGCTCGATGTTACATACACATACATAAAATTTTTGCGTTCAGCCCATCTCCACTATTATAGTACAATTGGAAGTATACAAACGCGAGAAAGTATTTGTACAACACTGAATGGGTCCTAGTGATTAGAGATACATTTTAACAACCACAATGCACTTCAGTTCTAAGCTATCAAGGCCGACATGCAGAAATTGAAATGTGGTACTGCCAAGGACTCGAACCCCAGCATCCTCATGACAAGTGCGGTAGTGATTTACCAACTAGGCTATTAAGAGAGATATAGATTGAGCGCATTTTTTTTATATATTTGTATGCTCGAGTTACACACACATACATGGATTTTTTGCGTTCAACCCATCTCCACTATGATAGTACAATTGGAAGTATACAAACGCGGGAAAGTATTTGTATAACACTGAATGGGTCCCAGTGATTAGAAATACCTTTTAACAACCACAATGCACTTTGATTCTTAGCCATCAAGGCCGACAGGTAGAAATTGAAATGAAGTATTGCCAAGGACTCGAACCCTAGCATCCTCATGACAAGTGCGGTAGTGATTTACCAACTAGGCTATCAAGAGAGATATAAATTGAACGCAACTTTACTTATATATTTGTATGCTTGAGTTACATACATACATGAAATTTTTGCGTTCAACCCATCTCCACTATGATAGTACAATTGGAAGTATACAAACGCGGGAAAGTATTTGTACAACACTGAATGGGTCCCAGTGATTAGAGATAAATTTTAACAACCACAATGCACTTTAATTCTTAGCCATCAAGGCCGACAGGCAGAATTTGAAATGTGGTACTGCCAAGGACTCGAATCCTAGTATCCTCATGATAAGTGCGGTAGTGATTTACCAACTAGGCTATCAAGAGAGATATAAATTGAGCGCAACTTATCTTATATATTTGTATACTTAAGTTACATACACATACATGAAATTTTTGCGTTCAACCCATCTCCACTATGCTAGTACAATTAGAAGTATACAAGCGCGGGAAAGTATTTGTACAACACTGAATGGGTCCCAGTGATTAGAGATACATTTTAACAACCACAATGCACGATACCGTCCCTTTAAATGTAAGTCTTCTTGTACCTTTGTCATCCTATTTATTTGCACGTATATTGTATCCCTCAGATTTTACTTGTATTGTTCTTGCACACAATTATCAACTTTATTGTATTCATGTAACTTTTGTAATATTGTCACCATTACTGTAATTATGTAAATTTTGTTATTTCAGTTTACTCTTGAAAATGTCTTCATTACGACGAAACGTTGAACTCAAATAATGGAAAGAAATGGAAGAATACAGTGATTTAGTTTCAATTCACCGGTTAATGGCAAATCTCTAACCAGGAAAATCGAGAATATGAGGATAAAACTGAATAACTACAACAATGCTGTCGTTTTTAACTCCACGTGTATAACACACACACACACACACACACACACACACACACACACACACACACACACACACACACACACACACACACACACACACACACACACACACACACACACACACACACACACACACATATATATATATATATATATATGTATATGTACATATACACTGAATGGTTCCCAGTGATCAATTAATATCTTTTTTCAACCACAAATCACTTTTAATTCCATGCCATCGCAGTCGAGACTAAAGAATCGCTTGATGGAGGCATCCGTTGGAAATTGAAACGTGGGACGAGAAGAAAGGTGGACGAGAAAGGTAATTTTCCATTTTCATTTTCTGCAGTAAATTGTATATTTTCATTTACACTGTTTAATCTCCTGAGTTTGTTATTAATGTCTGTATCTTTAGGTATAATTACGAGTATGTCATCAACATACCTAAACCATTTACTATTCCTACCTATTATAGTCATGTATTCTTCTGTTTCGAGTATTTCCATGTATAAATTTGCTAACACTGCAGAAAGAGGACTACCCATGGCGAGGCCAGAATGTTGTCTGTATTCAATGTTATCAAAAGTGAAAAAATCCAAATCCTACACAAATCGTAATTGTACCTAAAGATACAGACATTAATAACAAACAGGAGATTAAACAGTGTAAATGAAAATATACAATTTACTGCAGAAAATGAAAATAACGGAAAATTACCTTTCTTAGACACAATTATCCATAGAATAGATAAAAATGTGAAATTTTCAGTATACCGGAAACCCACCAATAAAGAAGACTATATACACTTCTACTCAGGACATA
>NC_134778.1:51485199-51502699 GCF_046742065.1 Oratosquilla oratoria | reverse complement strand
ATACATACATATATATATATATATATATATACATACATATATATATATATACATACATATATATATATATATATATATATATATATATATATATATATTACATATATATGCAGATGCACATACAAGTTTCGTATACAATATAATCTACTACTTCAAAGTAACCAAAACTTTCATATCCTTCTTGCTGTAGTTTCTTTCCAGTAGTTGGCGGCTTGCAAATTGTGCTTTAATATAACCTTCTCGCTTTTCGTGACTGTAAACATGGCCCGCGGCTTCGGTAACCATTTTAACACTTCTTTCAACACTTTGTGTGTGTGAAGGCCACTTTGGTACCTGCATTGGTGTGTCTTTGAAGCTTTTCAAATCCTTACTAGTTAAAGATGTTATCAATGGTGGTTCCAAGACTTCACAGTTCACGTCAGTCAAGTCATATTTTGATAGCCTCATTATTTAAATGAACACATTTTCTTTGAATAAATTAGCAGTCTCCCAACTGGTCATCTTTAAATGGGGCACCTCTATTTTTTAGGATGATTTCTATAGTTTCAACGCGAAGTTTTGCAACACTGGCTGGAAAGCATGGCTTGCAGCACTGCATCTGAACGGACATACCAAACGTTTCTCTTCATCGCATCTAATACAACGTCTCTCACTAATTTGTTTTGTGTTCTCACAAGTTGCAGTTGAAACAACAGGTGAATTGAACCATCGACCCACTTGGGATCGAGATTCACATTAAACCAGTTGGGAAGATAAACACCAATAATATAATTAACAGTTAATCTCAAGTTCTCCAGTACTTGTCCTTTCAATTCTTGTTTTGAAATCCAGATTCTGCAGAATGGCAGAGCTGTAGTTAACCGATGGTTGTGATTGACAGGTCAAATTTTCAACAGAACCAATGACTTTGGTACTTCTACTGACTTCATTACTTGAGCAATACGATAAACGTAGGACTGATTTGTGCTAAGGTCTTTGATAACTTCTTTCGGTAACACTGGAATGGGAGGGCCTACATCAACCTTCGGAAACCTTTTTTATTTATTTCTAGGTGTGTTGCTTCATTCAGCATGATACCAAAGGTACCTGGCCACTTATTGTGGCTTTTTGTTGGGCCGTCAAGTTCTTGGATGAGGTGACGAAGGGGCAGTTCACCTGTATGTAAATCATACACCAGCCATATAAATCTGCTTTCCAGTTTTTTCTGTAAATTATTCATTACATCTCCCTTCCAGCCAGTGTTGAACGAAGTTGAACCTCCACCAATAGCCTACAGTGAATTTTCAAGACCTCTCTCTTGAAGCCAGCATAGTATATCATCAGCTATTATCGCAGCATGCTCTTTTCCTTCCTCTTCAGTTTCAGGCGTAAAAAAAAAAAAAAAAAAAAAAAATGGCCGCCATGCTCAGAACTGACAGTAGTGTTCTTTGATTAGACCTGGATTTTTTTTTCTGTTTGCTCTTTCTACTAGCATAACTGGTTTCTATCATTCTTCCATCAAACAAAAGATAGAAGAGCCCCCCTTATTTCAATTCTTTTTCTTGTTGATCAGATATTTCATTCATTATTTTTTGCTGTACTCTTCTGATTTTATCATGATCGATAAGTAAAGATGAATCATCTTGGGTGATGTGGCCTGCATCTATTCTAACGGCAGATACAGTTTCCGCGGCCTCACAGAGTCCAGTATGGTGTCGAATACTAGCTAATGCAGTGTTCGAAATATCTCTTGTGCAAGATCACCTGCAAACGTAAGCTTGCAATAGTGAAGATATCCAAACTCAAGAAAGGTAAAGGGAGAAATAAAAGCCATCAAGAAAATGTCATGCCAATCAGATGAATACACATGGCAGGACAAGGAAAAAGTAAAAAAATTAGAGGCCGATATCTCGAAATGTTTTTGGACTTCAAATAATCTCACAAAATCGGTAAAAACTCTGATCAACTTATGTTAGGTATCATTTTATACTTCAACAATCTTTTTTTTTTTGTAGGAATTCGATTTTTTTTTTTAATTTGTCAAAAAAAAAAAAAAACGTGATTCAGGAGCTAAAAAAAAAAAAAAAAAAAAAAAAAAAAAAAAAAAAATCCTACAAAATGTAGATATATAAAAAAAAGTTTCTATGATAAAAATTTCAAAGCAATTAAGTGAAAAATTAATTTTGGGAGATCAAAAAAAGAAAAACACGTTTTTTTTTTTGTAGCCGTTACCATTCACCTAAATTTAATTAAGTTTACAGAATAACATTCCTTTACATCAACAAACAAGATATTAGAATTTCAAAGCAATTAAGTGAACCAGAATCGAGATACGAGCCCAAGGAGTTTTCGGGGGGTGGCCCTCCACCCTTAAATTTCTGTAGGAGCACTGCGAGAAAACCACCAACTCTGGTTTCTAGTAGGAAACTGAGCTCGCGTGGTTGGCCCGTTGGGTGACGTGCTGGGACGCCGAGTGCAAGTTAAAGTATGAATGAAGCTGATAACCTGTTCTGCTTACGTTATTTCTCATATGTTTTACAGTATCTATAAAAGCAAAAGAAGCTCCATGTGCTTATAATTATGAGAACAATATTTGAGTCAACTTGACAATTCATATTAATTTGCATTTGTTTTCTATTAAAAGAACATAACGAAAATTTAGGATGAAATTGATGTAGGATAGGGTTATTTTAATCCACTTTATCGTACATATCTCACATTTGGGAATGAAAAGACACAATAATTTCATTATCGAATTTGATTTTTTCGCATTTTGTGAAAATGGACACGCCCTAATACTCATGTACTTTCTCCTCTTTCTCCTACTTTTACTCTTCCCCCTCTTCCTCCTTCTATTCATCCTTCTTCCTCCTGCCTCTAGTACTACTACTCATGCTTCTATTCGTTCTTTCTCTTCCTCCTCCTCCTCCTCCTCTTCCTCCTCCTCCTCTACCTCTTCATCTTCATACTCCTAATCCTCCTCTTCCTCCTGCTCTTCCTCTCCTCCTCCTCTTCCTCCTACTCCTTCTCTTCCTCCTCCTCCTCCCCCTCTTCCTCCTCTTCCTCCTCTTCCTCCTCCTCTTCCTACTCCTCCCCTTCCTCCTTCTCTTGCCCCTTCCATTCCTTCGACTCTTATTCTTCCTCTTCTTTCTCTTTCTCTTCTCCTCCTCGTCCCCCTTCTTTTTCTACTCCTCCCTCCTTCTACTCATCTTCATCCCCCTATTCCTACTCCTGCTCCTACTTTCACTCTTCTTCCTCCTACTCCGACTCCTACTCCTAATCTCACTCCTATTCCTCCTACTAATCTTACTACCCATCCTTCTTTATCCTCCCCCTTCTCCTACTCCTCGTCTACGTCCTCCTACTCCTACTACTCTTCTTTTCCTTCTCATGTTCTTCCTTATCCTGCTCCTCTTTTTTCTCTATCCTCCTCCTCCTGCTGCTCCTCCTCCTCATTTTCTTTCTTCTTCTCTTCCTTCTCCTCTTTCTCTTCTTTTTTTTCTTCTTTTCCTTCTGCTTCTACTTCTTCTCTTTCTCCATCTGTACCTTTTCCTCCACCTTATCTTTCTGCTTCCCATCCTTCTCCTCCTCCACTCCCCTGCCCTCCCTGTTCCTCATCTCCTCTCCTGTATCTTTCCCCCTCTCGCCTTTCCCCGTCACTTACCCCCTCCTCCTCCACCTCCTCCTTTTCCCTTTCTCTTCCACCTCTTCCTCTTTCTTTTCTCCTTTCTTTTCCTTGCTCTGTCTTCATAGACATTCATACCTTCCCCTATCAACATTAGCTAACAGTTTTCTTAGTTGTTTTCTGTACCTGTAAACCCTACTGTATATATATATACTGTATATATATATATATATATATATATATATGTATATATATATATATATATATATATATATATATGAGAGTAATTCGCTAATAGCAGCGACATCAAGCCGATAATTTTGTGACAGTTGTATGCAGGATTCGAACCCGCTGTACTCGGCCATCCGTAGATTACCTTCCCAGTGCCCTAGACCACTACACCACAGAGGCTATAAAATCCTTGAAATCCTGTGGTGTAGTGGTCTAGGGCACTGGGAAGGTAATCTACGGATGGCCGAGTACAGCGGGTTCGAATCCTGCATGCAACTGTCACAAAATTATCGGTTTGATGTCGCTGCTATTAGCGAATTACTCTCATAGTTACAATGGCGATAAGCGTGAAAGGGGTTCGTCCCGGTCCTTACCCCATACCACTGGTGGGCTGGTCCTTGAGTAAAACAGGAATTTCGGATCGCCGTAATAAGTGATCTTCCTTCCCTCGGAAATCAGTTCGATTCCAGGTTTCAAGGATTTTATAGCCTCTGTGGTGTAGTGGTCTAGGGCACTGTGAAGGTAATCTACGGATGGCCGAGTACAGCGGGTTCGAATCCTGCATGCAACTGTCACAAAATTATCGGTTTGATGTCGCTGCTATTAGCGAATTACTCTCATAGTTACAATGGCGATAAGCGTGAAAGGGGTTCGTCCCGGTCCTTACCCCATACCACTGGTGGGCTGGTCCTTGAGTAAAACAGGAATTTCGGATCGCCGTAATAAGTGATCTTCCTTCCCTCGGGAATCAGTTCGATTCCAGGTTTCAAGGATTTTATAGCCTCTGTGGTGTAGTGGTCTAGGGCACTGGGAAGGTAATCTACGGATGGCCGAGTACAGCGGGTTCGAATCCTGCATGCAACTGTCACAAAATTATCGATATATATATATATATATTCCTTCTTTTTCATTCCTTTTTTCTCTTTTCTCGTTCTCACACCTGATTCCTCTATCTTTAAACGTCACTAACGTCGATACCACTGATGATTTAATGTATCATACCTAATAATATTTCATAAACTAATAAGTTTATTAACTGCTCAGAGCTGAGGTGAGGTCACGTTACAATTTTCCCTGATCTTGCTGTCTGTGAATTCTATTTGGCCACTAAGACTCACCATTTTGCTGAGTGACGTTCTTGCTTTACATTTCATACACAACGCTTTAGCACGTGACGATTCAGTTTAACGTCGCGAACTCCACCTATCAGGAGGTTAGGATGGTGCCCCTTACAGATGACTTTGTAACGTGGAATTTAATGAACCATACTCTTGGTCCAACTAACTAGCGACAAGATTCGAACTGCCATCAGCACGACCAATTCCGCAAGTAGCGACGCTCCAGCCCGCTCTGTATTTTGAAACTATATATGATATCCAGACAACGCAACTTTCATCCACACGTAACTTTTTTATGATCTTAGTTCTAACCACTTACCTCACAGCCATAGTATACTTGCGCTCCACGCTTAGGGTATCTTCCTCATTCTGCCATCTGGTTAAAAAATCTACAAGTATATCACAATCATATATATATATATATATATATATATATATATATATATATATATATATATATTTATATACATATATAATCTTTTTTCTTACAAGATTTGCCAAGGCCTTGCCAGACCCGCCCTTGACAAGCTCAACCACCTCTTCCATTCTGTGTTTCTTCATCTAGTTATATAATCCGCCTTCTGCCTCCACCCAGGAAACACTATCGTTCATCTGCTCATTGAATTTTCTGCACACCCTCCTCCCATTGGTATATTTCATTTTTGCAAACCTTTTCGTTAATCTTTCTCCGTGATCTAGAATATGAATATCTGCCCTGTACCTGGTATCAGTAATGTCCCTATACTCGTTCTTCTTCCCCTCTTCCTCCTCTTTCTCATTCTACTTCTCTTATTCCTACTTCTCGTTCGCTTCCTTCTACTCTTCTTCCTTCTCTTCCTCTTTCAGCCTCCTTCTTCTACTCCTCCTCCTCCACTCCTCCTCCTACTCCTACTCCTCCTCTTCTTCCTCCTCCTCCTCCCTCTCCTCTTCCTCCTTCGCTTTGTTGATATATGGAATGGTCTGCCATCCAGCGTCATTGGTTATTCTACTGTTGAGATATTCAAAAAAATGTCTCTACATTTACTAATTAGAATTATTTGCTCCAGTATAGTAGAATTTTTTTTTTTTTTAGTATTAGATTAGGTCAGGTACCGAACAGCCACGTAAGGAGCAATAGGTCAGTTGCTGTCCGTTTTTCCATGTAACTCCATGTAACCCCTTTTTCTTTTGTTACTCCTTCCCCTGCTTCTCCTGTCCCTACTTTCTACTTCTTCTCTCCTTTTTTCTTTTCCCTTCCTGTTCCTCATTCTCATCCTTCTGCTCCTTCTCCTGTTCCTCTTACTCCCCTTATTCCCCTTCCCTCCTCCTCCTCCTCCTCCTCCTCCTCTTCTTCCTCCTCTTCCTTCTCATCCTCCTCCACTTCCTTCTGTTACTCCTCTTCCTCCTCTCACTCCCTTATCATATTCCTCATACTTGGCATGGATATTGCAGAACATAATGTAATGCGCGTTGTAGGTAAACTTAAAGTATACAAATCGTCTGGACCAGATGAAATTTACCCAAGAATATTCAAGAAAGTTAAAGAAGCAATCTGCAAGCCCCTCGGCGAGGTTTTAACCTATCTTTACAATACGAAAGAGTTGTACAAGAGTGGAAACTAGCAAATGTTGTGCCATTGTTCAAATAGGGTGACTAATCCAATCCTGGTATTTATCGGCCTATTAGCCTTACATCAGTTGTCTGTAAACTGATGGAGTACATCCTGAGAGACAAAGTTGTGGGATTCTTGGGAGAAAATAATGTTATTAAAGAGTCACAACATGGTTTCCGTAATAAGTGCTCGTGTCTGACAAACCTTCTGAACTTCTTACATGATATTTACGAAATGCCCGAAGAGAGAGCAGTTAACGTTATATATCTCGACTTCTTTATAGGAGGTTATTAAGTAAACTAGAATCCTATGGTATAGTAGGTCATATTCATTAATGGATTTTTGAGTGGCTGTCTGGTCGTAACTTGTTGTTCTGAATAGAAAATGCTCACGCTGGCATTGTGTATCAAGTGGAATGCATCAAGGTTCAGTGCTAGGTCCTGTACTCTTTCTGATATACATTAATAGCATGGATGAAAATATAGTGTAAATTATCAAAATTCATGGATGATACTAAAATAGCAAATAAGATGATATCCATAACACAACAATAATGATTACAAAATTATTTGAACACTATGTGAATGGGCCAAAAATTCAGATTTTTTTTTTCAATATAGATAATTTAATTGTAAAGTACTTCATATTGGTATAGTAATGTCCAGGCCAACTATACGACGAATGGTGTAAAACTAGGAAGTATGGAACACGAGAAAGACCTTAGTGTTGTGATCTCAAATTATCTCAAACTAGGCAAACAGTGCTCGGAGATAATAAATTAATTGGATTTATAGGAAGAGCTATTGAGTCTAGAACTAAAGAAATTACTTTTGATATTTACAATGCCCTAGTCAGACCTAACCTAGAATACTGTGTACAGTTTTGGTCTCCATGTCACAAGTTAGAAAGAGTGCAGCGTAGGGTTAAAAAAGCTCGTTCCTAGGTTGTGGAACAAGCTGTATGAAGAGCGCTTAAGTGAACTAAATTTGTTTAGTCTTTCGAAACGGAGAATGAGAGGTGATCTAAATGAGGTCTTCAAAATTGTCAAATGAATTAAAAAATGGATATGGAAAAATATTTAAAGATTGACACCTCCATCACAACTAGGAATAATGGATGCAAGATTGTAGGAACACTATTTCAAACAACGTTGGAAAATACTCTTTCTTTAATCGCATTGTTGATATATGGAATGGTCTACCATCCAACGTCATTGGTTGTTCCACTGTAGAGGTATGAATAAAAAAAGTCGACATTTACTTAGTTACAAATCCTCGACTAGAATAATGTAATTCTAGATAGGTAACAAAAAAAAAAAAAAAAAAAAAAGGAGAGAAAAATAGTGATAATAATAATGATAGTAGTAATGATAAGGATAGAGATAATAGTGATAGTGATGGTGGTGGTGAGGGTAGTGGTGGTGATGGTGATGGTAATGGTATTATTGATAATAGGTTAAGTACCGGATGAGCCATGTAAGGACCAATATGTTTGTTGCTGTTCGTATGTCCGTGTAACACCATGTAACTCCTCTGTCTCCTCTTCCTCCTAATCCTCCTCCTCTTTCTCCTGTTCCTCCTTCTTCCTTTCCTCTCCTTTTAACCTCCTTCCCCTCCCCCTCCTTCCCTTCCCTTCCTTCCCTCTAGTGATAAATTCATCGCAGTTAGAAATGGTGCCCGAGCAAAACCCCCCAAAAAACTATCGAGCCTGTCAGGACACGGAACTTGTTCTGTCCTTTGGTTGACTTAGATAATGAACCAGAAGACTGTCATTGTGGGAGATTCATTAATACGACATCAGTTAGAAGAACTTTGTGGAAGAGCTCCAAAACGAATGAAAAAATACTATTTTCCTGGAGCCAAAATCGAGGACATCACAAATGCCATCGATGTATTCACTAGTAATGAAAAGGTTGATTCAATTGACATGGTGCACATAAGTACGAATGACACAAACTCAGAAGAATGAATGAATAAATTCAAACGTATGGTTAGTGGGCTAAAGGCAAAGCGTAGCAAGATCATGATAGCTGGCATTCTCCATCGAATTTGTGCTGAAGGACAGTTTTACAACAGGGCTCTCAGCACAAATGGCCGCTTAAAGTCTTTGTGCTCAAATGAAAATATCGAGTTCGTAGACTTGTGGAATCACTTCTACGATTAACAAACATTTTTTAATCGAGACAGGCTCCACCTTAATCTAATCAGCTCTGCTCGCCTAGGTACACTCCTTAATGATGCACTGGAGGCATATGGGATAAAAAGCCGAGAGCAAAGGAGGCTTGGGACCCCATCTCTGAAAATGAAAATCAGATATCTGCTTAAAGGCAACAATTAAAAGTCTAGTCAATGCCCGCAGCTTGTGAAATAAATTCCAAGATCTTGGTGTACTTGTCTTACCTGAGGACTATGATATTGGTGCCGTCACTAATTTTGGATTATCACGGAAAATAGAAATTTCTTAGTAGGATATTGTATAAAAGTGTATTCGACAATTACTGGCGAACGGTCTCAGAGAGCGGATGGTAGTGTATTTTATTGTGTAAAATCACACCTACAGTCCGTCGGGAAGGAGACCAAAATCCATAATAGGTCAATCACAATAGTTTCAGAAGGTTTACTTGGGGGCGTGTAATTTAACAAAGGAACGTGACCGCTAATATGACCTTTGTGAGATACGGAAGAATGACAATGTAAGCATGAATATCTTTCCACATAGTGATCCAAAAATACTGAACTTTGGCTTGGCTTTGCCTGGGTGAGCTGCTATAATGGAATCATGAAGAAGATGGAGTACATAAGGAATTATTTCATCTGATACTACAATTTGATTTACCGATCTGTTTGGCATGTGATTGTTCTCAAGTGTTGATTGATGATACAAGATGTCATCGAGAACAGTACAATTCTCCAAGTGTGGAGGTAAGACTACCTGTGGTGTCATCTGACTCAAGGAATATACCACACGCTTCCATAGAGAGATCGGAGTGTTGCGCTATATAAAAGCGCTCACGAGTAAGATTCATTGGCTGAGGAATGTTATGGATAGTTCCTACATTTCTACTCAATGCATCAACTACAACGTTTGCTTTGCCTGGAACATAAATGAAACTGGGTTCGAACTCTTGAATTGTAAGAAACCAAGGAGCAAGTTTTCCTGAGAAGTTTTTGACTTTGAATAATTGTAAAAGTGCTTGATGGTCTAAATGGACCGTAATCTCATACCCTAGAGTGATTTCTTTAAAATGTCTAAGGGCATAGATAATTGCTAATACCTGTAATTTAGTTGCTGAATAATTATTTTCTGTTTTGTTCAGTAGATGAGTACCATAAGCGACAGGTCTTTGAAGTTTACCATGTTGCTGCATAAGAGAATGCATAAGAGTATAGAATGAAAGGGAGCTTATAGTCCGGTAAAGCAAGTATCAGGGCAGTAGTTAATGCATGTTTTAGATCAAGGAAAATTTTCTCTTGCTCAGAACTCCAAAGATATTTAACATCCTTTTTGCGTAATGAAGTAAGGGGTTCTGCTGCTTTATGAATCTCCTATAAAAACCTTATCAGGCCTAGGAATGAGCGAACTTGATATACAGATGTGGGGCATGGAAAGTCTACTACAGCTTAACTTTGTCTTGTGATATAATAATTCCTTGTGAAATAAGTACATGTTCTAAAAAGCGTATTTTTTTTAAGGGAAGAACATTTGGATAGTTGTAATTCAAGGCCTGCTTGTGCAAGAAAAAAAAATAGTTGATGAGTTTGTAGATGTTCATTCATAGAATCAATAATAATGTCATCAAGGTATATGAAGATGCCGTGCCCTATCAATCCACCAAAGACTTTGTAAAGACAGAGGGTGCAGAAACAAGTCCCATGGCTAACCTTTTGAATTAGAAATGTTCATTTAGCATAATGAAGGCTGTTAGAGGACGTGATTGAGGTGCAAAGGGGGCTTGAAAATATCCTAACATAAAGTCTAATGTACTAAAAACTACATTGTTTTCACCTACGGAATGTAGAATGTCTTGCAATACAGTTATAGGATGCCTATGTTGGATAGTTATTTTAAGTTCCCGAAAATCCATCCACAGGGCGAAAGGAACCATCTTGTTTTGGAAGTACAAAAATAAATAAATGAATAAATAGATAAATGAATAAATAAATAAATAGATAAATATAGGCAAGTTCCTGTCTGAGAGTCAGGGTTCTATGATATCTTGTTCAAGCATGTCTGTAATGAGTTTATCAACCACTTGTGTCTTACTATGAGGTAGTGTATAAGCAGGTATGTAGTATGGCTTGAATTTTCTCTAAGTGGAATGTGGTGATAAATGAGGTTGGTAGCATCAAGTGGTTCACCATCTAATGCAATAGCATGCTTAAATTGATTGCATAATGAAATTAGTTCATTTTGTGCACCAGGGAAATCAAGAGTGTTTAAATAGGAGCCTCCAATGGGTTCTTGTGGATCAGTCACTTTGGATGATGTGGTACAGATTTGAACAGTATGGAATTGTTCATCCATGACTTTGCCACAAGAAAATTACACAGTTTTGTACCAGTGTTGAGAGTGGTTAAGGCGTGTGAGTCATTTGCAATGATTAATTGAGTATGACCCTTCTTTGAGGTTGAGCATAAGGCTGCAATAAGTGATATGCCATTTACATGACTTGATTGTGGTAGATAGACTACATCAGGTTCTGTAGCATTAAAGACGCAAAAATGTACTCTGCAATATTCATGAGGGGGTAAGAGTCAAGGGTTTTGATATAACCGCATGTGTTACACTTGTACTTGTTGGCATCACTTTTGTAATAGGTGCAGAGTGCAGAAGTAAAAGGGAATTCATCAAATAGAGGTAAGGAGATGTCACCTGAAGGGGAGACATCTACAGGAGTCATTGGAATTTTTGTGACACGCTTGAAACTTTTGGATATACGTGATTTACATGAATGCTTTGTACATGGAGCACGAGACTTGTGGGTGGAAGACTGAAGATCAAATGAAATATTACAGTCTACTGAGTCATCATTCTGTAATGATTGAGATCGCTCGGCCACCTGAATATTATCTAATCATGATTTAAAAACAGGTGATGGCAAGGCAAGGAAGAAGTTGTTATAAGTGATACTATTCTGTGAAGGATAAATGGCAATGTTATGCTGTTTCATGGTATGTAATCCAATGAGTATATCAGCAGGAAAGTGAACATGAGCTACATACATTGTGACTGGAATTGAAGGACATGTGTCTGCATAGCTTATGGATGGTGTGATCTTTCCTAACACAGGAAACTCAATGCCATCTACATTACATAGTGCCAAATCAGGGGGTTCCATAATGTCTACACGGTTTCTAGCTGAGCGGAATTTGTTGAAAATATTTACTGATAAGATATTTACTGGGGATCCTGTATCCATAAAAAGTGACATTGGGCACATGCTGAAATAGAAAGAGCAAATTCCCAATTGTGAGAGTCTGAGAGTGTACAAGTTGGGAAAGTATCCTGGTGGACATGAATATATTGAACAGGTAGTCATAAAGTTGTACTTGGAGGAGAAGAAACTGTCATGGAAGGCTTGCTGCTTAAGCACATGGCAACGATCTGTTGTGTGAAAGCATTGGCCGTGGTGATAACAAAAGTGAGAGGTTTGGCTGATTTCCTCTTGAAACAGTGGTCTGCCAAATGGCCTGGCTGTGAACATTAGTAACAGGCCACTGTTACGCGAAGGCGAACATTGTCTTGTATTGTACTGTGGACTGTTTCTAGACAACGATCGTGAACATGTATTGTCTGTTTTTTGTGGCAAGGGAACTGTCTGGTTATTAAGCTTTGTAGTTGTCCTAGCGGATTCACTGAACATAAGTGAGAAACCCCTAAGTCTTGTACCTGGAGTGAATTCTACATTTGCTGCTTTTGTAAGTGGATCAGGATGTAAGTGTGACAGGAATTTAAAATATGAGAATAGAGCAACTACATTTTCAAATGCGATTGTTGGATCAGTTGTTTGTGTACCTGCACTCCAAACTGAATTCTTAAGTGATTATCTAATTCCATTTTTAAGTGCTGATGCAACTTTATTTGCTTTCTCTTGCTGCTTTTGTAAGTGGATCAGGATGTAAGTGTGACAGGAATTCAA
Source organism: Oratosquilla oratoria (assembly GCF_046742065.1). Taxonomy (NCBI): domain Eukaryota; kingdom Metazoa; phylum Arthropoda; class Malacostraca; order Stomatopoda; family Squillidae; genus Oratosquilla; species Oratosquilla oratoria. The sequence goes on along the minus strand of NC_134778.1, from coordinate 51,490,016 downwards.
AGTATGAGAATAGAGCAACTACATTTTCAAGTGCGATTGTTGGACCAGTTGTTTGTGTACCTGCATTCCAAGCTGAATCCTTAAGTGATTATCTAACTCCACTTTAAAGTACTGATGCAATTTTATTTGCTTTCTCTTTCTTAAGATAATGTTCTTTGTTATGAGACTGCATTGCTTGAAATTAAGGAGAAAGTATACCTATTGTTGTGAGTTCTGCAAAAGTTTTCTTCTTTAATTCCACAAAATCCTTATAGTTCATAGTCTCATGAAATGCATCGGACATGACAATATTTCCAGCAATTATATAAAAATATTTTCTACCTCTAAATATTACTATATTCTCCCTATCATCTTGGACTTTACGTCTGGTGATCTCATGGTCTATTTCTGCTAAAAAATAATAATAAAGGGGTATATCTTCACCATCGAACTTTGGTAGACTATGTTCTTCTCTAACTTATGTGGGAGGGCATCGTGGATGATGAAGATGTTGAGCTAGAAGGGCTCTCTCTAGTCAATGGCAGTTGCCGACAAGTCTATCGAAATAAACAACATATGAGGACGGAGCCTTTATTATTACTAATAAAGGCTCCGTCCTCACATGGTGTTTATTTCGATATTCTCTGTAGTCATTGTAGTGGGAAATGAAGATTGAAATTAATTTAAGTCGTCAATGAACGTTGTCAGTAACTTCTAGTTCTACGTGGAGAAAATAAATTTGATTGATCCCTTTGCATGAGAACTAAGACTAGTACATATTTGTACATGAGCTTTAAGTAATTAGATTTCACTAAAATACTCACCTTTGTGGTACCTCACCGAAAATATAAAGACAAGTACACGTGAATGTTCTTAAATACTCAGACCTACAAATTCACTGTGAATCAAAACACACTTCACGTTGATTTATTGAAACACAACTCAAACGTATATTTAATATAAAATCAATATGAAATATAAATCGAATAATTTTTTATGAAATGCAGAAACACCGCACTGTTTACGTTTGGCGATTACTGATTTGTAACGATATGGTCCGTTGAATGTCCTGGTATAACTGAAGGACGACAAGGAAGGTTCGATCAGCTAGCTGGGACTGACGATGCAATCTCGAGGGGACGTGTTCGGGAATTCCTTCTGATGCGCCAACACACGTCGAAAATGTGCGTGTGATGACGTCACTGGTGTAGTCTGAGGTATGACGAGACTGTGATATAAGCACGGCTGAGGGTTGGTCACGTATGTGGTAGTTACAGATGCGATGACATCACTGGGAAGAACGCCGTCCTGCGATGTTGTGAAGAGGGTTCTACAACATAGGTGATTCTCTGAGTCAACAACAACAGGCCGCTTTGGAGGAATGGTCTAATGACCTTGATGATTTACTTTAGTGGCGAAAGGTGCACGTAGGAAAGTCTAGCTGGAGCCAGACATAGCAGTGTAGATGTATCCGTAGAGAGGGTCCCCTAGCAGTGTGATGTATAGGGAATCGTAGAACTGCAACTTGATCCAAGTTAAGTAGGGCTTAAATGTGACGTGCGGGATAAAGCGTTTTGGAGTTGTTGTGTGAGAAACTTATACACAGAATTATCCGACAATTTTCTTCGTCGACGTGTGAACCTCGTAGCCAGGCGGACTGAGAGTTGCAACGTACGAAACGTGTTGAAAGGGTCGGGTGGTTTACAAAGACGCTGTTATGCACTTTGCACGTTGTAACACACAAAGTCATGGTGGGTATCTTGGGTGGGGAACACAACACAATATCATAAATATACTTCGAATTCGAAGTTAAATCACCATTTTATGTTGAATGATTAGCTTGGCAAATGAAACGTTTTGTTTATTTTTTCTATATATTTTCAACATGTTTTTCAAACACTTTGTAGTAAGCACATATGTTCTTATACAAATGTAATCACACCAAAACACCAACGTAAATTAGTTCTTAAGCCCTAGGTTAACATCATCTCTCTCTGAATTACTTTCTCTGTTTATGTCCGTCTCTCCTGTCTGACCTACGATTAAATAGACTCATTGAGTTACCCATATCTATATGTTCTATTATTTCTACTTTCTAACTGACTTTGTACACTTTATTTTGTCACCAATAACTTTATCATAATATGAACTATGATATTTTATTTCTGATAAGTTTATCTGACTTTTGGTACACTTTAAAATTAATTCTATTCTAATTTCTGATTTTGGCATTCTGAGTTCTGCGCCTTCCTTGTTTTGTATATCTTCCACACGCTGAGTGATTAGCTTAACCTGTCACCATGGCTTATCTTTCTGGTAAGTGACAAACTAAAAACGTCATCACTTGTGATATGACTTGTTTCTTCACACATTTTTTTTTTATCACTGAGACCCGTATTTCTGAGTGCTGGCTACTCTATTAATGCAATGCAATACGCTACAATACAATACAATATAAATAGGCAAGAGTGGTGGCACAGGCATTTATAAGTCATGTATTGTCAGTTCATGGCATCCCCAAACAAATGATCTCGGATGGCGGGGACGAGTTCATGAATGAGGTCTGCACAGGAGCCGGTTTTGGCTTATTGCCTTTCATCTTAGCACATTTCAAACAATTTCCTATATAATCATATATATCTTTCCTCATACCTGGCCAAAAGTATTTAAGTTGTGTTTGTCTATAAGTTTTTTATTTTCCTGGATGCGAATTACAATCACTATCGTGAAGTAACTTCAATATCTCTTGTACGAGAGTTTGTGGTATTACCAACTGATTCACTGGGCCCCTAAAAATACCTTTCCCAATTACAACTGTTTTTCTATACAAAAGTCCATTAGTCAAATGAAATTCCTCTATCTTATACCCTTTTGGTAATTTTGGAGGATTTCCCCTTGGGTTCATCAAATACTGGGCTACTGATTCCCATGTCTTATCATCTCTCTGTTCCATTATTATCATTTCCTCATCTAAGGTTACTAGCTCATCTATACTATAAACATAATTGATCAACCCTGTCATTGGTTGGCTAATATCTCTGGATAGAGCATCTGCAGCAACATTCTTTCTACCCGGAATATATTCAAACCTAACCTCATAACATTGAAGTATAGCAAACCACCTGACTAGTCTGCCCCTATGGTTCTTATGCTTAAATAAGTTCTTAATAGCTGTATGATCAGTCCACACTCTGATTGGATATCCCAGTATCATATCTCTAAAACTTTCTAATGAATATATCACTGCTAAGGTTTCTCTTTTTGTTATAGGGTAGTTTTTCTCTGCACTATTACAAAATCTAGATGTGTAAACTATTTGGTTTCAAAGTTCCATTTCTCTCTTGCATCAGTATATCTCCTAACCCTATGTCAAACACATCATTACAAAGAATGAACTTTGTCATAGTCTGAAAACATTAAAACTGGAGAACTAGTAAAGTTGTCTTTCAGCTTATCAAAAGCTTGCTGTTGTGTAGGTCCCCACATGAACTTTGAATCTTTCGTCAACAAAGAACTTAATGGATTAGCTATGTTTGCATATCCTTGGATAATTTTCTATAATATCCCGTCAATCCCAAAAAACTTCTGACTTTTTCTACATTGTCTGGAACTGGAAAATTCTTTACTGCTTCAACGTTTAAATTTACCGTACTGAGTCCATGCCTGTCTATTCTATCCGAGATAAACAACACTGTCCTGCAAATACATACATTTATAAAATTTCACTTTCAATCCTGCTTTGACTAGTCTTAAGAGTACGAAATCTAATTTCGTAAAGTGCTCAGGCGCTGTTTGGGAAAATATTTAAATATCATCCAGAAATACACCAGCATTATTTCCTAAAAACCCATCTGGAAATGTGTTAATTAATCTCACGTAAATCAAAGGACTATTACATAGCCCAAATGGCATTCGTTTGAACTCATAGTTTCCCGTTGGAGCAGAAAATGTTGTGAATTCTCGTGAATTTTTGTGAATTCTTGTGCTTCAAGAATAAAACAACCAAGCTTTCATCCAACTCAGGACAACTAGTAGGTTCTAGTTGATTCTTGTATTTCTTTCCCAATTCTGTTTCTTCCTGAACTGAACAGATTTATGAAATTGGTGATTCCACTTCCATAGTACTCTCATTTAAAATCTTAATGGGTTTTGTACAAACTTGAAAACATCCTATTTGTTACCTTTTCTTAAGACTATGTCTTTATTCAAAGTACTAATCACTAATATTTTCAATATGTTCTTGTTTAACTTATAAATCCCTGAATCCAATTTCAAGCGTTTTAATCTAATTGATTCTGGAATGGTTAAAATTTCAGTCTACAGTCAACTGCACCGCTACCCTGTTAATTGCTCTGACGTGTAATAATGTCGACTTTATTACGCCACCTTCCACAATTAGCAAAGCTTCATTTGAAGTTGATGAATTAGTAATTTCAGGAATTTCTTGAACATCTGAGTTGAGTTCATTATATGAGACTTTATTTTCTTTTGGTCTGGACTTCTCTGCCCCGCTATCTAAAATAGTTATCTTTCCTATCTATTTCTAGAGATTCTTTGATTACTGTTACTGTCTCTAAGTCTGGTTGATTTGAAAATGGGATTAACTGTGTTTTCAATAAGATCCCTAACTCAGCAGAAAATATGACCATGCTCTCTTCTCTCATAGTTGCAAATCCTATCAGTAAATCTCCTGGGGAAACAGATTCTTCTACAACTATTACTGGAATGTGCAAATGCTTATTTTTATATAAGATTACCTCTAATTCAACCTTACCTAATGTTTTTAACTGACTTCCAGTTACTCCTTACAATGAATTATGGACTGTTTCCAAGATTTT
>NC_134778.1:51465199-51477699 GCF_046742065.1 Oratosquilla oratoria | reverse complement strand
TTTTCTTCAGTCTTCTATTTCTCATCCACCTCTTTACCATCGTCCTACTCCTTTTCCTTTTCCTTAACCCTCCATACCTATCTCATGCTCATCTTCCTCCTAATTATTGTGGCTTACAGTTGTTAAAAATATTCTTTCGCATATGATAAAAATTTTACTTTTCATTTCAGTTTACAATTAAATTGGATTCAATTATGATGATTAGCGATCAAGTATTATTATCCTCAAAAGTTTTATTTTGTTCAATGGACTGGGCTCCACATTATCAGCCTCTGTCAAGACTAGACGTAGCAGTTGTGTAAAAAGACAAGAACCTCATACTGTTATATCTCGACCTATGCTCCAAAATTAGCTTTCCTAAAAATAAATAAAGTAATCGGAATGTTGGAGAAATTTTTGAGTTGTGCCCCTCTGAAATGCTTGATATATGATAGGACATTTATTACTGATCACATTTCTCAAGCTAGAAAACTACTGACCAGCATCTGATAGCAAAAGTGATTGGATTTAACTTTAGTTTTGAAAAAAGAAAAATAAATCGGTAAAGAGAAGACGAAATGCCAGTTTGAAGACATGAGAATAATCAACCAATCAATCCGTTGACTCGGGTCTCTCTTGCGTGAGACTCACGACCCTCAGGTAACCGGCAAACACCACTGGTTTAACCCGCAAACCACTCAAGATGTTCGGTGTCTTATGTGTGGTATTACATCTAAGACGCTTTGTTTCTGTATCCAGGCCAACCATATGCTTCTCCTCCTTCTCCTACTCCTCCTCTTATTCTTTGTACGCCTCCTTCTCCTCCTACTCCTCCTCGTGCTTTCCTTTCTCCTCCTCCTCCTCCTCCTCTTCATCCTACTTCTCCTCCTCTTCCTCTGCGTCCGACTCCTCCTTTTCCTACTTTTCTTCCTCCTCGTCCTCTTCCACCTCTTCTTCTATCTCCTCCTCCTCTCTACTACTTTCCACATAACCATTTCTCATATTCCACCTCGTCCTCATTTTTCATTTTTCCCTTGTACCCTCCTACTTCTCCCTCTCTTCTCACTGTTCTTCCTCCTTCTTTCCCCATTCTTATTCTCATCCTCACCTTCCTCCTGCCAAGCATTCCTTTTCTTCTTCCTTTGCCTTTCCTTACAGTCACCCATGACTATAGGCAACAAGGTGCTGGATTCATTAATTTGGTTTTAACGGTGTTGTCTCTGTCTACTCCCAACCTCTGCATCATGCTGTCTGTACACCAGCTTCGTCCATTGACTATTTTTTCACGGAGATTCTCGTGAATTGTTTCTAAAATCCTGTTACCTTTGCGCTTACTCTCTAAATCTTCCTGTTTCAGTGTCTCAAGAATAGCTGTAGTTATATGTTGTGCTTTTCGCTATAATACCTCTCTCTTTTTCTCCATTGCCTCAAGGATTGCTCCCAGTAGTACTGTCTTCAGTCCACAAGCTGGTCACTCTAGGCTGGTTTGCTATATGATCTTCATTCCCCCTCAACTTGTACCAGTATTGTCTCTAATGCACAAACTGGTTCTTCTGGGACTATTAGTATTCTTATTTTGTAATTTCTTCTCAACCATTTTATATCCTGTATTGCTCCCCTTCCACGCATACGCACATGCGCAAACTTGGTTCAGTTCACAGTTACAGTTTCATGTGTCCCGACTCGTCTCATCTGCAAAATTTAATGTATGTGTATGTAACTCGAGCATATAAATATATAAGAAAATTTGCGCTCAAATAAATTATATCTCTCTTAATAGCCTAGTTGGTAAGTTACAACGGCACTTGTCATGTGGATGCTGGGTTTGTGTCCTTGGCAGTACCACATTTCAATTTCTGCATGTCGGCCCTTGACGGCTTAGGATTAAAGTGTATTGTGGTTGTTAAAATGTATCTCTAATCACTGGGACCCATTCAGTGTTATACAAATACTTTCCCGCGTTTGTATACTTCCAATTGTACTATCATAGTGGAGATGGGTTGAACGCAAAATTTCATGTATGTGTATGTAACTCGAGCATACAAATATATAAGAAAAGTTGCGCTCAACTTATATCTCTCTTTATAGCCTAGTTGGTAAGTTACTACGGCACTTGTCATGTAGATGCTGGGTTCGAGTCCTTGGCAGTACCGCATTTCAATTTCTGCATGCCGGCCTATGATGGCTTTGTGGTTGTTAAGATGTATCTCTAATCACTGGGACCCATTCAGTGTTGTACAAATACTTTCCCGCGTTTGTATACTTCCAATTGTACTATCATAGTGGAGATGAGTTGAACGCAAAATTTCATGTATGTGTATGTAACTTGAGCATACAAATATATAAGAAAAGTTGCGCTCAACTTATATCTCTCTTGATAGCCTAGTTGGTAAGTTATTACAGCACTTGTCATGTGGATATTGGGTTCGAGTCCTTGGCAGTACCGCATTTCAATTTCTGCATGTCGGCCTCTGATGATTTAGAATTAAAGTACATTGTGGTTGTTAATATATATATATATATATATATATATATATATATATGTGTGTATATATATATACATATACTGTATATACACATATATATGTATGTATATCTACACATATAAATGTATATAAATATAAATACATATATATATATATATATATGTATATATATATATATATATATATATGTGTGTGTGTGTGTGTGTGTATTTGTGTGTGTGTGTGTGTGTGTGTGTGTGTGTGTGTGTGTGTGTGTGTGTGTGTGTGTGTGTGTGTGTGTGTGTGTATGTGTGTGTGTGTGTGTGTGTGTGTGTGTGTGTGTGTGTGTGTGGGTGTGAAGGTTTTAGAAGAAGGTAAGGATGTTTTTTGGGCATTTATGGATTCGGAAAAGGCTTAAGACAGGGTAGACAGGAAGGCACTGTGGGAGGTATTGTAGATATATGGGATAGGAGGAAAGCTGATAAGATCAGTCAAGAGTTTTTGCGAAAGTAGTAGAGCCTGTGTTAGAATCAGAAATGGAGAGAGTGAGTGGTTTGAGGTAAAGGTTGGACTTCGCCAGGGATGCGTTATGCATCCTTTGCTGTTCAGTTTATACATGGAAGGGGGTGTGAGAAGTAAACGTAAGGGTAATGGACCAGGGATTGGAGATGGTTAAAGAAAATGGAGAAAATGGAAGATAAGTCAGTTGCTGTTTGCTGATGACACTGTGCTTGCAGCAGGATTAGGCAAGGGATTAAGGAAGTTAGTGACAGAGTTTGGGAGGGTGTGCGAAAGAAGTAAGTTGAAGATAAATGTGGGTAAAGGTAAGGTGATGAACAATATGGCAGCAAGTTGGAGGTGAGTATCGAGGGAGAGAGACTGGAGGTAGTGGATTGCTTTAGACACTTGGGTGCGAAAGTTGTGGGAAAGGGAGGAGTGGAGTTAGTGCTCATGGAGAATCTGGCTCTCCTTGATCTCAGGGAGGATGCTCGACCCCTCTGTTATGCGAATGATCCCTGGGGCGACTGCCTCCTTCCCAGGGCTTAGAGGGCACTCAATCGCCTCTCCCGGGGATGTTTGAAAACTGGAACTGAAGACCTCGATGGCCAATACCAGAGCAATGAGTCTGAGGACGCGGAAGCAGCCCCCCCTATCTTACTCTTTACGGCGACACCTTTCCCTGGGTCCTCACCTACCATTACCTCGAAATCTGGATTGACGCCAAGCTCTCCTTCGCTCCGGAAGTCAGGTACCTCCGTGAGGCCACGAAGACGAGATTAAATCTGCTCAGAGCCACAACGAGACCCATATTAGGTGGCGGGTACAAGGTTCTTCGCTGTGGCTCTCATCTCTCTCCGGTTCATCTCATGGTAAAAACTTGAAGTCCTCCAAAACCAGGCTCTGCACGGTCACTGCGACCCCGGCCAGTGTGGTGAATTTTAGACAGGAGGCGGGAGCTACCTCCCTTTTCCTACGGACGGAGGGGCTTTCATTTCTTTTCATCCGACTTTTGAACGGCTCAAAGGAGTGTGAAGTGAAGACCTTCCTCCTGAGTGCCTTAGAAGCCGAGGGAGACCCCACCGGTCACTCCTGGAAGACCCATGCTATGAATGCGATCCGCACTTTCGACCTCTGGAAATTGGTTCGGTGACGTGTTTTCGACGGCCCTCATCCATATTATGCCCCCTGATGTGGTTAGTTACCACTTCATGGTAAATGGTAGTCGTCCGTAAGAGAAGTATTAAAACAAACTCAAAATCTTTTTGGACTTGTTATTGAATTTCCGCCCGCCATGACATAAATTAAACATAATCAATATTTCATTTGTACATTTATAATATAATGTTACATTCAGATGGTTTTCACCTTATAAGGACTATCCTAGTATGTGCAACATTATTTACAATATATAATTTGATCATCATGGACACATACAATAGTTTCTTAGATTATAGTAATTTCATTTTACAAAAATGCTATATGCGTTAAGGGGACACTACAGTAGTGGCGTGTTACCACATTACTCCCCCCCCCCCCCGAGTGACTGGTGAAATGAGACAGTCTTGGAGGTCCGGGGGCACTTGGGAGGAGTAAGAATGGGAGTGACGTTAACGGGAGTGTCCGTGGGGTCAGAAAGGTAGGCCGGTTTGACCCGATCAATGGAAACGTGGTCACGCTTTCCATTTCGCTGAATTGTCACGGTCTTCCTGGTGCGACGCAAAACCTCGAAGGGGCCTTCGTACGGAGGCTGGAGGGCTTTTCTGACAGCGTCCGTTCTGACGAAGACGTGGGTGCACTGGAGAAGGTCCTGGTTTACGAAGGTCCTAGGCGACTTGGCTTGGCGTGGCGGTACGGGGTGGAGCTTGGCCATGGTCTCCTTCAGTTGGAAGGCGAAATCGTGTGGAGTACAGGAGTTGGAGTGAGGCACATCAGCGATGAACTCTCCGGGAAGCCTGATTGTGGTGCCAAAAACGAGTTCAGCAGGAGAGTGGCCAATGTCAACCTTGAGAAAGGTCCTGATGCCAAGGAGCACAAGGGACAACGCCACTGACCAGAGCTCGTTGTTAAGGGCATAGGCGTAGAGGGCGGCCTTGAGCTGGCGATGAAAACGCTCTACCATGCCGTTGGCCTGGGGATGGTAACTGGCAGTACGGTAACGGCGGATACCAAGGAAGGCCATTACCTTGTTCCGGAGGGTCGACTCGACCTGGCTGCTTCTGTCCGAAGTTAGATTGGTCGGGACACCGAAGCGAGCAACCCAGTTGTCGACGAACGCTCGTGCAACGGACTCGGTGTTGATGTCAGGAAGAGAAATTGCCTCTGGCCAACGAGTGAAGCGGTCGACACAGGTGAACACGTACTTGTAGCCGTTGGAGTATGGAGGTGGGCCGACAATATCGACGTGTATATGGCTGAACCTGGTAGAGACAAGTGGGAAAGGAGTTAATGGGGAAAATGTGTGAAGTGTTACCATGGAGGCCTGGCACTGGAGGCAGGTGCGGTCCCAGTGCTTGACGTCCTTGTTGATGCTTGGCCAGATGAACTTGGAGGTCAACATAGGTTGGAATGCACGAATGCCAGGGTGTGCGAGGTCATGAAGGTGGCGGAAAAGTTGATGCCGGAATGACGTAGGTATAAAGGGGCGAAGGTTGCCGATGGAGACGTCAGCATATAGACGGATATCTATACCGGGTACTTGAATTTTTTCCATCTTGAGGGAAGGGTTGTCCAACAGTCGCTGCAAGTCGTCGCAGTTGGCCTGTGCTGTTGCAATGGTGGCGTAGTCAATTACAGGAGACTGCGAAGATACTGAATTAATATTTCTGGAGAGGACGTCAGCAGGTGCGTTGTTAGTACCTTGGACGTAGCGAATATCTGTGAAGAACTGAGAAATGTACTGTAAGTGGTGGAGCTGAGAAGGGGTATAGCTGGCTTTGTTAGCGTGGAAGGTGTTGGTGAGTGGTTTCTGGTCTGTAAAACTGATGAACTGTCGACCTTCAAGGAAATACCTGAATCGTTGGACTGCTCGGTAGACAGCAAACAACTCCCTATCGCTGTAGTTCTTCTCAGTCTAGCTCAGTTTCTTGGAAAAGAAGGCGAGCGGCTTCCAAGCACTGTTGACGTATTGTTGTAAGTTGGCGCCGATTCCATCGTTGGAGATGGCTGTGAGGGCCTCCGGGGCTGGGAAACTGAGGGTGGTGACGGTGTCCAGCGCAGTCTTTGTAGAAGCGAAAGTTTCGTTGGTTTCAGGACACCATTGATCTTTACGGACTGACCACACTTGCAAGGCCTAATGAGAAAATACAAAGGTTGTAACGTGAGGGAACACTTAGGGATGAAGCGATTGTAAAAATTTACCATACCTAAAAACTGCTTGAGTTGTCTCTGGGTGGAGGGCTTCAGGAACTGGCGGATGGCATCACACTTGGTATTTAGAGGTGAAATACCAGTGGAGGAGACGGTGCGTCCAAGGAAATTTACGGATGTCAATCCAAATTTTTCGATTTGGCGGCGTTGATTTGGATTCCGTAGTCTCTTAGACGGGTGAGGACTTCTTCGAAGTGACGGCGGTGGGTGGTTTCATCAGGGCTGGCAAAGAGGGGGTCATGAATGTAGGCGAAACAGAAGGGTAAGCCAAGTAGATCTTCGTCGATGAAGCGCTGGAATGTCTGTGCTGCATTCTTCAGGCCAAAGGGCATCCGTACGTACTCGTAGGTGCCAAATGGGGTGGTAATGGCCGTCTTTGGGATGTCATCGGGGTGGACAGGGATCTGATGAAAGGCTTGCAAAAGATCCACCGTAGAAAAAATGGTACAGCCGAAGAGCTGGGAGCCAAATTCCTGGATGTTTGGGATGGGGTATCGATCGATGACAGTTTGGGGGTTCAGTGCTCGAAAGTTACAGCACGGTCGCAAATCACCGCTCTCTTTATGTACGACGCGAAGAGCTGAAGATCAGTCGCTGTTGCTGGGCCGAATGATTCCCTGGCGCATAAGGGACTCGAACTCAGTCTTGACGATGCGTTGTCGTTCGGGTTCAAGACGTCGTGGCTTGGAGTGGGTTGGGCGGCCAGAAGTGACGATGCGATGCTCGACGTGGTGATGTATTGGCGGTGTGCAAGGATGTGGCTGAGTGAGGGTGGGAAACTGTTGCAGTAGAGAAGCAAAAGGGGTGTCTTGACTGGTGACAGAGATGCTGATGCTAACGCCAGGTCGAGTGTGGTCGTAGGACGAGAGGCGCGTTGAGACATCGTAGAGGCAACGGCGCTGTATGTCGACGAGAAGACTGTAGTGGTTGAGGAAATCGGCTCCGAGGATTGGTTGAGATACGTCGGCGACGTAGAACGTCCACTCAAAGGCACGACGGAGGTTGAGGGATAAGGTTAAGGTAGATTTCCTGAAGACGTCGATCTTCGTCTTGTTGGCTGCGTAGAGGGAAGTGAGTGGTGGTAACATCCTTGAACTGGCTGTAGCAGGAAGTATGCTTACTGCAGCACCGGTGTCAATAAGAAATAGGTGGCGCGTCAGAGGGTCTCTGATGTAGAGGAGTTGTGAGCAGGAGGGGCGAACATTATGCACCTCTAATGTTCGCCGCTGGAGTTTATATTGGGGGAATGGGTGAAGGCCCAGGGCTGGTTACTCTTGCGTGCCTTGGAGCCGAACTGGGTATGGTAATAACATACCGCTAGGGTGCGGTCCGTGCTACTGGATCTTGGTCTGGATCTGGAACTTTGCCTGCGGGAAAAATTACGGGGATCTGCTGCTTGAACTTGTTTCTTGAGCTCACTAACTTGCATTGTTAATTGAGTCACCATGTCGACGAGGCGCTCGTAGTGGGTTTCTGTCTTGATGTGGGAGACAGAGGGCGAAGAAACTGTGGGGACTGAGTCTATTATCTCGTTGGCGAGTGTGGCGAGTTTCTCCATGGGAAGGTGGTCCTTCACAGTGAAGAGACTACGCTGGATAGTGGCCGTAGAACAGCTGGAGAAAAAGGGTCTTGTCGAACGTGTCGTACTTGTCTCCCAGGAGATTCCTCATGCGGCGTAGTAAGTCTGACGGCCTCTCGTTGCCTAGTTCTTCCTTAGAGAGAAGCTCTTGAAGGCGTGTAGTGACGGATGACTGGAATCGAGCAAAGATAGCGTCCTTTAAGTCTTCGTACGGAGTCTCGGATATTAACGCTGTAGAGATAGCGTCAGATACAAGAGAAAGGACGTCCGGAGGGAGAAGGGAGCAGGCGTTGCTGAATTTGGCGAGGATCTGAAATTACATTCCAGGATGTTAAACCACACAGTCGGGTCGTGACTGAGGAAAGGTGGTGCCCTAAAGGCATTGACGATAGATAGGAACAGGCTGGTCCATGATGCTTGGGTCGTCGGCTCTGGGGCGGCGGCGGCTGGGCAGGTCCACGACGGCTGCGGCTAGGGCGACGGCGGCAGGGGTGGTCCACGTCGACTGCATTAGAGGCGGTGGTATCTGGAGCGTCGGCGCTGTAGTCCACTTCGGCAGGGGCGGCTGCGCTGTAGTCCACTCCGGAAGGCTGAGGCTGGGGCTGTGGCTGTGGCTGTGGCTGGGGCTGGGACTGGGGCTGGGGCTGGGGCTAGGGCGGCGGCGCTGTAATCCACTCCAGCAGATAGCAGCGGCTGAGACGGCGGCGGTGTAGTCCACTCCGGCAGGCCGCCAATTGATGTGGCTAGTTACCACGTCATGGTGAATGGTTATCGTCCGTAAGAGAAGGATTAAAACAATTTCCAAATCTCTTTGGACGTGTTATTGAATTTCCGCCCGCCATGACATAAATCAAACATAATCAACATTTTATTACTTTGTACATTTATACAATAATGTTACATTCAGATGCTTTTCACCTCATAAGGGCTATCCTAGTATACGGCAACATTATTTATAATATATAATTTGATTATCATGGACACATACAATAGTTTCTTAAATTATAGTAATTTCATTTTACAAAATGCTATATGCGTTAAGCAGGACACTACAGTAGGGCGTTACCATCAAGAAGGCCAAATTAATGGCTAGAGCCAACGGCAGCAGCAAACTTCATACTTCAGAATCAGCGTTGTAGTACTACCTCGTCACTAGGTACGAGGTAGACCACCTGCCTCCGGGTAGAAGGGCAGAATCTACCGTCCACAGGATCTGCCTAGGATATCGTTGTAGGGGGCAAGTGCTACGCGCGGGAAGAGACAATCACGAACGCTGCAAACTCTGTGGGTCCGAGGTGCAACAGCCCCTCTACTAGTACCTGGTAAAGTGTAGAGCCACGCCCATACTTTGCCTAGGACTCCACCCACCACGCACCTCTGCAAGGGTGGCGCGGCACCTCACCGTCATCGCTTCCGAGGCAACCCTCACTTCTTGGGTGCAAACCCTCCCCCTGGAGCCGGCTGCGGTTGAAGGGTAACCCCCACCCCTAACCCCCATATCAGGATGCCGCCGCTAATAGCAGTGGCATCGCGTGGACAACAAACCATGTATATGAACTGTTCAAGACCACCCACGCGGTTGAGGCCCTAGCGGGTACTAGCCCTACAAAAAAAAAAAAAAAAAAAAAAAAAAAAAAAAAAAAAAAAAAAAAAAAAAAAAAAAAAAAAAAAAAAAAAGACATCCACGTGACAGCTCGTCGCTTGGGACTCCTTAAATATTTTATTTTTTCCTTGAAGTTTTCGTCTACCGAAAACACATAGGGAGAGATAGAGTAATAGGTTTGCGTCTGGCAGTACAACCAAACCAAGGAACAAAACACATGGGTCCTGTCTGAGCTGAATTGTAAAAAATGGTAGCTGAGGCGATGTGTTTTTTTCTCGTAAGTATGTTTTCTCGTAAGTAGGTTCTTGTTGATTTTGTTTGTTTGGTTGGTTCTTCACAGGTTCTTTCTTGCTGATTTTGTGTATTCAAAATGCCGAATAAGTGTGGTGTTGTGAATTGCAACGGTAACTATAACAAGGATAACAGGTGCCGAGTGTTTCGACTGCCAAAAGACCGTTGTGAAAGACAGAAGTGGCTTGATGTGCTACCACCACGTAATAACTTTGTTGTTGATTCTGACAGATCTTTTATTTGTAAGTTTTCCATGAATGATTATTGTTTTGCTCTTGAATCATACCCCATGTGATGTTATAAACAGCTCAGAGACTTTTTGGTGCTGCCAAGCAAACGCAAGCTGCAATACATCACTTCATCTATTGACAAGGATCAGGTGATGAGGGAAACATTTGCCAAAGTGAAGACACTGCACTAGAATAATATATTTCTCTTGATAGATGAAGTATAGATTCGGCCAACTGTTGCATTTTTCTGGTGGGGTTCTGAGTGGCATGGCAGTGAACAAGCCAGACTGCAAGGCCACTTCTATGCTATGTATTATGATGAAGTCGCTGCACAGAGGACCTAGTATTATGAATTCTGTGACACCCGTCCACAAGCTCACAGCAGCATACCAGCTTGAGCGTGGGAAGGAGGCGGCAGCTGCTGTTGAGAGGGCAGGTGGGCGTGTCATCGGGTCTATCACAGATAACCACATGATAAACCAGCAGTACTGTAAGCTGTTTGATTTTCCGGGTGATTGCCGTGCCACAGTCAAGCATCCTCTTGACAAAGATCGTGTCTGGTTTCTCCTTTTTGACACAGTGCATCTTCTGAAGTGCATCCGCAACAACTGGATCAATGAGAAGTGCCAGATCAGTCTTGACAAAAAAAAAAAAAAAACACAAAAAAAAACAGTATCATTTGCTGACGTCAAGGAACTGTACGAGTCAGAGAAAGGCAGTATTCTGAAGACTATTCCCCTCACGACTTCAACTACAAAATGTGCAGCATGTCTTGAAGGTCTTCAATGAAAAGGTTGTGGCTTCATTGAAGCTCAGAGGGTGTCATGATACTGGTAAGTTCATCCAAATCATCCTCAACTGGTGGAATTTAGTGAATGTATCTGGATAACCTTTGATAAATATTTTTATTTTTCTCTTGAGGTCTAGATATGTATAAAAATGGATTGGGAGTGTAAAAGCTATCCTTATAGGTTCTGTTGCATCTGCGGACATATGGTTCTTCCAAACAAAAATCACGGATTTTGTGATGAAGGCATATAAAGGTTACTTTGGTGTCAAACTAGGGGATCTGAATAAGCCATTCGCTCCCCATATCTGCTGCAAAACATGTGTAGATATCTTACGGGATTGGAGGAACAAGAAAAGGAAGAGTATGCCATTTGGTGTCCCAATGGTGTGGAGGGAAGAGAAAGATTACGTTACCTACTGGTACTTTTGCATGACAAATCTAAAAGGCATCAATTTGAAGAACAAGCACCATTTTCAATACCTTGATGTTCCTTCTGCCATAAAGCCAATTCCCCATGGCCCCGATCTTCCTGTTCCCAAGCCAAATGTCACCATGGAATCTAGTTCTGATTCCGAATCTAATGACATGACTGATACAGTTGAGTGTGGTGCATACAGGCCAGAAGAGGACGACCAACCGGTGTCTTTGACCCAAGTCGATCTCAATGACCTGACACGAGACCTGAACCTTTCCAAGGAGTCTCCCCAGCTACTGGGTTCTCGTTTTCGAGAGAAACGTCTACTGGTACCAGGAACAGCATTCTATTGGAATCAGAACCGCGAGAGAGAATTAGAAAATTATTCACGTTTGATGAAGCATCTTCACTGGACTATTGTAACAATATTGCTGGCCTGATTGAATTATTTGGTCTGAAGTATGATGCTATGGAATGGAGACTTTTCATTGACTCATCTAACAGAAGTCTCAAGGCAGTTCTTCTGAATAACAGAAATAAGTTTTCATCGATCCCTGTTGGGCACTCAGTTGAAATGAAAGAATCCCACAAAAGCATGGAACGTCAGTTGTCTGATCTTAACTACTAGGAACATAAATGGTTGATCTGTGGGGATTTTAAAGTTGTTGGACTCATTCTAGGACTTCAAGGTGATTACACAAAGTATCCATGCTTTCCGTGCTTATAGGATAGCCGTGCTGATGACCAGCATTATGTCAGACAAGAGTGGCCATCAAGACAAGGATTAAAATCTGGATTACACAACGTTCTGTCACACCCTCTGGTTGAACCGAGCCAGATATTGCTTCTACCCCTTCACATCAAACTCAGTCTCATGAAGAACTTTGTACAGGCATTGGACAGGGAAGGTAGAGGATTTGCTTTCCTTCACCAGAAGTTTCAACGAAAAAGCATGGAGAAACTTAAGGCAGGTATATTTGATGATCCTCAGATAAGGAAACTCATCAAGGACACTATTTCTGATGTTGTACTGAATCCTGCTGAACTCTGCCTGGTTGTCCCTTAAGTCAGTCATTGCAAACTTCCTGGGCAACCACAGAAGTTACCTGTATCAGAAGGTGGTTGATGAGTTAATGGAGAATTTCCGCCAACTTGGTGCACGCATGTCAGTGAAAAAACACTTCCTCCGGTCTCATCTGGACTATTTTCCAGAGAATTGTGGAGACTTCAGTGAAGAACAGGGTGAGCGCTTTCACAAAGATATCAGTGTCATGGAGGAAC
>NC_134778.1:51440199-51462699 GCF_046742065.1 Oratosquilla oratoria | reverse complement strand
TTTTAAAGGTCAACTAAGAAGGTTTTCAAAGAGGTGGTGAATATTTGCAAGATGTATGGCTTAGTCACTTTTTAATAAAATGATGCAAAAATAAATCCTAATTATTACGCAATGTGATAAAAAGGCCTATCAAAATTTCGGTAGCAGACGAACTTTCCTTCGTTGATCTTCGGCTGTTCTTGTAAGGCTGTGACGTCAACCTCGCTGTTTACATTCTGATGCATCCATATGCGTGCACTATAAAATGCCGAGCTGCTCTGTCAACTTGATCAGTGATCTGTCATATTTCGTGTGTTAGCAAGGTTTTATCAAGTGATTCGACGAAACATTCTGCTTCAAATGGACTTCATTTTCATTCTTTTCCGAAAAATCCTGTTCGCAAAAAGGGCTGGATCATTCGGAGCAGACGGCACGAATCATAATTGCCTGGATTGAAAGTGAAGCTCTGTTCGAAACATTTCGAAAAAAAACAGTACATTCGGGACCCTAGCCATGCCAAGTCACCAGGAATTAGCATAAATCCCGTTCTTAAAGAAGATGCAACACCGACAATTTTTGTCATCGGCACGACCCCAGGTTCGGCAAGCAAACGCCGTCGAAGGTGCACTGCTATTGAAAAAAGACAACGCCTGGTGGTAGGTGTATCAGTCTGTATAATGTGTATATGTAAGCCTGTATTATATACGCTATCACTGACAATCGTTAACAAGCATGGTTAGGCTTGACTAACGATTTTCGGGCTAGGCCTAAGCAGATTAGGGGTACAATCATGACATAGACTAGCTAGGGTGACAGGCATGACCTTGATGACAGGGGCTTCAATTGGAGTCAACCAAATTAAAGTCTGTTTTTTTGAGAGTCAAACAAGTGGAATCCCCCTCCACCACCACCACCAACCCAGCAGGAGTTAAGCTTAATTATCCTGGACCAGGAGGGAGGCATTCGTACTGATATAGACTTAATGATTTTTTTCAGCTGTTACAAAGTGCCTATGATGAATATTCACCTTCTGCAAGTACCACTACCAGCGAAATTGAGAAGAATATGAAAGTAACCATGGTGGCAGTACAAGGCATATAAATGATGGCTTCTCTTCTCCCACAGCAACCACTACCTAAGGCAGATAATTCTATAAACATGTCTGCGAGTATTTTTTGCTAGCCTTCCTTCAGTCAAATGATTTCTCTATTCTCTTTGCTACATAAGACTGTTTTATTGTAACTTATCACAGATAAAAACAATTTGTAATTCATAATCCTTGAAACTTTTGCCTGTAAATATGAAGCTTGGCATCCAAATCCGATAAATCTTTTTCACTCGATGTGAAGTCCCTTTCGTACCGCTGGCCGTGTAACAATAAACCTTACGTCATCAGTTGCCCTAGCGGTGGAAAATGTAACTACGACATTGAAGTGTTCGTCTGCTACCAGGCACTTTGAGGATCATGCTCTTTGGATAAAATCAAAACTATAAAATGCTAGCTAGAAACGTGCTTTTTAGTGTTTTAACTTCTAAGTTATATTTTCATACATGAAATAACAAAAAACAAAGATATCCAAAATCTCCTCAGTTGATCTTTAAGCAGCTAAGAGGATCAAACATGGTTTTGGAGTGTTGTTCGATCGAGGCTACTTTCGGGCAGGTGTTTGGCCGTTTAACTCCATCAGATCATCTGTACTAAGCAAGAACAAATTCCTCAAAATGCATAACCGTGATGAAGGGAATGAGCCGATGAATTGTATTGTATAAAAGACTCGGGCTCGATGTCCCTTTTGTCCATGTTTACATGTGCTTGCTCATCCCAGTTGAACGCATGTACACACGTGTGCGTGCATGTGTATGTGTTTGTTTGTGTGTGTGTCTGTGTATTCACCTTGGTGTTTGGATCACGTGCTGGACCCGTGAAGAGAGCTCAGAGCTCGTATGACCGATCTATGGGTAATGCTGTGACCTTACACGCACACACACACACCCAACTCCCCGCCCATAAGAGTTGGAGTAACGACTCGAAGCGCAGAGATACTGAAATTATTTCAGCCCTGGGCAGGATTCGAACACGGACCGCCGTTTGTTTGTTTGTGTGTGTGTGTGTGTGTGTGTGTGTGTGTGTGTGTGTGTGTGTGTGTGTGTGTGTGTGTGTGTGTGTGTGTGTGTGTGTGTGTGTGTGTGTGTGTGTGCGTGCGTGCGTGTTTGTTCGTGTTCGTGTGTGCGTGTGTGTGTGTGTGTGTGTGTGTGCGTGTGTGTGTGTGTGTGTGTGTGTGTGTGTGTGTGTGTGTGTGTGTGTGTGTGTGTGTGTGTGTGTGTGTGTGTGTGTGTGTGTGTGTGTGTGTGTGTGTGCGTGCGTGCGTGTTTGTTCGTGTTCGTGTGTGTGTGTGTGTGTGTGTGTGTGTGTGTGTGTGTGTATGCGCGTGTGTGTGCGCGCGTGTGTATGCGTGTGCGTGTGTTTGTGCATGCGTGTTCGTGCGTGTGCGTGTTCGTGTGTGTGTTCGTGTGTGTGCGTGTTCGTGTGTGTGTGTGTGTGTGTGTGTGTGTGTGTGTGTGTGTGTGTGTGTGTGTGTGTGTGTGTGTGTGTCCGTGCGTGACTGCATGTGCATGCGTGCACGAAAGTTTGAATTTTACCATGTATGCAAATAATGACTTCATCTCATATTTTTGTCAACCACTATGACAAATCTTCAGGATTATGGGATCCAGTTTGTTTTATATATCTACCCTCTGCTAAGCCTTATTCTCCTATTTGATTATGTCCCTACCTTCCTCTTCATTTCAGTCACCTCCTCTTCCCTATAATGCACGCCTTTCCCTTCCTATCTTTTCCTCTCCCCGTGATGTCTCATTTTTCTTCTCTTTCCTTCTTCTCCTCTCCATTCATTGCCTATTCTTCCCTTTCCTTATTCACTCTTTCCTTCCCCTCCCTTGCCCTCATTCCCCCTCCCTTTCCCTCCCTTTTCCCAAAGATTTGGTATGGCTATGGGGAATCCCTTGTCTCCACTGTTGAGTAATTTGTACATGGAATTTTTTGAAAGGGAGCTGTTGTCTTGTATTCTGCCACGTAATGTTATTTGGTACAGGTATGTCGATGACATACTATGCATTTGGCCACTTGCTCACAACTTGGATGATTTTTTAGTTAGTTTAAACAATTTAGTACCTTCTATAAAATTTAAAATTGAGATAGAACAAGAGAACAAATTACCCTTTCTAGATGTTACTATTCACAGAAAAGAAAGGTACTTCAGGTTTGATGTTTTTCGTAAACCAACTAACGTTTTTTCATATGTTCACTATTATTCTGCTCACCACCTTAACACAAAAATCTCAGTTTTTACCTCCATGTTTCTTAGAGATTTTAGAGTTTGTAGTCCTGAATTTTTAGATGAAGAAATAAAAAAGATTTATGAAATAGCATCAAACTTGAGATACCCAAATCATGTGATAGTTAGATCACAACATAAGGCCAGGAAGTCCTATGTTGATTCTTCCCCAAAAGATCCTTTTAATAAAAAGAATCTTTTGGTTCTTCCCTTTCATCCTAATTTGGTAAAACTCCCTCGTGTCCTTAAGATTTTTAATGTTAATGTTGTGTTTAAGAACCATACAATCAAAGAACTTCTTATCAAGAATTCACCGGATAATTCGGCGGGTTGTGTCTACTCTATCCCTTGCAAGAATTGTAATTCTTGTTACATTGGTCAAACTGGCAAGGAATTAAAACTTAGATTGAACCAGCATAAGTATAGTGTCCGTACTGGCCAATCTTCAAGTGGGATTTTTGCTCACATTAGAGACTACAATCACTGTATTGATTGGGACAATTCCCAAGAAATTGTTTCAAGTAATTCTTATTTGATAAGGAATATAATTGAATTGTGTCTCATTAAAAAAACTTTTAATGAAAATCTCAATTTAAGCACAGGTCTTTTTAAACTAGATAATTTTGTTATTCACCAAATTGTGGGACAATGTCCCAAAGCTCCGGCTTAGCCATCTTGTGTGACCTTTTTTCACCTGTGTCAACTGTCACCCATTTTTATTTATTTATTCTTGTTATTATTATTTTCTATTATATATATATATGCGTGTGCATGCGTATATGTATATATTTATTATTATTTCTATTTTTGTTTCTTTGTAAGACAATCCTTATGTATTTATGTTGAATCACATGTGTCAATTGTCATCCTTCTTATTTCTTGTTATTTTCATTTATATTTTGTTTCTTTGTAGGACATTTCTTATGTATTTAGGTTGAATGTCCTTTTATCACCTTGTCAATTGTCATCCTTATGTATTTATGCTGAGTGACATTTTATCACCTGTTTCAATTGTCACCCATTTTATTTATTGTTTTTATTTATATTTTTGTTTCTTTGTAAGATAATCCTTACGTATTTACGTTGAGTGACTTCTCCTGTTTTCTATACTATTGTATTTAAGTTATACTTTGTTGTGACATTATGTATTTTGAAAATGTCTTAATAGACGAAAACGTTCAGTATTCCGATTTTTAATTTCCTCGTGGTTACAAGCAAAAAAAATATATGTATATATACGTATATACATATATATATGTATATATATGTGTATACTGTGTATATATACATATATATGTATGTATATATATATATATATATATATTTATATATATATATATATATATATATATATATATATAATGTATCACAGCTAACACCACAGTCTTGGTAGGGTGAAACGATATATTTCGATTACTACCTGCAATCAAAATATATAGTTTTGCTTATTCAACTCTTTCTTTCGTCCGACTGTGGTTTTAGTTGTGATTTACAATTGTGTTACTATATTTCTCACCAGTGGTATATATACATATATATATATATATATATATATATATATATATATATGCATATATGTATATATGTATATATATATACATATATGCTAATAAGAACACGGGTACGTGTGTTCACTTATGCAAAGTAGACCACTTGGAAAAAGAAACTAACGAAGCAGAGCGCTTTCGTATATTACATCTTCAGTGCAACAAGTACATAGTGATAGGAATACATAGACATTATATACATGATACAAAGGGGACTAGGACAGTTTTGAATAAGCATACCGACCAATTACCCCCTAGAGAGCGGAAGGTCATTGTCAATGATGGTCGGGCGACATTAGGTCACAGTCGCCAAGGGGAGCTGAAGGTCATTGTCAATTATCTTACGATGGTCGGGCGACATCAGGTCACAGTCGCCAAAGAGAGCGAAAGGTCATTGTCAATTATCTTACGATGGTCACAGTCGCCAAGGGTCACTGTTTCTACTACTTATATAGGGCGACATTAAGTCAATTTGTTGGATTACATTTTTACATGATATTATCTTACTAATTTCTTGACAAATGAAATTATCAAGTTTGTACAAGCCTTTATGTAGGTTGGTATTTTGATTACTAGTGGTATGAATCAAACTGCACTCTATTAAATTTCTTGCTATTATGTTGTTGGTATAATAGATTGACTTAATGTCGCCCTATATAAGTAGTAGAAACAGTGACCCTTGGCGACTGTGACCATCGTAAGATAATTGACAATGACCTTTCGCTCTCTTTGGCGACTGTGACCTGATGTCGCCCGACCATCGTAAGATAATTGACAATGACCTTCAGCTCCCCTTGGCGACTGTGACCTAATGTCGCCCGACCATCATTGACAATGACCTTCCGCTCTCTAGGGGGTAATTGGTCGGTATGCTTATTCAAAACTGTCCTAGTCCCCTTTGTATCATGTATATAATGTCTATGTATTCCTATCACTATGTACTTGTTGCACTGAAGATGTAATATACGAAAGCGCTCTGCTTCGTTAGTTTCTTTTTCCAAGTGGTCTACTTTGCATATACTATATATATACATACACACACACACACACACACACATATATATACATATATATATATATATATATATATATATATATATATATATATATACTAGCCAAATTACCCGTGCGTTGCTTCGGACAAATGATCATTTTAATATTGATACAATTTGTGGAGAAAAGTTATACGTATCAATATAACTCAATGGAAAGGTAACACAAATAAAATGTTAAGAGAGTAAGAAAAAAAAAAAAAAAATGAAGAGGGAGACGCCCTTTGGAAATAAAATATATTCGGCCGTAGGAGAATAATTGAACCAACTTTTTATTATCTTTGAACTCGAGTATTTTTTTTAAAGGCTATCGACCCACAAGGGGGTCATTAAGCCTGGTGTGAAGTTGTTCAGTCTCTATTGTTTTCTAATCTATGTGTAACTCGAGTATATTACCGCCCGCGAAGAAGTGAAATAAAAATAACCAATATTTAGCCATTTGGTAAAATCATACAATCATTTTACATTTACATGCTTTCTCCCTACAAGGCTATCATAGTTTGTGGCATAATTAATTTCACAAATATAAGTAATATTGATGAACATATGCAATGGTTTGTTTAATCATAGTAATTTTTGTCACAAAATGCCAATCGTGGTAAGGGGACACTACAGTAGTGGCGTGTTACCCCACCATACCCCTTTAACCTTTAACCCTAGCCAAAATGATATATATATATATATATATATATATATATATATATGATATATATATATATATATATATATATATATATATATTTCTTTTAAGTGAAATATAGTTATCCAAGTACCTAGAGTGATAGGGTATCAGAATATATATGGTTATGGGGGTCTATCTCCAAAACCCTGGGAGGAGTTCATGAACAAACAAGCAAACAATGAAACAAATAACCAGACAGAAGCTACTACTTTATTATAGTATATATATATGTATTCATATGTATATATGTATATATATATATATATGTATATATATAAATATGTATACATGTATATATGTATATGTATGTATATATATATATATATATGTATATACATATATAATGTATATATATATATATATACATATATATATATATACATATTCATATACATAGATAGATAGATAGATGGATAGATACATAGATATGCATGTGCAAGCTTTTTCTCGGCTTCAGGATTGTTTGATTTTTGCTGCAGTAATTGGGTTCACCTTCCCGCAGGAGACCTATCTTTTCGTTGCATCTCGGACAGTACCCCAACGGACAAAACCCCAATCAGTGAAAACTGTCATACTCGAATAAAACCCCATTGCCAATCCGCAGATGGAGGACAAAACCCCAATTTGAACAAAATACCAATAACTTTTTTCTACAATATTGATTGACATTTAATTTTGATTCTTTCATTTATGTGTTTATATATATATATATATATATATATATTTATTGTTTTGAAGCACCAACATAACTACTTTGGCTAATCTTTATTTATGCCTTATCTTTATTTTTATTCATTTATTTAATTAATTATTTATATATTTATTTATTTATTCATTTATTTTTTGAAGCACCAACATAACTGCTTTCGTTCATTTACAGTGTATTTATAAAAAAAAACTATAATCATAGCCCATTTAATGTTTCATATCTTTAATAACTACATATCTATAGCACATTTTGTTTACACAGACATATAATTTCTTTAAAGCGAATACAAGATCCTACGCAATGAAGAAATTAATTTAAAGTCTTTGTGTTTTCTTGGAAATCAGTGCTCAAGTTCACGTTTGTTGAAGTTCTTGGCCCTCCTGTTCTGTCGGGCATGTGGTCGGTCTCCTAAGCTGTCTTGGAGAAGGCTGGTCGTGACGAGTGCTTGGTCCTGCTGAACCCTTCCACGAGTGACCAAACTGATGGATGTTTGTGGCCGATGAGCTGGCGGAAGGAATTCCATCTCTCACAGATGTTGTTGGTTCTATCCCCAACAGACATGGTAGCCTGGGAGACATTCCAAAATGATGGCTGGATCTGACGAAAGGTCTCACTAACGTACGTTGCATCAAAGTATGCTAAAAGTTCAGCTAGGCCTTCTGGTGTGTCTTCTTTGAGGAGCTCTATGCCAGCAATGACGTCCTCTAATGGCAGCAGAGCAAGTCTGTCAAGTTTGCCGCAGAGTTCTGTGTTAGGTGGTAGAAGCAACCTTGTGTTGTAACGTGGTCCCCGAAGACATTGTGGATGGCCTGGATGGCAGCAGATTCAAAGTCACTGACGACAGTTGTAGGGTCAACATCGAATCCAAGGTGGTCACAGCGGGTGAAGATTGCATTGAGTAGCTCTTCCCGGGTAGCAGAGCATATACACAGGATAGTGTTGAGTCATGGAAAGGAACCTGGATGACGTACACCTGCTTGGAGATAGCAGGTGCCATGGAGTAGGTACCATCTATGTGCCACTGTTGCGAAAACGCCAATAATCGAAGTCCAGCATGTGACACATACACCAGAATCCGAGCTGACGAGTCTCTCTCAAGAACGGTTTTGGGACTGGGCCGCCGGTTGTCGCCCACTCCCCCTCTAGGTGTAGCTCTTGGAGGGTTGCTGGCTCTTTGGTTTGTGCAGCACGTCTCTGGCGCCAAATGTCACGCCGAATGGTTTCTAGATTTTCAGCTTGAGTACGAACTGTGTCAGTGGATTGAAACATTGCCTGGGCGAGAATTTGATCGATTTTGACCTTTTTGCTGCGTGCTTTGGACTTGATTTCAGTTCGCATTTTAGAAACAGATACAGCATCTTAGTTGCTCTCGTAGTTATGTTCCTTGAAGCTGAGTCTGAAGTCTCTGTCGTGGTTTGTACTGATGGCACCCTTGCAGGATAAAGCTGAACGTTGGGAACACTCCTATCGATTGGTGTTCTTGAATTTGGCTTTCTTTGTGTACAAGTATCCCTCAAAGCAAATCTTCAGGCCGCGTTTTTGATGACTTCCATGGTGTTGGTTGTCTGAATGACATTGTGACAGGAGCTGGTCTTTATAAACCTTTTTTCCTCTTCTGGTGTTTAAGTAGATCTGATATCTTTTTGGGTATATCTGATGTCTATTTAAGTAGATCAACTGATGAACTCCATTTAGTTTATATTCCTTTAATCATGAGGATATTGATTGCAATTATCTAATGAGTTCATACTAAGGTTAATTTTCTTAATTGGCTATAGTGTACAGATGTCTTGTGTCACTTTATAATAAACAAAAACTGAAAATGACTACATCCTATCCTTTAATCCTGACTAAACTGAGACACCTCAAAGAGATGCCATTTTCCAAAATTTAAAAACAAAGTACAATTCTAAGCAATCAGGTGAAATAAGTCATTATGTTGGCTATTTAATATTTTGCATAAACTGTATTCAAAAACCATTGTTTGAATCCATTTGCATGTATGTAATTTTAAACTATTTTCAGTTTAAGCAACTTCAAAATCAATTTTATCTGTAACAATAACATTGAATGTAGTTTAGTAACCCATACCCTTAAGTGGCTTCATTACTTTACTAATGTCACTTCTCAATGTTCACAAACACAAATTGGTGTTTTTCGAGGGTTTTGTTAATAACCAATTCCCTTATGTGTGTCTTCATTTCTTTACTAATGTGACTTCCCACTGTTCACAAATACAAATTAGTGTTTTTCACACGTTGGGGCTAGGTTTTGTTAAGAACCAATTACCTTATGTGTGGCTTCATTGCTTTACTAATGTGGCTTCCCACTGTCCACCAGACCAAGTTGGTGGTTTTACACGTTGGGGTTATGTCCTCCCGCCAATTTTCCTATTGGAGTTTTGTCCGTTCTGTCAGGTTGTTTATTGTATGGGCCTTCCCTATTGCCTATTAGTTCTCTACCTACTGCTTATCTTCTGCCTCAGTGCTACCTACGTCCTGTTCGACTGCTTCCTACCTTCTGCTTTCCTATTGTTGTCAGGCATCTTCCTACGTAATGCCTATCTAGCACCTCCCCCCACCGTCTCCCTTCTACTTCCATGTTCCATGCCTTTTGCTTCTGCTTTCTACCTGCAGGTTACTTTCTGCTTCCTTCGTACGAATACATTTTGATATGCTTCTTAATTTATTGTATTGCGTCCCCTCCCCTTTCTTCTTTTTTCCTGAGTTTAATGTGCCTATTTCCACTTAAACCTTTTGATTCGTTAACTCCATTTTCCTGTTTTGCTCAGCCTAAATTTAATTTTATAGAGAGAAGGCCTGAAAAGACTATCTACCCATATAGCGTACTGGATGTCGATAGACGATTTTATCCAGTCGAAGATCCATTAGGTTGAGAGGATATATGGTGTGCCTTAATTATATATGTGACAACCTTCATGATGTGTTTGATAAACAGTCCATGGTCTCCTGCTCGGCATCCTACTGAATTCACCTGCCAAATTCACCTCCTTATTAGTTCAAGGCCTTATGCTGATTCTGTTGTATGTCTCAACTGTCGGCTGGCTGCCTTCGCACTGGCTTAATTTGCTAATCGTCTTATGTGCTTACAATTAATGCTTGATGAAATACATCTACGTACGTACAAACGCGCAAATGTACACAAAACACAGTGTGTGCCAAGGTTGTCAACAAATTACAATTTAAGATGAAAACGAGTGCAAACATGGACACCCACACGCACGCGCGCGCGCACACACACACACACACACACACACGCACGCGCACACACACACACACACACACACACACACACACACACACACACACACACACACACACACACACACACACACACACACACACACACACACACACACACAGACATACGCATTGTTTATATTTGTTTTTCATATGACTATAATGGTCGGAGTGTGTTATATGTTTGAATATATATTCAGTACTTTGGTGGAACTCCTTTTATTATCCAATTCATTCATCTATTTATTATGGTATTTTATTTACAAAATTCCTGGATGCATTTCCCTTATTACTCATTATAATAGTTTCCTTTTGTCTATAATTTATGTTGTTATACTCCCTAATGCCTACCTAGTCATTAATTTGCCTACTTGAAGATGCACCTTATGACTTTTATCTGTATACTACCCTTTGCCTCAACCCCATACCAGCCAGTGACAATGAGTAAATTGCTTACTTCGCACACTTGTCTTACTTCTTGTTTATTTAACGCTTATTCTATTTGGTCACATCCTTATTCTCTGATATAGATGATGAGTGTCCTAATCAAAGGTTTTATTAGTGTTAAGTTTATCTGTTATTTCCCCTTAGATGTATGTTCGCTTCAATCCTCTCTTCACTGCAGACCCACTTAAATTTTTATTTTTTCTCCTCTTGTCGTTGAATATGAAGTTGCTTTCAGGAATTTGGCTGGTGGTATATGTTAATGATGTGGTTATTTGCTGTTAAATTGTGGTTTGTGTTTCTTCTGTTTTGAGGTGTCACATCCTTGACGTAAGTAGAATCCTGTGGTTGTGCTGTGTCACGTCCTTGTGTGAATAAAGTACCGTGTTTGTAATTTTAAGGCACGCCTGGTATGAATTTATGTCATCAATATGTAAAATTATGTATATATGTACGCTTGTTCATAATTGCACAAAACCAAGCCTGTTGGAGCGCGCCCTTTACGTCTGCTCCCAGGTAACACGAAGCCGAAACGTATCTGATTTGAGCGGGAAAAGCTCTCTCGGTTTTCCCATTGGCTGAGGGTATTCAAACTGCCTAGTTTGGATACGTTTGACCATGTGTGAAAAGTCGGCTCCCTTTCGCTTAGTATAAAAGGGGCGGGGCCTAGGACGACCAAAGCAGAGCAGAGAACTCAGACAGAGAACAGAGATCGCAGAAGTCAGAAGTCGGCAAAAGTCAACAGAAGTCATAACAGAAAAAGAAGCTGAAGCCCAAGGCCCATTTGAATCTACGTAGAATTATCTACAACTCCACTAAACAAGTCTTTTGGACCATAATTTCTGGCTGCCTTCAAAACGAATTGCTGTTAACCTTTGTTATTCGAATTCATCAAACATTATCCACATGCTATTGACTACGTGTGGCGCGACTCTTCTGTTTTTCTCATCAAATATAATTTGTTCCTGACTACCAGAAGCGTCTCCTACCAGAAGACACTACAAGATTCTGCCCTTTCCAGACGTATCGTTCATCTCAAACCACCACTACCTGAAGCTGCCTCTACCAGAAGTTATCGTTCACCTCAAACCCCCTACTCGTCCCACGTTTGACTGTTGGAGTTTGGAGCGACCAATAGCCAACATAAACAAGACATTAGTGTTGCCCATCTGTTCATACGTGAATGTTACCTCAACAACTGGTAATATACTATATACTTTTGCCATATGTTAGTCTCATTCTATTTTAATTTATGTTTCAGTGTTGTTAGTCTAATAATATTTAATCTTAACGAAGCGTTTAACGGAGGTATTCTTAATTTTTTTTCCTTATATAAATCTTTCCCTTCCAATGGTTTTTTCTTTCCTTCATTATGCTTAAAGAATTCCTTGGAAGGGAAGGAAAAAGTTTGTATGTTGGTAGCTCTATGATCTTGGAATAAAGAATGTGCGGTTGGTATGTCGGAAGAGCTAAATCAAAACAAAAACCCTAGCGCCAAGTTCAAACACACATGGAACACTTCTTTTTCGCTCGCTGCACAACCTACACTGTCACCCCAAATTTGTACCAGAGCAAGATAAAGCTTCCTCCACTATCAAATGAAGGAACATCAGTCCTCATCGACATCGTGGGACGACATGGAATTGTAAATAATAGGTGAACCGATGGAAAGATGGTGGCTCGGAAGAACGAAGCATGGGAGGTATTAGCAAAGGCATTCAATGTAACAAGAATTGGGAAGGTGCCAAGGACTGCCAAGCAACTGAAGAAGATATGGGATCGCATAAAAGCAAAGTATATATGCATTATACAGTAAAAGGAAAATAATTTTAACATGTCCAAATGGGGCCATAAATAGCTAGATTTTTTAAACTAGGCCTAGCCTATGGTAAAGAGCAAAATCCGGACTATGCTAATTTATGGTTGCCATACATCTGGATTTTCCTGGATATGTCCTGCATTTAGATGTCAAAATGTTTGTCAGGGGGGCCCAACTCAACCTAAAATAAACGCCTGCAAATCAACATTATGGGACACTAGCCTAACCTTGTACACTTACCTAACCTGTGCCCCCCACCACCCCCTTTTATTGGTGGGGGCTGCCTCCCATACCCCTCCCGTCTACATTTTTCTTGTCACAAAAGGATTTTTTTTTTTTTTATCGGGCACTAGCATAAACCTGTACGCTTACCTAACCTGACACTGAATTAATTCCTAGATGGGAGGCTGCACCCCACCCCCCTTTTATTGGTGGGGGCTCTGCCTCCCCATACCCCCTTTTGTCCTAACCTAACCTTATCTTACCCTTTGGCATTACTTAACCAGGGGACGAAGCCCCCCCTAGGACCCCATCCTACAGATTTGTCCAGGTTTTAATGATTCATAGTAAGCTAAGACTTGTCATTAAAAATGCAACACAAAAATGGCAACATGAAAATGTAAGCTTTCTCATTTGTAGAATATGATTTTACCATAGACAGTACAAATTTCTGTTACTCTGGTCAAAATTCTCATAAAACTGTTTTCAGTTCCTGATTCATCATATATAGATTTGATTGGTCTGTTCATATTTCCCCAATAATTTTCTAAAAGATTCTATTTAGACATAATTAAACAATTTTAGGACTGGGAAAAACTATTAAGAAATTTAAGATTAGGGCACTGGTGTTGCATCTTGATGACAAAAGAAGTTTTTCCAGTCACTGCTAAAGTGGAGTTCGTTTATAATGTACCTCTTGTTATACGATTAAGCACATCATATCCAAAACAGTCAATGATTTACCTGGGTCACCAGAGACTGCGTGCCATCTTGTGTGGCCTTCACAGTCTAAAAAAAAAGTTAAATTTCAGCATAGGTATACCTATTTTTATTTGCATAGGTAATATTAATAATAAACTGTTCTTTGCAGGGCCAAAGATGACCACGATAGACTGAAACAAAAAATAAAAGAAGACTGGTGGTAACCCCCCACCAATTCCATATCCCGAGGGAATAGAAAACAAACAAACAATGCTCGACCTTATACGGGTGATGACACAGGCAACATATTTAATTGTGACTACGCCAGTGCACCTCCAGATGATGACATTCTGGGAACTGGAATCCCTACGCCACCAATAATTAATGGCTCTGAGTGTAATTTAGAGGTAGTTTATGAAGAGAAGTTGGACACTATTCTTTCACCTTACTGGACAGAGCCTTCGCCAGAAAAGGGTAACACTCCTACAAATTCTGCCTCAGTTTCCTTAGTACCTTTGACCCTACACCACTTAAGAAAAGGAAACTGGCTAGATCTTTAAAAGTTTTCACCCTTCGACTCATTTTCAAAGGACAAGGAGGATTTTTATAATGGAGCTTTAGATATAGAAAAGGAAGATCTTAAAAGAAAAAAACTTCTTGAAGCACAGGAAAAACTACAGGCAGCCGAGTACAATTTAGATATTCTAAAACTTCATAAGGAAACACCAGTTTTAGATTTCGAAAAATCTAGACAGCTGCAGATACCTAGAAATTCTAAAAATTGAAAAGGAAACAGTCCTGTTAGAATTGGAAAAAGAAAAATATGCGTAGAAAAGTTATTCTATAAGCATTACTGTACTCAGGTGTTCTTTTTCCGCCAAACAGTTGTTAGAGTGCAGTAATGATAAGGTAGTTATCTTATGAACTTTATTTCTTCCTTTCTGAGAATAGATGATTATGGTTGTCTGTTTGTGTTTAGCAAAATAAAAGTCTGACAGTATCTATGCCTAATTCTGTTTTCCTTTAACCTTGATTATAATGAAAGTAAGGTTAGTTAATGATATGTTAAATATTGTATCTTTATTGATGAATATTTGCAGAGCTCCTAATTAATGATATGAATACAAGGAATAAAAGTGGAAATAACTTATGGTAACCCAAGTTGCAGGCACAATATATTTTTAGTCACAAAGTCAAGCAAAGGTCTCCATAGCTGACTGGTTAGCACTTGCAGATGAGGGGGAACAGGTGATCCTGGAATTTTGAAAAATATATAATGATAATAATAATAATAATAATAATAATAATAATAATAATAATAATAATAATAATAATAATAATAATAATAATAATAATAATAATAATAATAATAATAATAATAATAATAATAATAATAATAATAATAATAATAATAATAATAATAATAATGATAATAATAATAACAACAACAATAACAATAATAATAATATTAGAGACCACTTAGGAGTGGACAGGTTAGGAGTGTACATGGTTAGGCTAGTGCCTTATTATCTCTTGTGACAGTTTTTTTTAGACTATCTTCGAGTTTCAAAAACTTGGTTTGCATTTTTCAATTTCAAGGTTTTTTAGCATTGTTAACCCCAGTTCTTGGCTCTTTTGGAAAATCAACATATTTAACACTATTTAAAGTGATATTTACACATCATTCTTCACTTTTAACCACAAATCTAAAACGGCCCTATTGGTAAGAATACCAAGATCTGTACTGAATACCCATTTTTCAATTTACCCCAAAATTTGTACTGAATACACAATTTTCATTCATTAAACTCAAACGATAAGAGAATTATTGATAGCTCAAAATTTCGGCCTAGCCTACCTAGGAATGACATCAGCCTGGCTACTGTATCGTAACTATGTGAGCCTAGTATCGATATACTCGTAGCTTACGGTGCTGTTCCAGTTATTTTGATCATAGCGCTATCATCATTAAATAGTTTTATTTACTTGTTTTTATTCTATATACTAGAGGAGATGGCTGTAGTATTATGTCCAGACAATAAATGTAGTTGTATCCAGCAGGTACACGAGTAATTGTTTGTTGACACTTGATGGCCAGAAGTCGTGTCTTAATAGCAAGGTCTTCATGAACGGCTAAACTGAAGCGACAAATGTTCTAACTCCGGTATTTTTTATTATAAAATTTTATTGTACTTCTTTTTTCTATATCATGATATTATAAAGAAGGTATTAATGCTGCATCCAAAAAATATTACCAAGGAAATATTGAAAGGATGTGTTAGAAAATTCTTTCCTTTTCCAATAATGTAGCATCTCTCGACGTTGAGAGCCTCTTTACTAATATAGATGTAGATAGGACCATTAATTACATTCTACAAGAAGTCTACCCTGAGGGCGAAACCTCCAAATCAAAAATCCCCCAAAATCTATTACATCAATAACTGGAAATCTATAAAAATATATAGTTAAAAAGAGACAAAAGTGACGAGGAAAGGGGAAAATTTAGGACATTAAGAAATTAAGGCTAGAAAAAAAAAGAAGAAGACGGAGATCGAGAAAACGCAGTGATATTAGAGAGTTTTAGATATGAGAGTGATAAAGGGGTATAAAAAAATCAGAGAACGACATGGAGAGTGTAGAAAATTAAAATTGGCGTATACAAATGTAAATGGATTGATCTCAGGATTGAACGAACTTAACGATTACCTATTAGAAGCTAAACTAGACGTAATGGGAATTCTGGAGACAAAATTAAGGGGTCCACTAGTACCAAACATTGTTGGACATGGATTATATAATCACTGACTTGGAAATAGAGAGAAGAAACAAGGTGGAGTATGTTCCTGGTTAAGAAAAACTTAAATGTGACGAAAGTTACATATGGAGTGAACAGGGTAGAGATGATCACAATAAGAGTTGAAGACAGTGACATGAAAAGCAGAAAATTTGCAGTGATTTATGTGCCCCCAAAAACAGGGTCTTGGACATAGAAATAGTACTTCAAAACGTTAAATGATACTAAATCTTCATTAAACGAGATGTGGATGGATCGAAGTAATGCAATACTCATGGGTGACTTTAATTGCAAAGAAATATGTTGGGAAGAGATAACAGTGAAAGTTGTTGATGATCAACGGGGAAATGTATTACTCGACATTACCATGAAACATACAATGATACAATGGGTAAAGGAAAGCACTAGATTTAGAAATAATGAAGAACCGTCAAGACTAGATTCAATATTTACGTTAGAACCTAAAATAGTAGACAACATTGATTATAAGACACCAATTGCGAAGAGAGACCATATACTACTCGAATTAGAATTAAAGGAGGAAATATATATAAAGAGAAATGAGAAACATAGAAAGGGTAGACCGATATATGGCAAAGCAGACTTTGAGAAACTTAAAAAAATCTTGAAGCGCACTGGAAAAAAATCTACACAGAGGAAACACGAGTGAAAGAAAAATTGATGATTCTGATGAAGAATTATAAAGAAGGGGAGAAATAAGTACCAAAGCAAAAACAGGAAAGGGTGTACATGAAGTGCTGGTTAGAAAGTACAATGAAGCGAAAGATAGAAGAGACAAAGCTTGGAAGAGATGGAGAAAAGACAGGAAGCCTAGAAAGCTGCAATTATATGTTAACCAAAGGAACGAATACGTAAAATTACGTAGGGAAGAAAAAAGTAATTACGAGAAAGACATAATAGATAAACGTAAAGATTAGCCAAAACTATTCTATAGATATGTAAGTGGGAAACTGAAAAACAAGCAAGAAATAGTGAAATTACGCCAAATGCACAGAAGACACCGAAATGGCAGAAATTATATGCAAACATTTTAAGTCTGTTTTCAATAGAGAAAAAATACAACAATAGGTTGAAGGGAGAAAAATGAAGTCCCCTTCCATGAAGAAAATAATGATAACACGGAAGGAAATAATGGCTCATATAACTAACCTCGATGTCAGAAAATCACACGGCCTAGATGGAATAGCAACTTGGATATTAAAAGAATGTAAAGAACTAGTAGACAAATATGCAACATAATATGTTGCTCACTCAAAAAAGAAAATTGACAGAAGACTGGAAAATTGCTGATATCGTACCAATTTGTAAAAGTAGGAAATAAAGAAATTCCAACAAATTACAGACCGGTTTCCCTTACAAGCACAGTAGCTAAAATCTGCGAAAAAGTTATAAAAAGTAGATGGATAGAACAACTGGAGGAGAATAATATACTGAATTCGAGACAAAGCTGATTTAGACAAGGAAGACCATGCACCGCCAATTTCATCTGCTTTTACGCAAGATTACTAGATGGATTACAGGAAAGGGACGGATGGGTCGATTGTGGTTTTTTAGATCTACAAAAAGCTTTTGATAAAGTCCTTCACAAAATAAATATTCAGAAAGCTAGAAACCATAGGAGTGATACAAGGTAAACAACTGAAGTGGCTGGAGGACTTTTTCCATGGAAGAAAAATGAGGGTGGTGCTCAGAGATAAGACTTCCACTTGGGAAGAGGTAATTAGTAGAGTCCCACAATGATCGATGCTGGCCCCAATAATGTTTACCTTTCATGTGAATGATATGGACGAGGGAGTGGAATGTTACATGAGCTTCTTTGCAGATGATGCTAAACTGTTAAAGAAAGTAAATACTGAAACGGATTGCGAATAATTACAGAGAGATTTGAACAGGGTTTGGGAATGGAGTCAGAAGTGGGAAGTGGAATTCAACACTAAAAATGTAGCGTAATGGAGTTTGGGAAAAGTAAAAAAAAAAAAAAAAAAAAAAATATAAAAAATATATAGATACATATCTATATTTATATATATATATATATATATGTATATATGTATATATATATATATATATATATATATATATATATATATATATATATATATATATATATATATCAGGAACATAATTTTTTTTTTTTTAAAGAAGTAAAGAAAGAGGGATCTGAAAAAGACCTGGGAGTGATAATTATAAAAGATATGTCCCCTTACAAACATATAAACAAAATTGTGAGCGAAACCTATAACTTACTAAAAGCAATAAACGTGTTTTTTTACTTACTTGGATGAAGAAATGGTAAAGAAAATACTAGTCGCAATGATAAGGCTTAAATTGGAGTACGCAGCGACACTGTGGTCACCCAGTACTAAAAAGAATATAAAGAAGATTGAGAGAATTGAGAGAGCAGCTACGAGGATGGCCTTAGAACTATCAAAACTCTCACATGGAGAAAGATTGTTAAAATTGGAGTTGCCGACTCTGGAACAAAGGCGAGAGAGAGGTGATTTGATGACCATCTACAAAATTACGAAAGGCATAGACGTCCTTGACAGAGAAGGCTTATTAATTGGGATAAGCGAAACACAATGGAAATGAGCCACTCATGCCATGAATAAAATCGTTATGCACTGGCACGTGGAGAACACAATAGGAAACTGATGTGCCTTTAACTAAATTTAACTAATGTTGCACCCCGTAATTAAATCCTTATTTTTTGACATTTGTTTTACTATGAAATGGAAATAATTCAATCACAATTTTTCTTGATCAAACAAATACGCTGTAGTTGTTGAAAAGGGGCTTAATTCCAAAACAGTCTGTGGGAACCCCAAAGGTTATACTCGTATTAAATCTCCAGTCACTCTTCAGATGACTATCTCAAGACAAGTTTAATTCTTTAAGAAGCAGAAGGCAACAACATGATTAAATAGAATAGCAAGTTGCAGCCATAGACAAATTAAAAAGAAAGAATAGGAAAAATCTTATTCCCATTCAAGGATTATAACACTCATATTATATATGTAAAACGTAACAAACTAATGGACTGAGAATAAGCACACGATATGAGTCCACACCATGTGCACAGCTCGCACATAAGTAACGAATCATATTATGAAGCTGAAAATGTGCAGCCCACCTAGCTCAGCCATGAAGTACGATCGCGACAGGAGCCCAAATCACGTCACCTGTGTAAATTCAAAGGCTCCAGATTATAAATATCAAAGTTATTTACCACAGCCCCAGGACAGCCGTATTCTTGACCCCGTCAGCACGGATTCTTTCTCAAAGCTAAAAAAAATCTTCTTGTGCTAGTTAGAGAAAGTCCAGAAAGCGTAATCGTAGTGAAGGGGTTTGCTGAGATAAATGTAACAAATGCGGCGCAAAATATTGGCATAAGCTGAATAAAATGACCTTAGAAAGAAAATTGAGAAAGCGTAATCATAATGAAGTTAATAAGTTCGTTTCTAGTGAATATAATTGCCTATAGACAATTAGAAGTAATTATAAAACGGCAACATTCCCAACATGGTTAGTCGAGAATGGTAGCTATTGGTTGGCAAGGGTTTTTCTCTCAATTTAATGAATTTGCAAACAAGTGAAATACTAACATCTGTATGCTTTAAGAAAATCTAATCCAAAATTATTTCCCTCGGGGCCCAAATTTTTCATATAAATTCATAGTATAAAAATGGTTGAAGGAGTTCCTAATAATTATGAAGGGTCTTCCTCGTCTGAATAGAATTGCCTGGCCATGAGAGGGATAAAAATACGTCTCACCGAAGTAAATTAAACTCAAAACTCACCCAGAATACCTTAGTAACCCAAGTTCATAATATCCCTTCCTCCCCCTTCTCTGCCAAATTGCTCCCCACAACTGAAGTTATCTACAACGATATTGCTCATTGTGTGACATGATTATTATCACTCTATGATTGATGTCTAGTTATTAGATTTATTGCATTTAGGCTAAACGAATGAGATGCAATGAATCAAACGCTTTGTTTGTGGAAGATTGAGGGGATCGGGGTGATTTCCGGCTTGAGAGAACACACCACATCATATCATGATTGAGGGGAAATTCAGTTATAAACAAAATTTCGTTAAGAATAAATAGATTTAAACACATCAAATGCGGTGACGCTCCCTCGGTTTAATCATGCTTCTGTACAGGTGGATTTCCTTCGGCTGAATAAAATCGCTTGGTGCCAGCCAAAAGAAAAATATGTCAAGAATTGCGGCGAAAGGGCTTATCGATTTATCATCTTCTTTCACCTTTAACATTATAATCCCAGGTTTGGTAAACATTAAGGAAAAATGTCAAATTTTGTGGATAGGAGAATGACCAAAATGATACACGGGCTCAGAAATTTACTTTACGAAGAGAGGCTTAGGCACTTAACTTACACTCTGGAAAGACGCAGTGCGGGGTGATCTACTAGAGGTGTTCAAGTGGATTAAAGGCAAGGGTGACACAAGCAAGCTCATCATGTTAAGACAACAGGGAAGGACTCGCAATAATGGACAATTTTAGATTTAAGAAGGAAATAGGCAAGAACTGGTTTACTAATGGGTGGACAATGAATGGAATAGACTTTGTAACCATGTAGTGAGCGCTGAAACTATCGATTATTTCAAGAAACGGTTAGACAACTTTATGGATGGGGATGATAGGTGGTGATGAACATGGAGCTGCCTCGTGTAGTCCTTGTGGTCTGTTGCAGTCTCCTTCCTTCTTATGTTCTTATGTTCTTTAGGTATACATCCACTGAAAATTATATAACAATTAAAAAAATGAGCCTCAAGTTACAGCACTGTTCCGATGTGGGAACGCTAAGAGCATTCCTGCCGAAATTTACTGTATTTTTATAATATTAATATTTGCAAATCGGTACATAATTATAATGGTAACAATATTTTTTACTTTAGTAGAAAATAAAGGTGAACAGAAAAAATTACTGCCCTGCTGTTTGTTCGGCTTTGTACAAAACAATCAGTGAGACTCATTGTGATAATCATTGACACTCTGTGCCCTTGTCGTAATGCAGTCTGACATGGCATTTGCTACACTCATATCTTGCATTTTTTTTTAAATAGCACACCTACGTTGCATGCAGCCTTGCTTGTTATGGCCAAGACCATCATAACGGATGTTAACCGGTAGTTTCGTTGCCTTGCTTTGCCAAAGATGTGGAGCAGCATATTTCAGCAAACAACATAATTTTTCTTTCGAACTCCAGGTGAGAAAGAGAATCCACCTGAAGGTGGCATTTAATGGGCCAGGCAGCAACTTCTGACAAGTTGAGAGCATTTAAAAACAGCCAGTACCATCTCTTGACCCTGATCCCTGGTCGGTATGTAGCTAAAAGACGATCAATAAGATTATTCCCTCATTATATTTGCGTGCAAGATGTGGTTGCTTTACCTTAGCGTTTTATGACTTCTTCGCACGGTGAGTAGCTTCATGAAGAGGCAAATGTGTCTTATAGTTACTTGCAATGTTAACAATGGAACTGTCATTTCATTTGCACACATATACTTCTCCATCACAACGGAAGTCAAACTCTCCTCTCTCATCTTTTTTCGTGGCCGCACTTTATTTCATCAGCTTAGCAGCACCAGCAGTCCTGTTCTCTCGAATAGTCCCGGTAGCTTTGATGTTCTTCTCGGCGAGAGTTCAATAGAGCATGCGACGTAGAGAAACTGTCAAAGTATACTTCATGTTTGGTGACTTAGAATGAAGACTGTATGGTCGACATCATATCATTAGCAACTCTAGCGACTAGTGCAAGTTTGGTCTGATCCTGCTCTTCATCTTTGTTGAGTTTCAGCCTATATGGGTAGTCGTCATTTTCGCAAAGTGCCCAGATCTTGTAGGCAAACCTGATTGGCTTTCCGCGGATGTATATTTTTGCAATGTCGTTCATTTTAGGGCACCATGGA